>NW_024386860.1:12304653-12672153 GCF_900408965.1 Simochromis diagramma
TGTATGTGTGCGGTTAGCCCGCAAAAAAATACTGTACAGGAATGCTCAGTTTGGTGATTTGACAAAGAACCACACATATAATTATACCTCAGCTATCTTAACCTCAGTGATTCCAAAAATTTGTCTGAGCCACTTCCAGAGCTGCATGAACCAACATGGAATCAGTGAAATGAAACCCACGCAAAGCAAAGTGACTTTGGTTTGTGTGTTTGGTGAACGTCTTTTTTACGCTTAATTCTGTTGTATTTTTCAGGCCAAAACCGCCATTTATGCACATATGGAGGAGACCAAGAGAAAGACTGTAAACTACTCTGATTTGTAGTGTTTGGTATGAGGCTTTGCAGGGGCAAAATAAATCACCAAAAACTAGGTAATGCATATCTTTATCATGAAGGTCCCTCACACCACTATACAGATGCATGTTATACATTATAAAAATCAACAGTCCGTAATAAAACTAGAGTCATGTGGCCAATTCTGCAAGGCTACTTCTACACTAAACTAAGCATGCTAACATTTATAAAATAACACTGCAGAGGTAAAACATTAATTCTATTTATGTATTTAATTTCATCTAACTCGCCATCTAACCATACCATCCTCCTTTGTCACACCAATCCTGTGTATGTCATCCTTCACTCCATCCATGAACCTTCTCTTCTCCTCCGGCCTGACAGCATAATATTTAGCATCCTTTGTCAAAAGTATCAACTATCTCTTCTCTGCACATATCCAAACCATTTCAGCCTGCCTTCTCTAACTTTGCTTCTACACATATACAAATATCTGAGTGGGTCACAATTCTATTTCAACTGGCTACTGTGAAACGTAATTTAAAATTACTCCGTAGCATATGTTCTACATAGTGCACCATGTGACTATTCTGTCATTTTATCTAAGTGTATCAAAGACCGCAAAATACATCACAATGAAACCCAGAAACAATACAGTCAAACAAGGACAGAGAAGCAAGCAGAAACAACAGCAGCGAGTGTGGTGCTCCATGCTGTGAAGACACTCCCTCTTCCATCAATTCCACCTGAATCACCAGAGCCAAACACCAAAACACAGAGCGGTGACGAAAACCCGAACAAGCCCAGCAACCCAAGTGGTCGCAACCAACACCACTGTAATCTACAACTGTTCATGATAAAACTGATAATGACTCACTAGATTACAACATTACATTATAGGAGTAAACTATTGCATATTTAAAGGTAAGAGTACATTGCGAACTTTTCAAAAGAGTTTCAGACACAAGCACAATAAAATGGGATTCAAGCTTAGTTTTAATGTAAATATCTGCTGATGTGAGTTGACATTGGCTGATGAAAAACAGGAAGACAGAGGTAAAGCAGCAGAGCCAAACCTTTTAACCAACTACATGTGAGTAGAGATGGCACGATACCACTTTTATATGTCCGATACCGATACCGATATCATAAATTTGGATATCTGCCGATACCGATATGAATCCGATATAGTGTGTTTTTTAATCAATAAAACTGTTTTTTTAATATCTTACTGTATTTTGTATAAGTTCAAACTCAAGTAAAAAAAAATTCTGGTATTTTAAAGAGTAAGCAACCTAACTAATAGGGTTGCAAACTCCCAGCAAAAAAAAATAAATAGTGAACTACCCTCCACCGCATGATGCTTAATCGACGTAATCAACTTTAATTTGATGCAGTGTGAAAAAAAATGCACAGAAATCAATTATTTTTCAAGAATAATTAAATAGATTCAACATCTTTCTTCAACAGAACTGCAGACTGCACAGATGGAGGAAAAAGTACTATAGCTTACTAGGGTATATTAGACTTAATAGTTACTATATACAGTAATGGACTTCTATACATTTTACATCAGATTAAAATTTTGGGTGTAAGATTCAGATAATTATTTATTAAAAGCTAGACATTTTAAATGAGAATAAGAAAGAAAAGTATGTCTTTGTGCCCCCCTTTTCCCTGTTAATGCCCTATCAGGCCCCCTTGGCTAAAAATTGCTAGATCCGCCCCTGCACAGTTACCAGCCGTCAGCTACGTAGAAAAGGATCCTGGTGTAATAATAAATAAATTCTAACAACAGCTTATCAAGCTTAAACGTGCTGCTGTTGTTCAGCCGCTGGTTTCCTCTTTCTGGCGCGAAGTGGGCCAAAAACAAACAAGAGAGACGGACTCGCGACAGAAAAGCCGATCAGCTGATCATTAATCAGTTTCATGATTGAAGTAGCAACAGGAGAGGGAGGGAGAGAGAAGAGGCAGTCGCTCCATAAATCGGTTGTTAAGCTTAACGCTGGAATGCTTTACAAACATTCAGAGATGAACTGACACACTTGCTTTACTTCTCTCTGGGGGAACTTCCTCAGAGATGAAATGCCGGTTTGGTAGCGAGGCTACAAATACTCAACCAGACCGCCGATAGGGCACGCCACAGCTGCTCTATCACGTGACACATACTGCTCCGACTGCTACGGTTATGAGATGAGTTAAGCCATGTCGCAAGTTTCGTGAGGTGCTTTTTTGATATTTAATGGATCGGATTACATTCTTTATTTTTCTCCGATATCCGATCCAGTAATTTAGGTAAGTATCAGACCGATACCGATACATAATATCGGATCGGTCCATCTCTACATGTGAGTACACGCTTTTAGAAGGGAAGACCAATTTGACTGCATAAACACTTTCTCCATAACACACAGCGATAAACAGACTAACACATAAACCAAGCTAGACATACACATACCACAAACGCAGACGAACGTCAAAGCTCGGTGCTTCCAAGAAAACTGTTCCTTCCTCCCCACACACTCCCACATCCTTACACAGAAACTTACAAACACAGACATACACAACATTGCATCTTTCCAGACAGGCATCAGTGCCATAAACATCAGGGCATAGCTCTGTACACCACAAACGATGGAAAAATACCTCAGTGTGTATTTACACTGTATGTGTGTGTTTGTGTGCGTGTTTCAGGGCTTCTATCTTTGAGAGTTTCCCTTCAAAATCTGAACTTACTGTACACCCAGCAGCTCAAAGACATGGGTGTTTGTTAAAAGAATTCAGATGAGCTCATGCACACATATTAGGCTGACACTGTCTGCAAAACATGTTAAGGTCTAATTTTGAGTCCACCTCAGTGGTCTCTTCCTGCTGGTGGGGCTTGGCTGTCTTTGTCTGTGTTAAACCCTCTTCCTCCTCCTCCAGCTAGCGCAGCACCAGCTCAGCACATAGCTACATTGCAAACACGTGTGTCTATGTCAGTGTAAGGGGTGGAATAAAACACGAATGTGTTCAGAAATTAGAATTATCTGTGTGTATATCATGGAACAGATCAGGAACAGATCAATGTATCTGTATTGTAGCAGTTACATTGTATCTGCTGCTGGTATTCTGACCAATGCATCAGTGTGTGTCCCCTACAAGTCAGTGGAGCTAGTAATGGTAGTAAACAATTAAAATTGACATATTTCACTTTCCCTAACCTAAAAAGCATATCTTTGGACTGCGGGAGGAAACTGGAATATCCATGGGAACAGTAGTAGTTGCTGTCAGAGCAGCAACGGCAGTATTAATTAAAGTGGTATTAACAATGGTAACAGCAGCATTCCAGGATACAAGGGACACTATTATGCTTTCCTTTATTTTCTGTCATATATATATATAGTTACTGTTGGATGTTCATGTAAAAAAAAAAAAAAAAAAGCAAATTCTTCAAATAATTCAAATAATTAAGTCATTTTAGGCACAAATAAACCCTATAAGCCAAAAGGCTTCTCTTTCAAACAGCTTCTCCACTACTCTTGATTGTATCTCTTGATTTTCACTATTGTCAAAGAGGGAGGATGCCCTTAAAATAGTCCTTTAGTTAGCTGTAAGCATAGTTCACCTGTGGTTTAAACCAACTGTTTTCAAGGGGCCAGCAATCAGAATAAAACTGGCTTAAAGGGAGAGTGGGCCTAAAAAGAAAAAGAGTTAAAATGTCTTGTTTCATAAAGTGGATTAAGTTGGAGGCCAGGTATAAGATAACTAAAGATTTATTTTGAACTGTGAATCATGCAAAGCTTCTTCAGCAGAGGCTAAGGACAAAAAATATGGAGCCGGTAATGAGAATAACAGGTCCACCTTGAAAAGAAATAAGGTACACCTTGCACACACATTTTAAAATTATTACAGGAGCCCCGTTTATGCACAGACACTCCCTAATATACAACCAACTTTCATCAAGGTGTGTGTTGCTGAGAGGCAGCTCTCACACCCAGGGCTGTGTGCCCAACTCAGTCTGGAACTGATCACGTCTCATTAATCGCTGGAATTAATTAAAGCCGCAGGAAAACACTGCTGTGCCACAACCTGCGCCTATTTGCTTTGGCACATGTGTGTGAGTGTGTGTGTTTTCCATGGGGATATATTTGAGTGTGTGTGGTGGGACTGGGCAGTGTGTATGAGGCCAGAATGCGTGTGTGCGTTTCCCCCTGCATGAGAGGGAAAGAGTCAAAATGTGGTCAGAATGTGTGTGTCTGAATGTGTGTGTGAATATGACTGTTCAAGTTTGTGTGTGCGTGCGCTTGAATGTGTGTGCATGTCCATTTGCTGAATAAATGAGCAATGTCCTGTCCAGGACTCAGAGCCCGTATTAGACGAGTGTTAGAGGTGTGCCCTTTCAAAGTGTGCATGTGTGTGTGCAAATGTCTCATTTCCATGGCCCAATATTTGCTATGGAGCAAAGCCCGGCCTTTAGCCTAATGAAGGAAACTAATCATGTCCTCTGATCACACACATATACACTACTCTTATTCCTGCGCACACAACACCAGACTGCGAGAGATGGAAGGAAGAATGGAGGGCGTGAGGAGGAGAGAAAGGATGGCGAGGAAAGAAGGCATTATGTACCCATAATGCTTCTGTCTGCGGTCGAAAGCCTGTACTTTGTTTTGAGAAGTTGCCAAAACAGAAAACTGGCCTAACTCTTTTTACTGACACTGATCACTTCTCGCTCTGCTAGAGAAAACACTTAAGCTCTCAGAGGAACAGGTAATTTCCAAACCTCTAGAAAGTCTATATGTGAACTTTGGAAAAGTAAAATGACCTCAGAGTCATCATTCAGTGTGACGGATTTAACTTTTCCTTTGTTTATTTATGAAATATTTAATGTAGGCTTTCTTAAAGGAGTAAAAATCAGTTCACCAAAGTATGGCTTAATTTTAACAACAAAATCAGAAACAACAACAAGAAACAAGTGCAGTCACTCAAAAAAGCTCCAAACAAACCAAAGGTTTTTTAAAGAAACAAAACCAAAACCAAAAGAATCGACTAGGATCAGTTTAATATCTGAATGATAGTATTTCTGGTTCATGGTATGCTGCTCAGCCCTTACTTCTTTCATTATGTCAGTGATACCAGATTTTTGCTGTCATTCAATTAGTGATATAAATGATGATTCAAACTACTAACTAATAAGACTGGACTTAAAATTACACACTGAGCAAAATCCAGTCAGCAATGTCAAAAATAATTAGAATAATAGATTTTAAAAGACGTTTCAGATAAAATTGCTCACATTTAGGCACTTGGCACCTGTTACACAAATGAAAAAATCCCCAATAAAACTAACTATGTTTAATAGACGTTTAAACGAGTTTGAACTTGATGAGCTGATGTCTGTTTTTGACTTTAGAGAACTTTCCATAATACAGAATACACCGTTTTGTGTTTTTTTTTTTTAAGAGTTGACATCTATAAATATCACATATATAAGATATCTAAAAGCTAATATTTATATTATTATTATAAATAATTGTTATATCATATATTTGTGCCTATTTTAGTAGCTTCAAGGAGTACATGGTGAATACCATTTAAATAAATGAGAAACAGAGAAATAAAAAAGGACTTTGTCTTTCAGAGGAGACTGTTTTAATTTGTGCCTTCAGGCTTGTTGCAGGAGAAGGTGTCACAAACCACACACAGGGAGCTGTGTGTCTGTTCCCAGTCTCGGCTCAGTGGCTTCTGACCCACAACGAGGCCCTCCCAATGACATGCACGCACGCACGCACACAAACACACAGACAAGCATTGGAACACAGTAAGTTTTTATAGTTAGTGACAGCTGACGAATCCCCCCAGCCTGACCTATAACCTTTGCCTCTGCCTTCTGTACCCCCCCGCTAATTGACATGTCTCCTCTGATAAACTCTCCTCTCACACACACGCGCGCACTTTCCCTAAACAAGAACACAAACACACACAGAAGCTGCCCAAGATCCACACATTTGACAACAAATCTCACAACAAAATATATAATGAAAACATTCAATTTAGAGAATAAAGAATTTTATTGCTTCATATTTTTGTGCAGCAAAAAGATGGATCATACTTTCCACATTTAAACTCTGCCTGAGTGTACCTGATTATTGCATATCCCTTTTTTATTAATCGAGGACTGAGCACAGAAAAGAGAAAACAAACAGAATTAAAGGGACATGGATGACAAGTGATTAAGAGGAGTGCAGTAGCAGCTCAAGTACCACATGTGTTACCTATTGGGTTTTGCATTAGGCAAAGTGGAGGGACACAGAAAGAGGTCCACTCTTCCCAGGCCGTTGGTGGAAAAGTGTACTTTACAATTCATTGCTTCCTTCTCGCCAAATTAAAGGTCCCTTGTTAAAAAAAAAAAAAATCGGAGAAAGGGTGGAGGTTGAGGGAATTTAAGGGGGATGGAGCAAAAGTACAAACTTTATCCTTTTAAAGCTGTCGTTGTGGCAAGAGCAGAGCCATTAACACCGGTGAAATATTATTTTAGAAACATCACAAACAAACATGGTTTTATTTTCTAATCTCCATGGGTGCTGGTACTTATATTTTGCTTTTAAAATGCAATCTCATCCATCAATTGTGTAATTATTATTTAACAGATAATATTTCTATGCTTATTTTCATTTATTTTCATCTTACACTCAATAACAATTCATGTTTATACTAAATAAATGCATAGTATTACAACAGAATTCATAACCAAATATGCAAGTTAACTTGAACTAAGTTCAAGTACTTAATAATACTTTGAGGAATAGTACACAGAGCACGTGTTTTACTAAGGCTGAGGTATTTTCCTCCTTTGAGTTTGCAACTTTAAAATGCTGCGTTAACCTACCATATAATCATGTAGAATCATAAATTAATTAAATTCGAGTCTTTTTATAATGCTTGTTAACTCTACCTTGTAGTTTCACTGCATCAAATAGATATATGCATCTTCCAGGTGTGCAGTTTATTTCATTTTGTTTTCTTGGCTAAACCTGTGGTCACGTATGTTGATTTAGTGCTGATAAACAAACAATGACCAGGACGTTTTGTGGACGCATTTAGTTTGAAATTATTGAAAGACAAGGTTTTTACTTGAGCTTATAGTTTAGTAAATGTTGATTAAGTAAATGTTGATTACACAATGTAATGGCTAGACTGGTTCCTTATTTGGCTCACCGTGTAATATACAATTCTTCCTTCCATCCAATAAGACACTTTTCTTATGTAAAAGAAAACATGATTGGCCAACAAAAACACAAGTTGTCATGAACAATCTTTTACTTCCCCCTTTAGTAAATTAGACTAAAACACGCAAAAGTAATTCCAAAACTGAAAGACAATGAATGGATTTGATGTACCAAAATTAACAACAATTTGTAGAAAAAAATAAACATTATAAATATTTGCTTATCGTGAACTTTCTTTCAGGAAGAAGAAAATGAAAGTGCCAGAATTATGGCAACATGCATTTATAGTTCTACCATGAACAATCTGCTTTGATAGTTGTTAAAATTCAAGTTTACTAGGTTGGCCACTATCTTATTCAGACAGTCAAATATATCACTCTTTTCAAAGAGTATTAAAAATCATGTCCATTTCCTTATTATTAGTTATGGCAGCCGAAACCTGTATAGCAGGAATGACCCAGAATAGCAACCATAAAATGTATTAGATTAACGGTTATATCCCATAACATAGCTGCCATGGCCTTAATGTGAAAAGCAGCAGGGGGTGTGAAGGTCAGTTCCACTAAGCTGGAAGCTTCACTTCCTACAGCAGTCTCCCAGAGGAAGCGTGTTCATTCCTTCTGGAAGGTTCCCCCAGGAACAAGAGCTTGAATGGACACTACCGCAAAAACACAGCCTCCTTACCACATGTTACATGACCTGAGGGGAAACACACATATACACATCTGGGTTTCCACCTCTGAAAGACTGTCTGGTTTGTTGATGGCTATCATAGCCAGAATAGTTCCTGCCCCTCCTTTTCTCCCTATTTCTCCCTCCAAACCTCTTCCCAAAATCTATTTCCTCTTTGTTCCCTCCCTCCTTCTCTCCCAGTCTCTGTTAGCTATAATTTACAGAAACTTATCAACACGCCTTTGATTAATTAGATTGCTTTGATGAAACTCCCTATTGCATCATACCGGCTTAATAAGAGTTGATATATTTTTCCCCAAAGTGGCTGTTTTTCCCGTTCAAGTATTCCCTCTTTCTCCTTATTGAAACCAGAGAAACTCAAAAAATGTGATGCTGGTTTGTTGATAGATGAAATCTTTGGAGATGCCAAAACATGTGTGTTTTGAACACATTAAGACTATATAACTATGAATCAAAAGTTACTTGATATCACACATTAATTGGTTAATCTTTTTTGATCGTTAAGCCATAAAAAGTCTATTAGACTTCACTATTTAACCTAAAGGAAAGCTAATAAATTGTTATGGTGTATGACAGAATGCATCCTATTTTAAAAGAACAGAAGAAAAAAAATTACAATAATTTGTTTCCATGAAAAGTCTGCTTCTATAATTGTCAGAATTTATGTTTGGATGCTTGGCCATTATAGCTCTTGTGCTTAAAGAAAAATCAGGCAATTACCCAACTTGCCATTAAATCAAGATTTCCCGTTTTAAAATTTCCTCAATATTGCACATTAATTGCTTGTAATTAGTAACTAGTAATTAATTACCAGTAATTAGTAATGTGGAAGGAAACCTACTAAAACTGTGTATCACAGAACATATCCTATTTTGAATGAAAACACCATAATACTTTTAACCGACTTAATTTCACTGTATAAATACAACATGTAAGTCTCATACATTTTTTCAATGTTTATATCAGTGTGATACCAATGATTTTGTATCTGTTGGCGATGTATTAAAACCTATTTCCTTCGGCCTAAAATGTGAATAGAGTAGTACATGTAATTAATGTGTTATCATGAGCTGATGAAGACCCAGCAAACTTTAAACCAATCGATCAAGTTTTTTTTTGACAGTTTCACATTTTATTAATATGTATTACTGTGTCAGTAGGCTGTGATAAGAAATGAGAAATGCCAGGAGACATTTTTTTTCCATCTAAATGAGCAGCATACGATTTATTACTGCATGCGAAACTAATTGAGCTGTTCTTTGCATCATCTTAGCAGAGCCCCCACCCCCCCAAAAAAAAAACAAAAAAAAACCCAAACACAACCAAAAAAAGGTAACTGGTTCATTAACATGTTTGGTTTTCCCACGAGCTTCAAGACACTCTCCAGAATCCTGCTTTTACAGAACTTTATCACCATCTCCAACACAAATACCACTGAATGAGCTATCCCAACACAAGGTCAATGACAGGACTTAATGGCTATTAAAAGGCTTAAAACTCTTGAACTTTCCATTACAGGGTCCAACAAGGCCATATGCATTAGTCCAACCTGGTACCCGACCAAACAACAAATATTTGGAACAGCGTCCTCATTTATATCTGCGAGCATTAGCTTCTGACCAAGAATAGCATATCAGATAAAGCTGCTGCAGAGACATTAGTGGAACATTACATACACATTAAACAGCCAAGCATCTCATCAGTGCTCCGTCAACACAACCGCAGCCAACAAATAGCTCATGAGATGGTCTGATAGCCATGCGGTGGGGATTTTGTTGGCATGCGTAAGCTTAGGAGTTACAGTATAAGAGCAAATGTTGCTACCTAAAAATGTTGTTGACAAGTTACAAGCCTGGAGATTAAAAGCAGACAAGAGGTCAGAGCGATGATGGGATGACCTTTCTTTCCTGTGCAGTTAGGATCAAAGAGGGGAGTCTCTGTTCCTTCTGCAATTGCTTCTTATCTCTGACAGTGACCTCAGATATGGTTTCACTTTTTTCATAAATAAACCCTCATTTTTGGTGAGGAAACTAAATTAACATATTTGGAAATGTTTTCTCTTAATTCTCTGGCTTTTTTAAATAACCTGAGAAAAATGTTGCCTAAAAGGAAACGCTTGTAGCCTTTTGATGGGTATTTTGATGACGGATGGTTTTCATACTTTGGTTTACATTTGACCCTTGGAAAAATAAATTTAAGAATAGTTTTAAATATAGTTTTATCAAGATGTTAAAAAAAAACAACAGGAAATCAAGAAAATGTAGGAGTTTTTGTTGGGAAAGAGAGAATCTACAAAATCCTATCTTTATTTTTGTCCAATAACCTTTTGTCTTAGCTGAATGTAGGGACACCTGAAAAAGATATGACAGATACAGATGGTTGTTTTGCATCTTTATCTCAGTTGATGATGCCATAGATTTAAAAAGACAAAAAAGTGCATGTCTGAAGGTAGTCTGAAGTGCCAGCTCACACTTGACAAACTGACATTAGGGAACTCTGATTGAGGTTCAAATGAATTCCCGAGTTGGATATGAGGGACTTACACTATAGTTCTAGGAACTGACAACTGCGGAAGATTGGACTTTAAATTGGTTGACAAACATTTGGATGTGTAGAGCTCACAAACAACACCAAGCTGGACTGGAGGAGCACACACGTGATGATTTGGAATAAGGGAAGAAAGCAGTTTTATTTTGAGAACACCCATTTGACATGTTTGACTTCAGGGACACGCGTTTAAAACCCAGCTGTAATTTAGTGAACACGCCACACTAATTTAAATGCCATGTAACCCCCGATTAGGCAAAAATATAAACTCTTGTGGCACTCCAACGTGCCTCTAAATCTAAAAACACAGAAGGGGAATTTTTTTTTTTCTTCCAGCAAAGTACCAGAACCAATCCACAGCTGAATTATTATCACTGGTTTGCATGCAAATCGTAAATGTTTTCATCTTTTAAGTCATGGTGAATTTGGCTGACAGGTCACAGGTCTGGCCAGTTTGCTGTGTTACTGGTTGTGCTGGCAGGAATAGGAACACTGCTAACCTCAATTTGCATTATGGGATGACACGAAACAAGTGTAAGAAGAACTGCAGTGAATCTGCTGCAGGTTTTATGCACAAATACACAGTCGCTCATGTGCACAAACACAAACAGACATTTGCACACATTCCACAATGTCTTGCTCTTTCCATAAAGGAGATAATGGAGGCCTAAACAAATCATTCTAACTGTCAAATATTCAGATTTTGTAGTTCTGTGCAGTAACTTTACTACTGTTATTACTCTGCTTGTTATATTGCTATATATTGTTAAAATGTGCTTTGGTGTAGTCCGTCAGTTCATCCACCAAATCGATCCGAATTAGCTGGCCTCCTCTTAAGGCCACCCCCCATAAGCCAACTGTCTTTAAAAGTAGAATTGGAGGGAGAGCCTTGTTTTCAGGCCCCTCTTCTATGGAACCAGCTTCCAGTTTGGATTCAGGAGACAGACACTATCTCTACTTTTAAGATTAGGCTGTGTGCCTGTTCGTCTGTGTCTATAGGTTGGGTCTTACACTCCACCTCTCTGGGAATATCTCAGGCTCTCTGAGGTATCACCACACTCCCTGCCAGTGGCTGATCCCCTTAGACGTTGGTGTGTTGGTGGTTCTTGGTGTCTGGGGCTGGGCGCTCATGTATGTACCGACTCACTCCTGGTGGCTGATTGGCGGGGCCTGGCGCCTGTGGCTGGGCCTCTTCCAGGGGGTGGGGTGCCCTCAGGCCTCTGGCCTCTGGGCCTGAGGCTCGGTCCTCTCTGGCACAGCTGGCTGCCGGCAGAGCCCGCGGGCACGTCACTGCAACCCCCTCTGGCCTCTGCTCCGTGGCTGCTGGGTGACCTCTCGTTTGGGGCTCTCCTCGGCTTTTCCCAGGAGGGTGGGACGGTTGCCCCTGTGGTGGTCCTCCTTGGGTCCTCGTACTCTGGGGCCTCTGGATGTCTGGGGCCTGGATCTCTTCCATACCTGCTTCATGCCCTGGGGGATGGGGCTATGGCCCCACACTCCCTAGCAGATCGTTACATGGAGAAACCTTTTGAATACAAGCGTGCTGATCCACACAGGTGTTCACAGACACAAGCTACACCTTTCTTGGCTGCTACGTCAAAGCACATTGTGCGCTGTCAATCTTGCGTGCTGCACAATAACATGTAATATTTAGCATCTACTGTTATCTATTGTTAACTAGTTTATTGTGATGGTGTTGTGTTTGTTATGTTACTCTTTTTTGTTTGTTTTCTCTTCTATTTTTTTTTTTTTTTTTATCTCCATACAGGTGATCCAGGTGTTTTGTTTGTTTTTCTTTTTTTTTTCTCTTCCCCCATTTCTCACATCTCTTCTCCCCTCTATTTGTCTTTCTCTCCCTCTCTTTCTTTCATTCTTCCTCCCTGTCCTATCCCCCAGTCATGTCTGTCCCGTCGGTAACAACCGAAAATCAAATCAAATAAATACATAATTATAATAAAGGTCAATCGAATGGACCAATATGGCAAGGACATGATGATCCACTTGGTAAAGTAAATCTGTTTGGCATCTTTTTTGGCCTTCAGACAACAACTCTGATGGCTAAAGATCCAAACGGGACAGGCAAAAAAAAAAAAAAAAAAAAAATTAAACTTTCCTTTTTGATAAAGCAAACAGTTAGGGCTTGACCAGGTGACCCTGAATCCTCCCTTAGTTATGCTGCAATAGACGTAGGCTGCCGGGGGATTCCCATGATGCATTGAGTTTTTCCTTTCCAGTCACCTTTCTCACTCACTATGTATTAATAGACCTCTCTGCATTGAATCATACCCATTATTAATCTCTGTCTCTCTTCCACAGCATGTCTTTCATCCTGTCTTCCTTCTCTCACCCCAACCGGTCGATGGCTGCCAAGGTTATTATCGTTAACGAAAACTAACGAAATAACGAAAACTAGAAGTGAAAAAACATTTTCGTTAACGGAAATAAAAATAAAAACAAAAAAAGGAAAACTAACTAAAACTGTAATGAGTGTTCACAAAACTAACTAAAATTAACTGAATTTATAACAAAAATGTGTTTAGTTTTCATTGATGTGTGCGTGTCATACAATAGTCAAGGGTGAAAATGAAGTTTAGTTTCCAGATTTTTTTCTTGCTGTCTAATTATGCCAGCAGGTGGCCAGTACGTTAGTCGAGTCGTCTGTGTTGCTGCTCCGTCCACGCGCAGAATCATGTCAGGAAAAGTCGGGAGAAAGCACCAGAGTCCAATTTGGGATTACTTTGAATATGACTGTGTTTTGGATAAAGCAAGTGTCTTGTAGTGGAAAGAGACAAATTATGAGGGACATTTCTAAAGGGAAAAAAAAAATCCCACAAACCTTAAAGTGCACTTGAAAAGCTCACACAAGAAGGCTAACCTAGCTTACCTTGAGAAGGTAAGGGAGCACACTCAACCCTCATCCCCAGAAACAGACGCTAACCCCAGGCAAGGCAGCGTGATGCATCCCGAGACAACAGGACTGGGATATCTACATAACTGTGTGAGTCAATTGCCTTCAAAAAGTTTATCAATTCACTTGAACCAAAATTATGAACACCCGGTGCTGCAAGAGTTAATAGTCTCATTGGGGCCAAGATATACATTTTATCGTTGCCTGGTATCAATGGTTGTTCATCTTCCCTATTTATTTATTTATTTATTTATTTATTTAAAGAACCCGTAGGTGGGAATGTGAGTTGTCTGTCTCTGCGTGTTAGCCCTGTGACAGACAGGCGACCTGTCCAGGGTGCAGGGTATGGTAGCTGGAATAGCAACATACCCAAGGATAAGCAGAAGAGAATGACTGATATGATGAAACTGGGATTTTGTTACACTTAATTATTGCAAACACAACTAAAACTATAACTGAAACTAATCAAAACTAAACTGAAACTAAGGATTTTCAAAAAAATAAAAACTAAACTAAACTAGCAAACAATTGGTAAAAACTAATTAAAACTGATATAAAATTGAAAATCTGAAGTCAAAACTAAATAAAAATAAAAACTAATGAAAATTGCAAAACTATTAAAACCCTGATGGCCGCCCCTCCCTGAGACTGGTTCTGCTGGAGGTTTTTTCCCCATTAAAAGGGAGTTTTTCCTTCCCACTGTCGCCAAAGTGCTTGCTCATAGGGAGTCATATGATTGTTGGGTTTTTCTCTGTATCTATTAGTGTAGGATCTACTGTACAATACTGTTGCTGTGATTTGGCACTATATAAATAAAATTAAATTGAATTGAAAAATTGATTGGCTGCTCCTTGGAAACAGAAGTTTTGAATAGTAGGTGGTTGATCGTGGCTGTGCTTACAAACAACAAAAAGACCCCAAACATTCATGTTAAAAACAAGTAATCACCACTGTAACAATATATAAAATTTTCCAATCTAATTTTACTTATTTATGAAGCACATTTAAAACAACAAAGCTAACCACAGAACTGTACACATAAAAGGAGGGTTATATAATAAAATATCAGATGCACTATGCACACATGGACACACATATCAATAAATATATCAAACGGATTAAAAAAACAACAACAACCATTTAAGTAAGTGTCAACTCTTACTTTGGGTTGAAAGCCAAGAATAAAAATTAGTTTTAAGGTGTATTTTTAATAATGTGCAAGGTGGCCACTCATGCTAACTGTCACGGTCCTAACCCAGCATTTTGAGTTTTGTGATGTTTTGAGTTTTCTGTGAGATAATGATTTTTTCCCTTTGGATTTTGAGATGTAGTTCATGTTCTAGCTCAGCATCCAGTCCTATCAGTATAATGTTGGCTTGTGCTTCAGTCTGTGTTCCTCATTAGGTTATGTAATCTTTAGTTATCATCTTTTGTGATCCTCTTCTGTTTCTCCAGTCAGTCATGTTTCCATGTTTATGTATCTCCTGTAACTGTGTCAAGTTCACGTCTTAGTCCTGGTCTTTGTTTGTTATTTTCTGTTTTATTTCCTCATCCTGTGTGTTGTGTTTACCTCTGCTCTTTTTAGTCAGATTCCAGTCAGCTGTGTTCCCTGGTGTTTTCCATCTCCTGTAATTAACTACTGTGTGGTGTGTATATATTGTCTCAGGCTTCCCTTGCCCTTTGACGTGTATTCTCTCTCTAGACTGTCTGCTTTTTGTTTTGTGTGTTCCTAGTTAGATTCCTTAAGTTTATTCATTCATTCCTGGACTTTGTCATATTCCCTTTGTAAGCTTCAGCAATAAAGTGTTTTTTGAGTTTTACTTGGTGCTTTTGGAGTCCTTTGTTTAGGTCTTAACCTGCCTCCCCCACAGTCAGCTTGTCACTAACATCAGAGGCAAACTCACTATACAGCTTCTGTGGCTGAAAAGCTGATCTCCTCATGTTCTTAAGTCCAGTCTTTAGGACATGGAGGAGTAACTGGTCAGCAGACCTCACTGATCTCAAAGAGGCATAATATGTTAAGAGATCAGTAAGACATTTTGGTGCCAACCCACTAAAGAATTTAAAAACATAACATGAAATCTTAAAAATCAAAAATGGAAAGTTAAGCAAGACATTTTACATTTGGATAATCTGCTCTCATGTAACTAATTTACTAATCTATACACATATACAAAGAGTAAATCAGACTGCAAGGAGGATGATTAATGTGCTATCACAGTGTCCGTCACCAGTGGCAATAATTAACAAGCTCATAAAGTTGTAACTTTATAAAACATGTGTCCCCCAAGCAATATGCATTTCCTTACCCACAGATTAGAGGTTTTAACTTGAGTAATGACCACACCCATTTTTACAGACCATAAACACCATTAAACATTTACACTGACACATACTTCATCTCCACATGCACATCCAACATTCAAGGCTAGAGCCATCAGCCACATATTTTACTTTCCATCTGTAAGGACACTTAACATTAACCCTGGTGTGTGTGTGTGTGTGAGTTAGTGTGTATGGAGGGCCAGACAAGGGCTCATTTTCTGTCTGTGTTTTTATTCATGGGGGGTGAGCTGGGAATCCAGACCTCTATCTGTCACACCGATCAACAACCGTGAACACGTCTACAACAGAAATCCTTGGGTCAGAAACTCTGGCCACAGCCCCAGAGAATCCTGTTCAGGATGAGGAAACCTGCCTGCTGAGAGTGATGTGTGCATGTGTGTGCAGCTTCTGGATGTGAGTAGCAGCCACCCTGTGTGACAGTAAGTTGATAGCTCTGTTCACCGTGCTTCTGTAGTCTGACAGACAGATTGACACAGCAGGACTGTGTATTTCAGCCATGTTAGTACAAGTTTCCTCTGGTTTCTTAACACTGGTTCTCACTGAGCCACTACAAGTTTCATTACCTGAGTGGCGTCACTCTGTCGCTGACAACACAACTTACTTGGGAAGGAAGCTGCAATGGATGCGTATGCTTGGGTAGATTTATTCATCTGTCTGCATGTAAATTCGGTGGAAGTATCATATGGTAAATGGTAAATTGCCTGCATTTGTATGGCGCTTTTCTAGTCCTTAAGGACCCCAAAGCGCTTTACACTACATTCAGTCATTCACCCATTCACACACACACAGGTGATGGCAAGCTACATTGTAGCCACAGCTGCCCTGGGGCGCACTGACAGAGGCGAGGCTGCCGGACACTGGCGCCACCGGGCCCTCTGACCACCACCAGTAGGCAAACATGGGGTTAGTATCTTGCCCAAGGATATTTGGCATACAGCCAGAAGACAGCCTGGGATCGAACCACCGACCTTCTGATTAGTGGCTGACCTGCTCTGCCACCTGAGCTACAGCCAGGTGGCAGATTCACATGTTGTGTGAATCATATACAAGACCTGAAACCACCTTGAAACTATTCAAAATTAAATTCCTAAATATAGACACCTACATACTCAAAAGCTGCTGATGAGCAAACTGTAATTCTACTCATTTTCTGCTTATACTTTCAATCACTTTCCAAAGTTCATGGCCATGAGTGATAGTACGAAGACTAACCAGTAAATCATCAACTTTGTTGTTTCAGCTACAGTCAAAGCTGCACTACCCTTAACCTGCCCCTGATTTCTCTCTTTGCTACAACAGATAGTTACAATGATTTAGAGGTGCTAGGTCTTATCCCCACCACTTTTCATTTTACTGCAACCCACCCCAGCATAAGCTGGAGGTCACCACTCAAATGAAGTGGATCACATCATCCACAAAAAGAAAAGACAGAATATTGAGTCTGCCAAACCTTCCACCCTTTGGCTATACCTAGAAATTCAGGTGACAAAGAGCAGCCCTGAGAGAATTCAGAAAATACAGACTTATTGTTGGTAATGACAGCCATGCTTTCACTATGGTTTTACAAGGTATGAATAACCTTTAAGAAGTCCGACACCTTAAAAGTCTGGAAGCACCGACCACAGAACACCCTGAGAGACATGGCGTTTGACCATGTCTCTCAGGGTGTTCTTCGGGGTCTCTCAGACCCTGAAGAGGTCTCTCAGAATCAACAATCAACAAGTCTACTGCTTGGGCAAACTCTGACTGCCTCAAGAACCCCAAAGAGGTTGATGCTTGTCTGATCTGTGTGGTGGCCCAGTGTTATACAAACAGGATGGGAATCAGCAGAACTGAGGAGATCTCAGTATAATATATTATACAAAAGAGTACAGTACCTCAGCATACAATATCAGAAAGTATTCTTGTCGGTGATTAACTACGCCCCCATGTGAGTTAAGCAGCACTTTAGCCTGACTGCATCATGTGGGCAGAACATCCTTTCCCTCTCCTTAGCCACCTGACAACTTGCCTGAAACGCTTTGAGGATGACCAAAAGTCTATTTCAGCTACTGCCAAAGCTGCACAACCTTTAACCTGCCCCTACCTGTTGGCCACCACAAATTCCCACAACCTAACTAAGCACAGGAGGATTATTTCCTCAGCCTCTTCATGGCTGACTTGACATCTGGTGTCCAACATCTATTTCAGGGGTTACCAACAAACAGCACCTTGCAGCGACCTCGGCGATGAAGGTATGGAGCATGGCCAACTCGGTGTGTGAATACAAGAACACTATGTGCCAAAAAACTAAAGACTCACATAGTCGTGTGGATTACAAGCTTATCTGTTCCAAATCATCACATAAAAGAGCACTGTAAACCCCAACAGTCTACCTGACTTATAAAGTTTGTGGCTATAACAATTGAAATTCCTCAAAGTTGAAACAACTTAAAACTTTTCTGTTCGGTTAACGATTCAAACAGTTATAATTGTACATGGCTTAGAAGTTAAGAGTAAATACTGCTTTCTTAATTATGATTTTTGAGTAAATGTTTTTTTCCGAGCTCCGCATGTGTACGTCAACTACGTCATGACGTTTTCTCTCTAACCTGAACGACGTTGACAGAAAATTCTGTTCAATATGGCTGCCCTTCTTGAGCGACTGGAGAGCACATTTGGAGAAACTTGTAAGTAAAACGGAACCTTTGTTATGTTTATTTTTTCCGTAAAAAAGCAAGTATATTAATATGTTGCAGGCAAGAACTTCTTTTCGAATGCGCTGTTGTGTTAAAAAGCACAGACCCAGGTGGTGAATAGTTGTTCGCGGTTGTTCGCGCTCTTTTTCAAACATAGATTATGTCGTCAGTTTTAACCGATTAAAACACAGTTTTACTAAGAATCACACATAAAGGGTCTTAGTGATATTTTAACGACCCCTTGCCTACGCAAGAAAGTTGGCGTTTTTACAACAGCAGCCTCATTGTTCGGCAGGTTTTTTTTTTTCTTCTCATTAGCATCATTCAAAAGTGACTTAGCTAGCAGTGGCAACTTCTATCTAAAACAATTGAAATATAGCAAGGTGTTGTATATTTAGTGTGCTAATAAGGTTTTCATTTTTATTTTTTCTTCCAAGGCTGAAGACCGAAGAAAAAAAAATTCAGACTGCAATTAATTTCAGGTGGAGACAGTAAACACAGGTGAGTTGAAAGATCTATTGAAGAGTCCTTTCTTCATGGCCATTAAAACATTTTTAGGTTAAAAGACCTGTGTCATGAATCGCTGTGCGGCAGGCAGGAGTTGGACCCAAAATGCAGGACTCAGACTCAGGGGATGAACTCAAAATCACAGCTTTAATTGCTGGTCACAGAAAACGAGCATACAAAACTAAACTGGGAAAATATAAACTCACAGCTTGCAGAGAGGCACACGAGGAAACACACAGCTTGAGGGACAACGCGACACTAACTCAGAGAAACACAGGGTTTAAATACAATGGGAAGTAACGAGGGGAATGAGACACAGAAGGAGAGCACAGCTGGGAGAAATCAGAACTGAGGAGACAAGGGAGCAAAGCAGGATACACTCACATGAGACACAGACCTTCAAAGTAAAACAGGAATTAGCACAGATGCAAACTAGACTAGGGGAAACAGAGCAACTAAGAAACACAGAGGGCAGCTACCAAATACTCAGAACTAAACAGAATACAAGAAAACCAAACTAAGACACTACACTAAAGAACAAGCTGGGACAACAAAGAGAACTAAGAACATAATTCAAAAAACTCAGAGGCACAAGAAACTCAAAACACTGGGTCACTGACCCAGGACCGTGACAACCTGTTTGTTTTTTTTTAAATCATGCCCTGGCTTTGTCACACTGAATCATGTTGAAAAGATCTATTTTCATGGCTCCCCCCATTACCATTTCCTTGTACTTCTTTCTACCAGTCTATTTTATTTTGTGACATTAACATCTTAAATGTACCCCACCAGTTTAATTATTAATAGCTGTGTTAGTATTTATAATGCATTTTTTTTTATCATGTGCAGATCTACCAAGGGTCAGTGGCACAGTTCACCTTTTGTGGTAAGTTATAACACTTCATATGTGGTCACATAAGTAAGTTGTTTCATCAGTTGTTCAGTTCTTATAAAATGTTGTATAATTGTACCAAATCACTGAGGATACATCCAATGTGTAAATCACAATCAACAATTTTACTGTGATATTCGCTCGTGTTTAGAGAATCTCCATTATCTTTGTTACTGAGTTTCCATTTTTGTAGGGCCAAATTTGTATTAAAAATTAATATTTTCATATGATGTGAAATGACTCAATCATTTCTAATTTTTAGAAGAAACCATTCATTAAGTCCCTTAAGGTGAAGATTTCATATATTGATAATGATAAAATTAACACAAATTAAAAGTTTCACTGATAAACACACAATTTTTCCTTGCTTTGAACCCTATGTTCTTTATAGATTACAGCTCTGATCTGGAGAACACTATTTTAAAATACTGTGTAGGGTTTTTGTCAAATAATTAAAAAACAGACTCTCTGTCACAAGAGACAGAAAGGTTGTATCTTAAAAGAAAAGTCTCCAAAATTTAGTAGAGTCTGATGTCATGCAGTTTCATAAACATGTATTCTCCCCAAAGAATGACACCTGAAAACTTTGCGTTAAATGAACTTTTCTTTTCCCTTTTTAGGAGGCGCCTGATATCAACGTGAAACGCACTGCAGTACTTCGTGCCCTTCCTGTATACCTTCTTGCATTACATATTACAAATTATGTAATGCAAGAAGCTAACACGTTAATGTACATTTTTCAAAAAAAGTAGAGTACCCTAACTCGTTACAAAGTAACCCACTACAGTGCTGAATGTTTTGCTAGATTACAGGTCATGCTTGTCACATTCTCTCAAACCAACCTTACTTATTTAATTGGGGCGATCGTGGCTCAAGAGTTGGCAGTTTGTCTTGTAATCAGAAGGTTGGCGGTTCGAGCCCTGGCTCCGACAGTCTCGGTCGTTGTGTCCTTGGGCAAGACACTTCACCCGTTGCCTACTGGTGGTGGTCAGAGGGCCCGCTGGTGCCAGTGTCCGGCAACCTCGCCTCTGTCAGTTCGCCCCAGGGTGGCTGTGGCTACAATGTAGCTTGCCATCACCTGTGTGTGAATGTCTGGATTACTGAATGTGTAAAGCGCTATACAAATACAGGCCATTTACCATTGATACTGTGTCTATTCCAGGCGGACGCATTGGATGAGTCGACCCTCATTGACACTCCAGTTGCCCTTCTCACAGTGGTTACCGACGGCGCTTCCCAGTCCAGTCCATTTTACTTCCTCAAGCATGGCTGTTGTGGTGAAAGGCGACTAGGTGATGCGTGATATTCCCAGATTTGCAGATGCATTTGCTTTATTGTTTGGCTTGATCTATGCTCTGCATTTAGACTACCCCAGGAAGCTCGTTCACACATTTGCCTTTGTCCAAAATATCTTCATCGGGCTTGATGGCGGCAAACCCCTGCCTACATGCTCTTAAGGAATATAAGGCAATGTTTGTTAGGACATGCACTCTGTTACTGAGCACTTTGTTTGAAGCACTTTAAGTTTACTACAGGCTTTGGGTGGATTTAACTCCATCAGTTTACCTAATTTTCCTATACTTGACTGCCTTATCTGGTTATTTGGAAGCTGATCGTCTTTGTACCCATTTTAAAAAATTGTTTTTCATTTCTATTTTAAAAAAAAGTGATTAGTATTTGACTTTTTGTTTTGCATTTTTGTGTATTTTGAGAAAGATGCAATTAGGACTGATGTCGTCCTTTGTGACTTTATAAAAAGATAAATGTTCTACACAGAATTTATAATGCTCACTTTATGGTGCCGATTTCCATGTTAGTGGTTTTATAAAAACATTTGATGTTTTTAAATTTTCATGAAAAAATGTTAAATAAACAAAATGTAAAGTAACTGAATTTCCGTACTTTTTTTTTTTTTTTTTTTAGTAGTCTACACTCAAACATTGAAACATAAATATCTTTTAATTAATAATCAGATAATTTGAGTTTAGGTTCTAATATAATTGCATTGTGTTGCATCAAAATAATAAACTACAAGAAACACAAAAATATTGAAATTAAAGTATACAGTCTTTGAGTAAAGCTCAATTAATAAAATATAAAATATAATTTTAAATTTTTAGGTTAACAATAAATACAAATTTTGAGTACCCCCATACTTAGAAGAGATGAGTTTGTGTACTTAAATCTTTTGAGGTAATCAGTTTCCACAAAAGTTTTAAGTTCAGTCAACTTGTTCGGGTTTACAGTGAGCTTCAAAACATCTCTGAATTGAACATTACTTGTTTTCCTGTCAACACATCTTGCTGATGAGCCAAGCAATGAAATGTTGACTAAAATATTGAGCTGCTCAGCTGCAAAGTACAAAGAAACGCATTTGCTGTCTTTGATGTGTGCATTGTTTTGTTTATTTTTGAATTACTGATTTATTAGACACATTTTCACAGTTCTTTGGATGATGTGAACACAGGGAAATGCTAATTGTGTTTACTTACTAGGATGTCTTGTTTGAAACAGGGTACCTTTCATTGGGAATTTTATATGACCGATAACCTCGAAGGCTGATTCATCCGCTTGTCTCATCTGTAGGGGTTTTCACAAATGCAATGCAGACATTATTAGGAATACAAATGTCTAAATCAGCAGGATGAGAAAATTATAATGAACTCTATCTTGCAGCTCCCTTGTGTAATGACCGACTGGATTCAAACTCAGCACAAATTCACACAGTGAGTGGGAGTAACGTGTCCTATAGTGGGAATCCATCTAAGATGGAAAATCCCTTGTTGTGCTCTACATGTGAGAGAGAGCAACACGATTTGGATTTTGTCCAGACCTCATGTGTGAATGCAGATTTTCTTTCCACTCGTTTTTGTTTCTTTCTAACTGTTACAAAGAGTCAATAATGTGCAACAGCCTTTATCTGGATTCAAGGCATAATCGACAAACCTTTTCAAGCTAATACAGAAAGTACGTTCAAAGGGGTGAAAGTAAATAGGTAATGCAAACTGCCAGATGCACAAGCAATACTGACATGCCAGAATGACCTTTATCGATAACCAATAGAGCACGCTAATGATTGTGGGAGTTAATGGCTGATGTTTGATGGCAGTATACACATCCAGGATTTCTGAAGATCTGAGTAAAAAAAGGTCAAGGCCCTATTATGGTTGCTAATTGCTGCTGCTAATAACATAAATCTATAATGGTGTGGCTAAAGAAGATCAATGACCACAGACTGACACTGTACCTAATGAATCCTCTACTGACTCAAGGAGAGAAATGAGGTAAGAGACCGAACTCACAGTTAGGGCTGAGTTCAAGTCCAATCTTCTCTTCTAATAAAGAAAGATATGTAAAAATGCATGTGTGTAATGTCTTGTGTGTTCACACAATCTGTATATAGCTTCCTAGTTGGTTGTATGTGCCTACATGTTGTCATTTGTGTGTGTGTGTGTGTGTGTGTGTGTGTGTGTGTGTGTGTGTGTGTGTGTGTGTGTGTGTGTGTGTGTCCTTGCTCTGGATCATGTCTGTGATCCCAGGTGGGCTTTAGGGGTGGAGCAGCAGAGCAACAACAAAAAAAAGATGCAGCACCAGGAAAGAGAAGAAGGTAGACACTCTCTCTTTCATCTCTCTTTCATCCCACCTTTTCAAGGAAAGGAAAGAGAGTTTATTCCACTGTTCTCTCACCCTCTCTCTCCTCCTCTGTCCTGCTCTCAGATGCCTTTTGATGCCTTTCAAGTAAACCAAATGTGCTTTCCGGCTGCCATGCACTCTAACAGAAAGGCCTGTGTGTAGTGTGGGCTTTGGCACAGTGCCTAATTACTTTTAAGTCATAGACAGGTAGGCGGAAGACGGAGGTAGTTGTGTGTGTCTTTGTCTGCATCATGTGGGCTTTAAGCTGAGTTGTTCTCTACCACCCTGCTTTTTAGTTTTATGGGATTTACGAGCTAGCCTTTCTACCCAAAGGCAGTTTTGGCATTTTGCCACCATAAGACAAAAATACTACTGTACGTGTTGGGCCAGACATAAACCACTGACAGAAGATCACCAATATACTGGCATGATATGTAATAAGCAGATTGTGTCTGATACCACAGACACAGTATTTACTCCAGGTCAGCCACCAAGTGATGTGAAATTTAGAATAGAATAGAACAGAATACAATACAATAAAATAGTTCTTGAATAGTTGGTGCTCCACACCAACTGTGTCAGAATAAAATATAGATAGTAGACAGCAGAAATAAATAGGTAGTGCAAAGAAAAGACTTGGTCTGACTAGAGTATGTGTGAGTGATCTGAGTGATGAGGGTAACTCAGACCATGGCTCAGATTGGTGAGCTTGGTGGGCATGGGTGGGGTGTGGGGTGATAGTGTTTATTGATGGTCAGAAAGGCCCAGGGAAAGAAGCTGTTTGACAGGTGGAGGTGTGGAACCTGACTAGCCTGAGGCACCGACCGGGTCAAACAGATTGTGGGCGGGGGTGCAGGGGGGTCACCTGCGATGGCCCTGGTTTTCCTGAGACAGGAGGATCTGGCGATAGTCTCCAGGGGTGGCAGAGGGCAGTGAATGACCTTTTTTGGCGGTGTTAATTACCCTCTGCACTGCCTTCGTGTTTCAGTTATGGCTCATGTGTATCAAACAACCAGGAATCCACGAAGTGCAACCGCTGCTGGGCCTTCTTTACCAGAGCATTGCTGTTATGGGTCCAGGTAAGATCTGCCCAGAAACGAAGGTTGACAGATTCTACCCATTCTCCATTTATAATGAGAGGGGAGTGGACCTGTCTGAGCCTCCTGAAGTCTATTATGAGTTCTTTTGTTTTAAGGACGCTCAGCTTCAGGTTATTTTCTAAGCACTAGTGGCTATGACAAATAAACTGAATTATCTGCTTTTGCACAAGGCAGTACTGAAAGATTAATGGTCATTGGTAAAGTTCATATTTGGGTAAAAAAAAAAAAAAAAGAAACCTTATGTTTATTTGTGCCATGTGTTTGTTTTCAGCATCATCTTATTTATACGAGCTGACAGAAACAAAGGTCACTGACTCAACACAAAACAAGGATGTGAAGAATAAATACTCAAAACCTCATGTAGGCTTGTGCATGAAGCATAAAAAAATAATCTTGTAACGACTTAAGCATGATGCTAACAAAATTAGTTTTTGTGGTGGCACAGTGAATTGTTATAGTGAATTGCATGCAGTGTTTTCCCGAGTTAGGCCTTTAAACATGGAAACATCCTCTATGCTGAAATGTCCTTGAGCAACACCAACAGACTGCAGAGACTTTCACTCCAAAGTTTAATAAACAATCACATTATTATGTGAAAGGGCTTTACAAGCCACTGCTGTTTCTTATTTTCTCCCTCTGTCTTTCTGTCTGATCAGGAGGAGGAATGGCAGCTACAGGACAAGTCTGGACATGATGGAAACCCACCCCCCCCACTCCCTCCTTTCCCCTTCCTCTCTTCCCTAAATCATTTCCCTCATTCCCTTCGTCCCTCCTTCCTCTTCTCAATTTAAGCGCAAACCACAGACTTGCTGTGGAGGTTTCCATGACAAACATTACTAATTGGGGATCATTTTCATTTCGCTTTTTTCAATCATGTCTGGCAAAAGTGACGTGTGTGTGTGTGTCTGTGTGTGTGAGAGAGGGAGAGAGAGAGAGGGAGAAAGAGAGAAAGCCACAGAAGGGAAGCACTGTTAAGTCTCTGTTTTGATATAAAACCTCTGGCTCATCAGACAGACAATAATGAGCTCAGTGCAGCTAATAAATGCAATATTACAAGTGCTATACTGCTTTCAGAAAATCAGCAGTTGTTCCGGAGCAGCAGGTTGGCGGCAGCAGGGTGCATCGCCACTGCAAGTAACCTCTGATCCTGCTGGGCTCCAGTCCACACACAGCTGGTAACTGTGGGTTGTTGCTTACAGTCATAAAATCTCACATCAGTATTTCCTGATTCATTTACTCACAGTTTCCCACTGGCTCATTGAAATGCAATATAGTAATTCAATATACTGATACTTACAGATATCACATTTGTGAAATAGAGAGCACTTTTATCAGACAGGCTCACAAAAGCAAGAAAAAAAAACTTTGTTGCTCCAGGTTGAGGACAGGAGAGAACACAGACATTTTCTAGTCTAATTTAGTGCCTATATGCTTTTAGCTGGCACATTTCAAAGACGCTGGTTTGGTTTAAACATGTAACCACAATTAATGAAAAAAGCAGATCCCAAGTATTTCTTTAAAATACAATGAGATTTTATGTCACATGCATATTTTGGTGAGGTTTGAGGGGTTACATAAAGTAATTAAAGAAACCTTCGTTGAGGAAAGAGTGCATTCATGATGGGAAAGAAATATTTAGAGGAAATATAAATGATCTGCTTAAGTCATTTAGTCATTCCTAGGCTGCAGTTTACCAAAGTGTTTTTTTTTTTCTTTAAGTCACATCATTTCAAAATTAATGCAACTGTTGGATATTTTTTTTTTGTCGTTGTAATTTTTGCAATTAGTAAAGTGAAATTCTTAAAGTCTCTAAACAAAAATACATGTTTATTTGTAATATTTATATATTTCTTGATTGTAATTCCTTTATGGTAGACTTGAATTTTCAAGACTTAAAAAGTGCCGAAACACATTTAAGAACAAAGGCATATTATACCCTCAACATCTACCCCCTTGTGTGCCTGAAAGCCATATATCTAAGCTCAGAGAGCACAGACTTCTGACAAACATGCTGGCTGTGCGTGTGCATGTGTGTGTCAGCGTGCGTGAGTGTGTATAGCTGTACTGTATGTATATGTGTGGGTATCTAATGATCCCTGTGTCGCCTTCTCGGTGTCTCCCACACCTCCCCTTCTCATTAGCGGTGACGCCTGAGTGGATTAACCGCACGCGTGCGCACGTACGTGCACGGTAACACACACGTCCACCCCAACCGCTAACGAAAGTAGAGCTCATCAAAGAGAATTTATCCACCCTGGTTTAGGAAAGACAAACTGTCATAAAACTCGGATTTGTACTCAATGCAAACCAGAAGCCCCTTTCTGGCAGGAGGCTGCGTATGTGGGTCCATGTGTGTGTGTATATGTATGTGTGACAAAGACAGGAGCTCGGAAACAATATGTATTTATTGTTTTTGTGTTAAGGCCAGTGTCTTTCTGTGTGGTTCAAATGATGTGTTATATCATCTCAGATTAAACTAATTTGGTAAGTAACTGAGAGAGGGAAAAAAAGCAGAGAGGAAAGGAAAGAAGAAAAAAACTTGAATGAAAAGAAATAAAAGGATGATGAATCGCAGGAAGAGAATGAAAGGAGAACTCACTTGATTAGAACAATAAATATAGTCACAATACACAGCTCTACTCAAGACCACATATCTTCTCTTCTAATCAGATATTTCCTGTGCAGGCTCATAGATAGAAGAACAGACTCAGAGCAGAGCCAGAAGGATGGAAAGAAAGTGAGAACTTAATACAACCAACACCCAGCACAAAATGAGAGTGAAGTCCTGGTAACTGTAAACCAGATGGACATGATCTAACATCTCCTGTCATAATGTGGGGGGGGGGGGGTTCAATCATTCTGATTGAAAGAGACACTCCAGACTTTTGTTTTATAACCAGGATCAAAACCTTACCTGCCAGTCCGGTGGAACTGTTCTCTAGTACATTTTCAGTTTAAACCTGTCTGATTCAAAAAATATAAATCCACTGCCTGCTGTAAGCAATTCAGCAATGGAAGAAGGCCAGCCAGGATTTAGCTGTTAGCATTAATCTAAAACTTTGCCCATACTGTAAGTCACACCAACAAAACTGCGCGAGACAGGTTTAAACAGAAACAATCAACAAACCTAAGGAAGCACATTTATTTGTGTTGTAGCCGAAGAACCAAATTTGCTGTTTGATTTGATCTTTTGGCACAGATCAGAATCAAAACCATGCAGATTCTCCAGACCACGAGCCAACAGCAGTCAAAGCGTTACATACAAATAACAGATGAGAAAGTGCATGATGCTGTGAGGAAAACAGAGGTGGATTACAACAGTGTGACAGACAGAGAACAGATATCACTGTCAGGCCTCCGGTTAGGATTCAGTAAAAAACTGGGAGCAATGCAGCGGATGTACTGCTGGGGTGATATGGGCTGCTTGGAAGTGTGACAAGAAGAAGCAGAGCCACGGATGAGCCTAAGAGCTGGAGAATATCCAGCTCCAAATAAAGAGACAAAAGAAGGAAATAGAGTTTGTGATCCTACCTTTCTTGGTTTTCTTAGATGGTTGTTTCTTCTTAATGAACTTGGTCGCCTCCTGTGGAACTTCAATCTCCTCCCCATCACCAGCCAGCTCTGCTATGGGCTCAACACCTCCTGAGTGAAAGATATGAAGGAAAATCATTACAAAAATAAGTCTTTTTTTCCTTCTTTTTTTCTTAAAAACACATTGTTATGACACACACGTGTGATGCAGTGTCTGTGAAGATAAAGTTTGCTTTCAGTTTTGATCCTCTGAGCTGCAAAGCCATTGGGTTGCCAGAACAACATAAATCTTTGTATCCAAGGAGCAGCACAGTTGCAGTCCTGATTAGATTGTCAATGTATGGAATAACTAGGAATTCCTATAGTCTTATTTCATTACATTCATTACTTAGTAACTAATGTGTTCTAAATACAAAGCAGCTAATCCTTCCCTACACATTAAAAACATAAGTATGTCTGCATGTTTTTCCCAAACTCCTAACCCTAGACAACATGTTCAAACTTGATGAAATCTAGCCCATATACTGCCTAGGGTACACAGATCTGTAATATCTATATTGCAATCGATTAAAATATTTACTTCAAATACATTGCAGTTATTCTGTGTATTTGTATCCACAAACTGCATGATCGAGGGAATGTACTGTCATTTTTATGCACGTAAATCCAACCTAATGTTTGAATGTTCGTGTACATGTGATACATATAAAAATTTGCATGTTTTGTCCAATGAACGATCATCAACATAAAACTCTGCAAGTGGTTGCTGCAAACGATGGGTGTGGCTGTTTTTTCAGTCATTTCCATCTTAATTTATCCATCCATCCATCCTTTTCCGCTTATCAAATTCAGGGTCGCATGGGGGTTGGAGCCCATCTCAACTGTCTTAGGGCAAGAGACGGGGTACACCCTGGACAGGTCGCCAATCTGTTTTAGAGACAGACAACCATTTGCACTCACATTCACACCTATGGGCAATTTAGAATCACCAGTTAACCTAACCCCACCAATTTAATGTCTTTGGCCTGTAGAAGCCATTTATATGTTACACAATTAAAGCCCCTATGATTGGTAATAATCCAAGTGTTATAGTGTCTGACCTGTAACAAAATGTTGTACCAAATCACATTTCATAGCAATTGGGTAATAATTAAGCTATTTAGTCTTATGTTTTCTATTTAAATCAACATTTACAAATAACAGAAAAGACATGTATAACAATCAGCGCAAGTAACTGACGAGACAGGACTCATACCATATTTAAGATGTCACCGTTAGCATTCTTTTCCTATAAGTTGAACATTGTTTTTGCATTTTCATTTCTAATGGTTTATAATGATTCCGAATTGTTAATAACGTTATGTAGGCCTGCTGCTATGTAGCAGGCAAAAGGTGGACGCGAATGCAGGACACGAGAGACAGCTTTAATGCTAAAATTGAACAAAATACAGAACAAACTCTGAGTAGAAACAAGGCATCCAAAAACCAGAGGAACACCGCGCTTAAATACACAAAACCATGGGGAATGAGGGAGGACGTGACAAAGAACTGAGACAAACTGAGAGAATAAATACAAGGTGATGAGGGGAAACAGGAGACACCTGGGCGGACAGCTGAAACTAATTGAGAAAACACGCGAAGGCATGTAAAACTAAATACAAAGCATAAGAGACAAAAGACCAACAAAATAAAACGGAAAGTAATTAAACACGAGAACAAATATGCATACTTGACAGGGAAAACACAGGAGGGCAGGAAAACGAAATGTAAGTGCAAATTATAAAAGGAGACTGAACCAGGACTGAGAATAAAATCATGAAGAGAAAGGAGCCAGAATACAAAACTGAAAGTGCCCAGAACTACCAACAAACTAAAAGCAGAAAGACAAAGAAATGCAAATCTAAACCAAATGTGAACTACGAAACAAGAGTTATTTAACAATACGTTTTCTTGAAAATTTGCATTTGTAAATGTACCAAGTCTGATGCAAGACATCAAAATATTCATGTTTTAATTTTGCATTCTCGTCAACCATGAAGAAAATAAAGCTGAATAAATAAAATGAAAACTTTTTTGCTACAAACATGTAATAGGTATTTGTTTTCCTAATGCAAGTAAAATGTGGCTCAGAGTTCAACTCTGAACAGTTTTTGATATTTCTTCATCTGTCCAATTGTGTAAGAATTTTTTTTCAAAATTAACTTTCACTTTTTGACTCTTGCATCGAGATTGAATTATACATTTGCACCAACATATGTAATATAAACAAAATCTTTCAAGATGTTTCAGAGAAAGGTAAATGTAGCAATGAAATAACAGCATCAAACATCAGGTTTTAAAGTGTGTGTGTGTGTGTGCGTGTGTGTGTGTGTGTGTGTGTGTGTGTGTGTGTGTGTGTGTGTGTGTGTGTGTGTGTGTGTGTGTGTGAGAGAGAACCTGGATGTGTGAGAGGAGTGATTGTGTCTGCGTGACGAAATCCCTGCTAGAATCCCATGGATCAGTGTGGATTTAGGGAGCTCCTGAGGCCGATGAATTGGACGCCTTGTCTCTCTCTGTCCTACCTCACAGTCTCCTCATCAAGCCTCCCCCTCCCTTTCCATCCCTCCCTTTTTGTCTCCTCTTCATCACTTCTTCATTCCTCTACTCCCCTCTCTGTCTCCTCTTCCTCTTTTTATCCCTGTCGCCATCTGATCTTTCGTTCTTTCTACTCCTTTACTTCCTTTTGTCATTCTCTGTCCACTCCTCATCCCTTTTTCTTTTCTTCAGTTCCCTTCTTCTTTTCTTCAGTTCCCTTCTTTTTCTGTCTCCTTCCAACTTTATTTCTCATCCTCCCATATTCTGATCCTCGTTCACTTCCTTCCTTCCTATCATCCTTCCCTCTCTCCCCATTTCTGCGGCTCCCTGAGGAATCTGTCCAGTTTCACGGTACTTTCATTTAATGTGCACGCCACACATTGTTTCTTTGTCTTGTGTGTGTGTCTGTGCATGTATGAGAGCAGAGTGTGTGTGTGTGTGTGTCTGCCATTGCGTCTACCTTAAGGTGTCTGAGAATGTGTGTGTCTCCATCTCCCCCACCGAGTCTACATCTGTGTGAGTATGTGTGAGTGCAGATTATCCTAAGTCCTCTCTAATATTTATCCTGGCCTTTTCTAAAGCCAATCTTGTTCTCTTTGGTGAGAGCACAGCCTGTGGCTTCACATGCACAGAGAGGCGTGCACACACACGCACACACACACTCCCAGTTGTTTGAAATGGGATATGCCTCACTCTTAATTGGGAAGGTGTTTTTCTAAGGCTGTCTTACAATTTCACGGGGAATGTGTGGATCTGTGGGTGTGTGTATGTGTTTTAACCTCATTCTCACATCAACATAAGGTAAGGAAATAGCCCACCTCTGGAGCAACTTACTCTGAAACACACAGACTGTCTCTTACCACTGACCTCCAACACATTCCAGCCTGTCCCTCATTCTGTAAATAGTAGGTATTATACCACCTGGTTAGAGTTGTGACGTTGTGCTCTGTTACAGTTAGTCTATATTTATCTCATTTGATGAGCTATCAGTTTTACAGAATCTTAAGATTTAGACTGCTATATATTTTGCACGCAAAGAAGCAATAGAATATAGAATAGATGTGACTGCCTATTTAATCATTGTTTGGATAGGCCACCCACAAACTATAATAACAAGTATATAACTACTACTACTACTACTACTAGCAATAGCAGAAAAAGTGTAAGCATGAGTAGTATTAGCAGTATAAATAACAGTTATCATAATCTATACTTCATTCTGAATGGATTCCCAAATGGGAACGGCATGGTCAGCTCTTCTGCCTGTTAAAGACACAATGCAGCTTCTATTTTCTGTGCTTACACAATAAATATCTACACAACTCCTGAATCTGAAAAAACAAAACAAAACCCAAAACAAATAGAAGTTTAGCGCTTATTAGGAGATACAAGAAAAGTTTAGGAGACATAGTTGGGGAAATTGTCTTGGACGTTTGGAAAATGTGTTCAGCCTAAGAGACAATCTGAGCATTTGTGGATCTGTTTGTATATATATGGGAATGGTTTGGGTCACTTAACAACAATTTGAGGACAGCTTGAAGAAAGTTTAAGCCATTTTGTGATGATTTGAGACATTGTGGGACGGCGTGGGACCATTTGGGCCAGTCTGTGACAGTTTGGGGCTGCTTTAGGACAGTTTTGGAACAGTTTGGGCAGCTTGGTTGAGGGGTTAAGATGCTTTCAATAGACATTTCTTTCTTGGTTTGCAGTACGGAGACACCAATGCATTCCTGCTTTATTCTGGGCTGCGGTTTGAAGATGGGGGTGATACTATGCCGCTGTGGTTACCAGCAATTTGGCTGTGGGCTTTTACGTTTCTTCCCCCCGTCAATATACATAATTGTACACACATATATATAAATGTTCAGTACATTAGACCTGCACATTTCTGCACACACACAGCCTCAAAGCAACATTCTTTTGAAAACACACATCAAAATCCAGGAAGTGTGATTCTTTAAAAAAAGTTGTGTGCTTGAATCAGACACCTGGTATCTTTTGTCTAGTCTTCACAGTCTAAACTTACAAACCACATATGAGTACGGCAAAAGCACCTCAAAAAAAAACCCATTATGAGTCGTTCCTGCAAACATTTTTTTTTCTACTGCAATAAAATCACTAAAAACTAAAAACAAATGTAAACAAGCAATTTTAGGCAACGAATATTTAACAGCTCAGGAAAGAATACTTATAGTTTTCTGCCTAAAAAAGAAAGTCTAACTCTAAGTGTGAATTACTAAACAAATTTCAGTAAACTGTTCAATCTCCTCTAAAAATAGAACTCTGCTGTTTTATATATAGCATTGTGGAGGAAAACTCTTCCATTTGAACACCACAGCAAGAGAACAAAGACAGCTGAACAAGAACACACACAAAACATGACCTACACTTACACACAGTGCATGTAGTTCAATCTCTGCTGTGTCTTCTGACCTTCCACATGCACACACAGACATACATGTGTGTGCACGCTCATGCAAACGCAGCCAATCTTTTCCTCTCTCTTTAAGTCTAAAATAGATGCAGGCCCCAAACCACAGCTACCAGTGGAACACTGTGAAAATAACTGCGACACACTTGTGCTATAGGGGTGTGTGTGTGTGTGTGTAGAGTGTCTGCTTGCTTTAACTGGACTGTGAATATAAGCAATCTCTTCTGAGTTCATTAGGAGAGGAGTGTAAAAGAAAGAAAAAAGTGAGGATGTTAAAATGCTAAATGCTAGAAATAAAACAGGGTTTGATTCATTAGTGAAACATGTGGCATAACGTAAAAAGAGAAGAGAAACAAAAACAGCAGTGTACAACAGAATAAGATAAACAAGAGATCAGCCATTGATTAAAAAAAAGACTAATATACAAGATGAACTGCAGATTCCTCAGTGAAGAAACCACCAGAATAAACAGGACATAGCGCACAGATGGGATTGACGACAATGAGTTTTTTGTGGAAAAAAAAATATTGCTCATGCAGTCAAATAACTCTTCATCTTGTCATCTTGTTTAGATAGTGTATGTATGTGTGTGGGTGGGAGCAGGCATCTATATACACACCTCTTTAGCTGAAGGAAGAGCTATGCTGACAGCGCGCTGACTAATGAACCATGTGATAAACAGTCCTGATTTCAGCAGGTGTGTGTATGTGTACAAAGTACAGCTGCTGAAGCTTCAAGTTGGTCCAAATGATGTCATCAGGGTAAGACACAAGGTCACATGACGCAGCGAGAAACATATAGACAACAAGAGATACGGTGGGATACATGTTAGCCAGATAAAACTACACACCCAGTTGGAATATACTAATGTTCCTAATATGTCCTTTATGTATTGATATACTGTAATTGTTATATCTGGCTTGCATATGCTACTATACTACAAGATTTAGATCTATACTTCACAGACTACAGTACGCAGAAACCAATAAACCAAAACATACAGTGGAACAAGTCAGATCAATGGTTACAGTAAAACTAGATTAACCTTTTTAAAAAACTGCTGGTTTGTGTTTCTAAACATTGCCGCCTGTGTAAATAGCAACCGGTAATTAGTAACTGGAATACTAGTATTTATAGTGTATATGGGATATGCATCACCAGATTTCTCCGAGCTCCCACTCCACGGCCCGTTCCACCTCCTGTAATTTTCCAGTAGCTGAAGTGACGTCCAGAACAAGAATTTATTACAAGAGAGATATTTCATTATCCATTGACCAAATGGGCTCTATTCTCATTAAGTGCTCAACTCATTAATACATTTTGCATACTGCAACAGATTTTATTTTTTAAATGAAATCCACGAAGATTTTAAAGTTTGCCTTCAACCAGATTTTGAGCATTTGACCAACCAGCATGAACCAAACCAGGTCCTCCCTTCTCTATACTTCTGGAAAAGACAAGCAGAGACGATAATGTGCTTAGAAGTGTGTGTGTGTGTGTTTTGTTGGGTTTCCCTACCAATGAAGTGAGACTTATTGTGCGGTATTTCAGTGTGTATGCGTTTGTGTGTGTTTCTGTGGTCTTGGAGTAAAACGGTTGCTGTCGGTGTTGTTGGAAACGTAAACAAGTGTGCATGTTTACGGCCGGGTGAAAAAGCAACATCTGACAGGGTTAGCGAACGCCTGTTTACTGCAGTGCAGCGTGGGTGTGTGTGTGTGTGTGTTTGTGTGTGTGTGTGTGTATGTGGTGTCTACATCTGTGTCAATTTTGGCAGAAGACCAAAAGAGAAAGGAGAGACCGCATGACAAGAAAACGTAAATACAAACACATTCACTCTCTCTCTCTCTGTCTTTCTCTCACACACACAACACGCTTTATTGACCGACTTCGGCTCCACTGAACTATGCGCCGAATTACTGTAATCACTATAATCACTTATAAACATGCTTTTAACACTTTATAGACCTCTTTCTCTGTTTCTCTCTCTAACACACAAACACACACACACACACACACACAGTACAGTACTAATTCTCAAAAACAAATGGATCCACAAATCTCATGGTGTATGTGGAGGATTACAACTTCCTCATGCGGCCATGCACATTTACACGTTTACCTTAAAACTGCTGGACAGTAGGTGTCAGCAGCACTGACTCTGCAGTAAACTCAAATGAGCTGATTTAACATCTGGCAAGGGAACAAGAATTTAAACTAAATACCGCGGCTATGACTTGCATATTCATACACTGATTAATTATGCTGATTAACGTGCGTTGTCCCTAGACCCTAGAATGTGCATAAATAAAAAGCAAACAAGCAAACATGGTCCTGGAAAACCATTTGGCACCACCAGGCACTGTCATGTCCCCTATGCTATTAGGCCACATCTTCACTGATAAATCACACCAGCAAAATATGCAGATTTCCAGGAATTAACCACTTCTTTTTATAAGACAGAACATGTCTTGACTGAAAAGAATCGAACTGTCAATTTTAAACTAAATTTGGTTGGTTTTGGTCAAACAGAACTAGACATAAAAAATACTGAACATACAAAAGATGTTTGTCTGTTGTCTGTTTGTCTGTCTGTAAATACAAATATCTATTGACCCAATGATAAGGGATTGAGAAGTGACAGGAAGTCAACAGTAACTCAAATAACCAGCAGAAGACCTCAATGGGTTCTAATCTTGTCAGCTAAAAACAGAAAACTGAGGCTACACTTTGCACTGGGTTACCAACAGAAGACTGTTGAAGAGCAGAAGAGCTGATTTGTTTTGATTTTTGCTGCCTCGGATAGCACGGTCATAATTTAGCATAAACAACATGAAAGCATGGATTCGTCCTGTCTTGCATTAACAGTTCAGGGTGCTGTTCCTTTTGTAAGAGCTTGGGGGACCATTAGTACCAACTGAGCATCGTTTAAATGACACAGCGCCCCCTGAGTATTGTTGCTAATTAGTCCATCCCTTTATGACCACAGCGTACCCATCTTCTTTTAGCTGTTTCCAGCACCATGTCAAGAAGCTCTGGCCTCTAGATCTAAATCCAATAGGGCACCTTTGGGATGTGGTGAAATGGACCACATCATGAAGCTGCAGATAACAAATCTACAATAACTGTGTGATGTCATATCAATATAGACCAAAATGTCTGAGGAACGTTTCCAGCACCTTGTTGAATCTGTGCCATGAAGAATTAAGCCAAAAGAAGGTCCAACCCAATAGTAGCAAAGAATACCTAAAGTGACCGGTGGGTGTACATTTTGGTTTTTACTATAAAAGAGAGTTAAGAGAAGGAAGAGTACAAGGAGGTAAGAAAGGCAGTAGGGGTTGGGCTTAAAGAGTGTAACTGATGATCTGTCAAAAGGTCCTTTAAAACTTCTGCCAAGAGTAAATGATCCATAAGGTGCCTGAGTGAAAGAGTTTATGTATTTGCATGTATATGCATGATTTTACGAGTGTCTACCTTGCAAAAATTATGTGAGTGTATATTTTTTATGCATGTGCCTGCACTGTGTAACTTATGCAGCTGTGTATGTGTACCTGTTTGTAGTGGTATTATTTATTATTTTTTTCACATACCTGTGTATATTATTTCAAGGGTGCATGTACTGATGCATTTAAATATGAGTCTCTGTGTTGGCTGTAAGGTGTTAAATGAATAGGGTCCGTGTTTTTGCCTGCTGAGCCTTAAAATCTGCACCAAGGGACCAGCTTACAAGGCTGTCCACCAGCACGCACACAGTATAACATGCACAGATTACAACACATGGGTACACACACACACACCACTGATTTTACCACTGAAACTGTTCAGTCAGCAATCTGGTAGCAATGCAGTTCCCTCCCAAATTCTTTGATACTTTAGTTGGATCATTCAGTATTTACATTGCTGGAACTGTTTGTTTTCTGCAAGAAACAGCAGAATTAAAGTATTTTGACTAAAATGATGAATGGGAAGTTCCCATCCTATAATCCCATGGTTGCATTTATCTAAAATACTAAAACCAACAACTCAACAGAGAGGCAGAGTAACAACCTTTAAATAGGGTTACCTTAAGTTTAATTCATTTTTATTTATACAGTGTTAATTTACAGCAGCAATGGCCTTGAAGTAGCCCGGCAACCTGAGTATTTAGTAGCATAACTGAAAGATGGCTCAGGGTCGCCTCATCCCGTCCTAAATGTATTAAAAAGGAAATTTTGAGTCTAATTTTGAGTCAGTCTAAGTGGAATGTAGACAAGTAAACCAATGACTCACCAGGAACAGCGAGATTCTGGACTTGAGCAGGGACCTGGACATTAGCCTCAGAGGCCAGGGTGAGACGTCCTCCTTTGCCGATTCGTTCACAAAGCAGGGTGATGTGCTTCTTGAGACGGGCAGTGTCACTGGGGAGGCCCAGCACTGATCCTCCTGTCTGCGCCAGAGAAGTAGCCTGGTCCTTGGGGTTCTGTGACAAGCAGGTTCGTAGGAGGTGGGAGACGGCGGCATCACAGCTCTCTTCCCAACCCTGTGGAAAGAAATAGGAAGCTTACCTCATACACTACCACTCATTTCATGATTATTTACATTGTAGATTCTCACTGAATGTGTCAAAACATGTTCAATATTTTAGATTTTTCAAAACAGCCACCCTTTGCTTTGATTACTGCTTTGCACACTCTTCTCTCAATGAGCTTCATAAGGTCGTCACCTGAAATGGTTTTCTAACAGTCTTGAAGGAGTTCCCAGAGATGCTGAGCACTTGTTTGCCCCTTTTGCCTTCACTCTGTGATCCATCTCATGCCAAAGCACAGATTTCACTGGTCTAATGTCCATTCCTTGTGTTTTTAGGCCCAAACAAATCTCTTCTCCTTTTTGCCTTTCTTTAGTAGTGGTTTCTTAGTAGCTATTTGACCATAAAGGCCTGATTTCCGCAGTCTCCTCTGTTGATGTAGAGATATGTCTGCTACTGGAACTCTGTGTGGCATTTATCTGGGCCCTAATCTGAGGTGCTGTTAACTTGCGGTTTCTGAGGCTGGTGACTCGGAAGAATTTATCCTCAGCAGCAGAGGTGACTCTTGGTCTTCCATTCCTGCGACGGTCCTCATGTGTGCCGGTTTCATCGTAGCGCTTGATGGTTTTTGCAACCGCACTTGGGGACACATTCAAAGTTTTAGCAATTTTAAAGTAATGATGAACGGTTGTTTCTCTTTACTTAGCTGATTGGTTCTTGCCATAATATGAATTCTAAAAGTGGTCAAATAGGGCTGTCAGCTGTGTAACAACCTGACTAAAACACAACTGATGGTCCCAACCAAGAAGGTAAGAAATTCCCCAAATGAACCCTGACAAGGCACACCTGTGAACTGAAAACCATTTCAGGTGACTAAATCATGACCCTTATTAAGAAAAGGGTTTGCAGCACTGTCAACAAAGCAAAGGGTGGCTACTTTGAGGAATCTAAAATTTCAGACAAGTTTAGAGTTATTTATCAATTTTTTCTTTGCTACATAATCCCATATATCTTGCTTCATATATTTGATGTCTTCAATATGTATGTACAAAGTAGAAAGTAGTAAAAATAAAGAAAAACGCTTAAATGAGAAGATGTGTTCAAACTTTTGACTGGTAATGTATGTTTAAATTATTGAGATACAGGCTGAAAGAAGAATGACATAATGGACACAGAAGGCCTATATTATAGTAACTGTCTTAGTAAGTTTTCAGAAACAAGAAATCAACATTCAGAGAAAATAATAAATACTATCAGATTGCTAGTTAATAACAGAAACACAAGTTTACAATGTAGAACTAAGACTGGGAGGTGTGAGGTTCGATTTGTGCTTCACTAAAGTAAAAAAGGGATGGCGCAAAAAGAAGCTAGAGCAAAGAATAGAGGATACAAGTTATGCATAACAGAATACATTAAAATCTTAATTCAAGGCGGATCCACTCATAAAAAGAGTAAGAAATGAGGAGGAAAGAACCACGAGTGCATGACTTTGGAAAGGTGATGGAGAAGAGACAAATAGTTAGAATAAACTATTTTAGCCTTTTAATTTGATGCCCTGTTGAATTTTGACATTTATGAGAGAGCAAGAAAATGATAAGACATTCAGAATCGAAAGAAACGAAAACACACACGCACACACACACAAAGCCACAGTAAAAAAACAGTGAGGAGGGTTTGGTCTTTTGCTGTCCCCGTTCACCATCTCTCATCCTTCACCCATGCATACATACACGAATATACCCAACTCATCCTACTAAAAACTAGTGAACCCAGAATCTCTCATTTGAATGGGTGATTTAGATGGGTAGGTCTGAGGATGATGCGGTATGTGCATGAGTGTGTGTTGGGAGGGTAAGGGTGTGTTGACAGGTACCCCTCCACCATCCACCCCCCCCCCCACACACACACACACACCTCTCGTTCTCCTGCCTGCCGCCATGCTGATAGGCCCCTAATGAGCCATAATGACAGGTAATCAACCCTGTAATGATGATGACAGAGAGATACAGACAGACACAGGGGAAAGAGCGAGAGAGAGAGAGAATGCAGGAGTGTGAGAGAGAGAGCAAAAGAGGACGAAAGAGCGAGAGAGAGAATGGTCGGGGGGGTTGAAGGAGATGAGATGATGATGGAGGGAAAGGCAGACACCAAAAAAAATTAAACATGTGGAAAGCCGAAAGATGAGCAAAGACAAGAGTAAAGAAAAGACACTGGACGAGTCTGGAAGGAGAAAAATTAAAGAGGAGGAGTAGGAGGAGGCGAGATAGAGGTGGGTGACCTATTCTTACAACAATACCTCACCAGGTTATCAAATACTTGGAACAACATAACTGCAGGTTTCTGTGGAAACTTGGCATGCTCATGCACGCGCTCGCTGAAACATACGTTCCACATGCTGCGGAAGAAAATTAAACGTCTCTAAACCTAAACTGCAGACATTCATCCTCCTGAAGGAGAAGAAAGGAAGCAAAGAAAGGTGGAGCTGAGCGGCTTTGGATCAAGGCCAGAGCGATAAATTACGGCAAAGTTCCCACTAATGCAGAAATAGAAGAGGAACTTGTTTTCTGTACCAAGAAACAAGAGAGGTTTTGTATTATTGGGTCATCTTTGAAGACTTTTTGAAAAGAGAAGTTGTACAAGTGCAGCAGCAAAGAAGCATGACAGAGCTTCTATTTTCCTTGTGTTTATGATAGCAAAAAGGAATCTTTTTTGAACTTTTACCAACACTTCAGAGTGGAAAGCTTTAGTTTTGTGTATATTGACACTGTATAGACATGGATTACATCAGTAAATAAAAGTACCCTGTTGAATAACACTGAATGTATGATTATCCAAAATATTAAAACGCCATTTTTACCTTGTTTTTTCTTGAGTGCACAAAAAAGCTGATATTCAGTGAGAACAATACCAATCGCATCACTGAGTGAGAGAAATTGATGCTAAATTGTTAACAGTTCGTGACTGAAAAGTGTTTTTTGAGTCATACATTAACTCCGCATTATGCCGCATTACAAACAAACACATTAAAATAAAGCACATGTGGTATTATTAGCTTAGACAAACAGAACCAGTTATGAATAGTTGGGCCTTTAAACCTGTATAGCTTCAATGTTCCACTGTTGAAGTACCAACAAAGACAAACCTTTTTTTTTCTTTTTTCTTATTAAATAGTTTCCTCAAAAAGCCTATGGACTGCATCAGGAATATCAGGTCTGACAAAGGGAGAAACCCTGGGTGTAACTGCAGAATTACAGGCTGGCAATACATAAATTATAACAGAGTCTAGCACACAACCTTGGAGGACTCCCAAAGAGACAGGTAAAGGTTGAGAAAGCAATCCCTCTGCAGTCCTGATATCCTCATCAAGACTGCGAATGTCATTTGAGAGACCGGAGTTACGGCTCTGTGAGAACAATGCCATACAGTCAGTCTCAGGGGGAAACATTACCCACACAATCATCCTAAGACCAAATCAAGAGTGGATTTAGTACAGTATCAGCTACTTTCCTTAACTTCTGGGTATAATCAACTTTAATACATCTATTTACTGTAAATGCTTAGTTACTGACAATCAGAAGCTCTCAGAGTCAGAAGGCCTATTATGTTATAAAGAAACCTGTGGTTTGACTACAGATCCACAATATGAAGCAAGAAATTATGGACAAATAAAGCCTCAATACACAACCTAGATACACAAAATCTAGTTCAGTCTGAGTTATTAAGTATACCAAAAAACAGGTATGGAAAGTGGAACAGTTTGTTTTAAATTGTAGAATTATGACCTCTGACCTTCTCCTTCGGGTCTAGGTCACTGAAACTTGAACTCAGGTAGGGTTTTTAAAGAAGAAGCACCTGTGGTATGAATGTAAAAATACTAAAATCAAATCAAATCACTTTTATTGTCACATCACATGTGAATTATATGAATAAATATATGTACAATTTAAGAGTGTATGCATATTACTGAATGTGTATACTAAATATGTATGTCTATGTGTGTGTATATGTGTGTGTGTGTGTGTGTGTGTGTATACATATTTTACAAATTAAGTAGAGTAAACAATATAATAAAATATATAAAATATACAGAGGTTGGTAGTTGGATATTGTGCAAAACAAGTGGCATTAACGTACAGTGTGGAGTGCATAATGTTGAAGTTCCAGTAGTGACTGTGAGGTGTCTATGAAGTGTTCAGCAGTCTGATGGCCTGGTGGAAAAAGCTGTCTCTCAGTCTGCTGGTACGGGACCGGATGCTGCAGAACCTCCTTCCCGATGGAAGCAGTCTGAACAGTTTATGGCTGGGGTGACTGGAGTCCTTGATGATCCTTCCCGCTTTCCTCAGGCACTGCTTCCTGTAGATGTCCTGGAGGGAGGGAAGCTCACCTCCAATTATCCGTTCAGAACACCGCACTACTCTCTGGAGAGCTTTGCGGTTGTAAGCGGTGCTGTTGCCGTACCAGGTGGTGATGCATCCAGTGAGGATGCTCTCAATGGCATAGCGGTAGAAGGTCCTGAGGATACGGGGGCGCATGTCGAATCTTTTCAGTCTCCTGAGGAAGAAGAGGCGCTGTTGCGCCTTCTTCACTGTTTTGTTTATGTGTGCTGACCACATAAGATCCTCAGCCAGATGTACACCAAGGAAGCGGAAGCTGCTCACTCTCTCCACAGCAGCGCCGTTGATGGTGATGGGGGTGTGTACTTCTCTGCACCTCCGGAAGTCCACTATCAACTCCTTTGTCTTTGCGACGTTGAGGGTGAGATGGTTGTCTTGACACCAGTGGGTCAGGGCGCTGACCTCCTCCCTGTAGACCCACCACTGTAGTGTCATCCGCAAACTTCACAATGACGTTGGAGTTGCTAGTAGCCGTGCAGTCGTAGGTGTAGAGTGAGTACAGGAGAGGGCTCAGTACACACCCCTGTGGAGCACCAGTGTTCAGTGTGATGGGGGATGAGGTGATGCTGCCCAGTTTGACCACTTGGCGTCTGTCAGACAGGAAGTTAAGGATCCAGCTGCAGAGGGAGCTGCTCAGTCCTAGATCCTGCAGTTCCCTGTCCACCTTCGAGGGAACGATGGTATTGAATGCTGAGCTGTAATCTACAAACAGCATTCTCACATACGTGTTTCTCTTATATCGCCATGTTTTCAGGTTATTGCATTCGCAAACTTTAGTGTCTATGCTGTCTACCCCCAAAATTATGGTTGAATACAAAAAAAACAAACAAAAACCCCACCATATCATGAATGGGAAAATTCTCTTTCAAATGTCTTAACATTGTTAAAAGGTTTATAGAACCATTTGTGATTTAAGGCTACAAAACACTTTCAGGAGCTATATCTGTATATCTGTTGAGACATGGACAGGGAGCCTTGTATCACTGGTTTTAAAGTTACGGCTGATGTATAGTTTAGGGTCTATAGTGTTAGTTCAGAGAGTGAGAAGCCTGAGCAAGACTGGCATTATGACTGTATCAAGAAACTGGGAGGAAAATAATAAGAGAAGGAAGGTAAGAAACTAAAGCAGAAGCAGGAGGTGTTGAGACAGTGAGAAAAAGAGGGTAAAGAATGCACTATGGTATAAACAGGAAAAAAAAGCAGGAGGGATGATGGAGAGTGGTAACACTGCTGGTGTTAAAAATAGAGAATAGAAAAACAATGAGGAGTGAGATGAGGATGAAAAGTGGGAAAGAGCGCAGAGTGGGAGGAGGACACGGAGGAAGGAATGCATGAAGAGAAAAAGGAGGAGGTGTTCTGCTTGGCTGCAACTAAATGAGACGTTTCGTTAGATACCCCACAGATGCATTTCCTCTGGTGTTCCTCCCTCTCCTTTTTTCTCCGCCTCCTCCTCGTTTTTGACCTTGTTATTATAAATATTTCTATTTTCTTTCAGATAAAAAGCAGTGTAATGAGCCTGCACTCAAAAGAACTCTTCTTAATTCTAAATATCCTGAGAAGCATAAACTTTGCCACAGATTTTTGCCATTCTTGGAGTTCTTTGTGCTTTCCATTCACATAATATGAAAGTGACATGGGTCATTTGGTATTGCATTATATATTTTAGTTATTCTGCGTTTCAGTGAGCAGAGATTGCTGTGTATAGTATCTCCTTTGTCAAAATATCTCAACTTTCATATTTCAGTCTTCTACAATCTCAGTCTCAGAGGTGCAGCAACAGGTGCATGTTCAATGGTTTTTCACAGAGCTGTGCACCATGATTTTTTTTAAAGTGGACACCAATTGTTGTTCAATATGAGCTCCACTACCTGTGACTTCATCATTATCCCCAAAATAAAGTTCAACTTCAAATGTCATTGTTTTGAAACCAAGCGGAAAACTCCAGAGCTGAAAATGAAACAAATGCACAAGTGGCAAAATTTACAGTTCCTCTAGGTGCCACTTCATGCTGGCTCCAGAAGGGAGACATTCCCCATAGACGGCCAGGTTAAAATGGCCAATTTTACAGCATCAAAAAGCATATTTACAGCCTTGTAAAAAAAAAAAAAAGGTTTTGGCCTCTATGGACAGTTATCCTATCATAAATACTCTGGTAATTTTTTTTTACAACTCATCCACCTGGTGTAGTCATTAAACTGGACCTCTTTACTGTGTGTGTGTGTGTGTGTGTGTGTGTGTGTGTGTGTGTGTGTGTGTGTGTGTGTGTGTGCAGCATTTATGCCTTTTTGAGCATTTTTAATGGATTACCTGACTAATGTTATGACTTACACTGCGGTACAGAGCATCCAAAAAGTTATTGCTTTGGTTTTGGAGACTAAAATTCCAGCATTTTAGTCTGAGCACCAGTTACCTGATATGCATGTCTGTGGATTGTAGCCATATCGTTTATGAATTTAGTTTGCTAACTAAGCTAATTAGCATCAGCTGATAAATTATAAATCCACCCTCTCGTGAGTGATGTCAGCGTGGCTCCATCCATCGTTCACACTGACAACGAACTGTATGCACAAGTATCTGGGTCAGAATGGCAGCGACCTATGAATAGCAGCCACATTGCTGTCCTGTCCTAGGACATACCTTACAGGAAAAATTTTAATTGCATGTTTGTTTGTTTATTATTATTTTTAATGAGTGGACTAACAGAACTTTGGGATCATGTGCTGTACTGGAGTTTGCTCTCCAAAAACAGTATCTCGATCAGGATCATCTCCGCGGGTAAAACTGCTCAGTGAGACTGAACTGAAATTATGAAAATTGCATTTTTACTGAAAAATGAAAAAAGTTCTGCATTTGAAAAAGATCCAATAAATGGGTAATGGGTAACAGAAGAGTATGTAGGAATTTACTAATGAATTCAAGATGGAGAAATATTTAACTAAGTTAGCCAGTCGTTCATTTTGGCTGAAGAATTGATAGCTGTTCCACCCCCATTCTCCTCAGAGACTTTATTCATATCTGTGATAATCCTGGAACTAACTGAGTGACGGACTTGTACTCACCTGGAATGACCTCGCCAGTGCACCCACAGAAACGGTAAAAAGTCCAGATGAAGATTTAGTGTTTTTTGAAAAAAGAGTTTGCAAAATTTTGACTTAAATAATAAAAATAACAACTCCCTCTCAACAAAAGAAGTGCCTAGGTGTAATAAGCCAAAATAACATGTTACACAAAGAAAAATAAATGTTCTAATAACTTAATAAAAACTCCACCGGAATCTTGATAGATGTTGTCACAGCACTGCATCAGGTAATGTAAATTTCCTAAAATAACCCTTCAGTCCACCTGTTTGTCTTAATGTTGTGGACATGACCCTGATTACTACTAATTTACTTAATGCCATTAATCCCATTTATAATAACACACACACACACACACACACAAACTTACTTTCACAGTCCCTCGAGGCTCATCAACTGACCCTCTGAAGCTATTTCTGTCTACAATCACAGTGTGTGCGTACTGTAAGATATTTTATGCACAGTTGTGTGCATGTGTGTAACTCTGCGCCGTTAGCGAAAGCTGGAAATAGACACGGTGGTAATGAGAGGTTCAGGGGATTGATCAGAGCTATGGAAAAACTAATACAAACACACCCACAGTGGGCACTCGCCGTCTCGATGGAGTGACAAATCTTTCGTGGTCTGACTGCAGCAAATGGAGGAGCTCTGTCAACACGGCAGTGCACAACCCACGCTCACATAAGCACAAACACACATTCAAACACACTCTCACACAAAGCTTGACGTCTGAGTCAGAGGCTCTTTAAAGAGCAATATGCCATCTATTCACACTAGGACCTTTCTTTGACCTTGACCTTTTGCGTGTATTTGTGTATTTTATATATATTCACACATGCATGCACACACACACACACACACACACACACACACACATCAGCTTTAATGGTCAAATTATGAACAGGTACCACAGAACACACTCTGACTCTGTGCAGAGCTGACGGGTGAGTGTTGAGTGCTAAAAACTGAATGTGTGATTGAGTTTGTGTGTGTGCGTTTGTGTGTGTATTCCACAGAGACCAGAAGTACTTAATGTATTTTAAAAGTTTTTAGAGAGTGTGTTTAAGCTGGGTCTATGTATACTGAGCAAGCTGCAGATGGATGGACAGATACTGACATGTTAATGGCCACCTGTGTGTGTGTGGGCATGAGTGAGAGACTGTGTACCAGCTGCGGTGTGTCCTGCAGCAGAGGAAGCAGTGTGGCCTCCAGGATGCTGGTCTGATCGGGGGTCAGGCCCTGCCACAGGGACAGCAGGAGCACGAGGAGGTGTGTGGCACTCCGCAGACGAACAAACGCCTCTTCCAGCAGTGCCCGGTTCTCCTCTGCAGCCTCTGCCAGTGCCATTACCTGGAGGAGACAGGAGCTGGTAAATCTCTCCTAATCATCACAAGAATCACCATTGCATACAGAGGTGATGAAAATGCATTCATACATCAACAGTTTGCATTTAAGGAGCTGTGACTTCACCTCTGATCTTGATCCAGTTTGTTTTATAAAAAACTTGAATACTTGTCAAAAATTATAAACATGCTTCAAAGTCAGCCAAGAAAAATATAAATCTGCTGGCTACCCAACTTGACCTCTGGTTCCAGTCATTTTGAATTTTTGTGTATTTTCTTCTGAGTCATCTCCATAATTATTATATTTTCTTAATATGACACAAAAGCCAGATTTCCCCCTTTGCTTTCTTGCTGGACCAAATGACAAATCATCCCTAAAAGCCTTGCTGGGTCACTTTCTCTAAAACACACCCATTTATCCCCAAAGACTTGAAACATCAGCAGCAAAACCTGTGTAAACAGTTTTATGAGCATCGAGTCTGCAGCTTCTTCATTACTCTCACTGTGTGTTAGCCTGAATTCACCCTGAACCACTTCATCTTTGTGTATTATTTTTATAACGGGGGTCACAATTCCCTGCTGCAATATTAAGATCTCACAGTTCCCTTTTGGCCTTTAACATCTGAAATTAAATTTTAAAATAACGTGTAGGGATGACATGTTTGGCAAGATTTTTGATGGACTACCAGTTACAACGCAAGTCAAACACACTGCTTTGTCAGAGATGAAAGAGACAGTCAAATCATTTGTTAAACTGCTATACACACAGGATGATTCTTCCTTCCTTTCTTGTCTAGTTTTAGCTAACCCGGTATATTTACAATGAAGCTAGAGCCTAAATCTGCATTCTATCTTAAGGCCACTAGAGGGCGACAGCTGTAGTTGCAAAAAGACGTCTGGTCCAGTAGAAGTTTATGGGAAAACAGCTTTCTGTTATTTCTTATTTAAACATGTTCTTGCTCAGTCCATGGGCTCAGTCTCTTATTTTGGGACATAATGAATAAAAAATGAACTCTGTTTCGTAAATCTTGATCATACCGTGTTTCAAAAAAGAGGATTATCTCATGTGTGAGGCTACATGACAAGCAACCCGTCAATGACAAGTTATCAGCCAACGGGTGTGTCCCTCCTCATCACATCCAGGTTTTTGCAACCAAGTTCGCAATGGTGAAAACGCTCGAAGGTGTCACAGTAGGTATGTGGATCTGGGTCTAGTTCCTTTGAATGGTTAAGACTCTTGACCCATAAGACCCATATAAACATTAGTTTGGTAGTAGTCAGTTAAGCTACACTGGAAGTGATTCACAGCATTGTGGTGTCCAGAAATTATAGGAAGTGACTGACATTTCACAACTTCAAGATACTACAGGTGAATTAACCGCTGGGAACAGAAAGATTTCAACATATTTCAACATTTCTCAACTTCCAGGACAGCAACTGAAGAAACTAACTTAACCTGGGAATGAAGAATAGCACTGACTGATATATGACCTGTTAGTACATATGTATGTATATTCATTACATAACTAACCAGCTCTCAGCTTAAAGGTAATGTGTAATATGCAAATCACACCATTGTACCACTTTAGGACTCATATCAATTGGAAGATATTGCATTCAATATCCACATTATAACACCCACTTAAAGTTCCCACCTGTATGCTCGTTATGTTTTTAAAAATCATTGCTTTGACAATAAAATCTTAAATGCACTACTTACAGGACAGTTCTGCAACAATTCTGTAAATTAATTAAACGTTACCAGTGGAAATCTTCCTTTTAGGATTTGTTTTCTAATATTTCTTCAACTTCTTAAAAATTCTTTCACTCTTTCCTTTGCCAATATGTTCTTCAACAGGAGGAAATAAACCCCAGTCCATTATTTCCATGCCCTTCAGCCTTTGTGCTTTATGGCTCTTTCCTGCAGACTACTGGATTTAGTTTTTTTTCTCTGAACAAACTGCACTCCTGTTAGAGCACTGGAAATCCCATTTAGAGAATGTTTATTACGGATTTGCTTCTTTCTCAAGTTTAAAAATAAACTAAACTAAAAAGACGAAACACAGCAGAATTCAAATAAATTGTTCTCTACATGTAGAGACTGCTTGCTCTGATGACTTGCCCATACACTCGGTTGGCAGTATTTTCGAAGGCATGTTTTCTTAAAAATTGTAGGAATCAAAAACATAGACGGGGAGCAAAGAGGAATGAAATACTTGCTTTGCAATGAAGATGAGGTTAAACAGCACAAAAGTGAGGGTTAAGCTCTTCTAACGTTTACTCAAGTACGCAGCTGAGCAGTAGAAGGCAGAAAGAGAGAGAATACATATATGAGGTGTGGTAGGACCATGTGAACTCTGACCTTCAGTGAGGGGTCAGTCCCTTCATCCCTGTATCATTGCAATAACAGAGGAGTGGAGATGAGTAGAGAACAAGCGATGAAAGAGCAAGACGGATGAATAAGAAGACAACAAGAAAGGGCAAGCCGGATGAAGACAAGGAGGGAAATGAGAGAAGCAGGAGGAGGAGGAGAGAGATGAACGGACAGAGAGAGAAAAAGAAGAGGTGAAAGCAGATCTGGGACTAATGGAAGAGTGTGTATTCAGATAAATGAGTGATCTGCAGGCCTGAGTGCCAACGTACGCCAGGAGTTTGTTTGACAAATGGATTCAGCGCTTGCCATTTGATACTGCGAAAACAGAGATGGAAGACTCAGAAATGAAGTGTGTGTGTGTGTGTGTGTGTGTGTGTGTGTGTGTGTGTGTGTGTGTGTGTGTGTGTGTGTGTGTGTGTGTGTGTGTGTGTGTGAGGGAGAGAGAGAGAGAGTGTCAGTGAGTGAGAGAGTGAGTGTATATCTGTGTGCATGCTAGGGTAAAGCACCAATTGCTTAAGTAAGCCGTTTTGATTTGCGTAATACTAAACTACAAACATGAGTACATGGGAACGAGAGCCTCCTCTAAGACTTGCACACTAAGTGTAAACAGTCAGGGTTAAAGTCTTAATTCACTTCCTTTCATTTGGTGGTAAACCTAAAAGGACTCAAGCACTCATTCAAGGCTGAGGTCATCTGTGGGTGCCATGTCATTCACAACTCTCAAGTTAGACACACATGCACACACATGCATACACATTCTTGCCAAATGATTAACTATTTCTCATCACGGTCTTGCCAGTCTAACCCAGTCTAACCTTCATGAGTACACAAAGACATAAGCTTGGCTTAAGTCTTTTAAAGAAGTGTGACCGAATGTAAATTATTTCTGACTCACTTGCTCTCTTCATTTTTTTTTCCCTCTCTTCCTCCCTTGCATCTTGTACAACCATATGGTAAAAAGCTGTAAAATTCTGCACACTTATTGGGAACACTGCTCAGAGTATTTAGATAAATAATCCAGAAATTGCAAAATTCTGTTGGATCTTTGGGAGTCTAATTTTGTGAATTGTGAAGAAAAATAATATACGTTTAAAAACACTGACGAGCTACAACTCCAAGTACATGAACTCTTTATACTCTAATGCAAAATGCACCACACAGACACACACACTGACTACCTTCATCCTTCTCAAGATCCAAACAAAACCCCATCCACCTTCCCCTCGAGATCTCTGAAAATGTGCATGTGTGCACGTCTGTGTGTGCGTATTGATAAAAGGCTCCAGCTTTGGTGAAGGGCTTCATTGTTGGCAGTGGGTCGACTCCACACACACACTCTGATTGATGCCAGCTGAGAGAATACAAAGACACATTTAGCCTAAACACCCCCCCCCCACACACACACAGAGAACAGAGATATAAAAACATGCAAATGTGAACACACATCCATTTACACACAGATATGTACAGAATATATACACAAATGTTAAAAACAAATAACCAATACAAATCAGCTTCCAGGAAGCCTGGACAGAAAAGGTGCTTAAAAAAATTCTAAACTTGGACATCAACACCATCCCTCTCACAGCTAGTTAGTTGTACGTCAGCAGCTGAACTACTGGTGACCTTAAACAACCTGCAGTTGAAGCTGCTGGGGTTACGACCTCCCGAGGTGTCTGCAATAAAGTCTGGAGTCTATTTGAAACATAAAGGGACATTCTGCTGCATCTTATGCACTTAAACCTGGTTTACATCTCAGTGACAAGGCACAAGTTTGTGACAGCGTCATGGCCCTTTAACCTAGACCGTAAAAAAAAAAAAAAAGTCAGAGGGAAAGACTGAAAGTCTATGAAAGATGTTATTAAAGAAAAATTCCCTCTATTAGAATTTCTTCCATCCATTCACTTGTTCGTCTTGTTCAGATCCAAACACAGAGTACAAAGCTTCCAATACAAGCCAACATTTTACTTTACTCTGGGGATTGCAAACCACACACAGATACATACACAAACAGTCATGTTTATCTATTCACGCACAAATGCACAAAGATATGCACACACATGTACTAAGAAAAATACCTAAGAAAAGTACAGAAAAACACAAACAGAAATTAGCAATACCCTTATCTACAAAATCTATGGAAATGCAGTATTTAGAGCACACACTATATATCCATATACATATAAACACACACACACACACACACACACACACACACACACACACACGGACACATGAAAAAAACAAAACAAAATGTAACTGACTCTTAAATTTAAGCTGAGATGCAACAAACATTTAAAAAGTTAGAGTTAAGAATTAGCTGCCCAGGATTCACATTTGGCTGCCATGCTGTTCAAAGGAAAGAAGAGAGGAGAAAAAGCTTCAGAATGAATTCTGTGCTTGACTAATGAAGTTTATTCTCAGTATATAAACCAACTTAGCACCCTTAAAATCATGTATATATGATGAGCAAGATATAGCTAATGTCATGTTCCTTTGAATTAACATAATGTGAAGATGGTTACAGTGATCATTCCAGTGCGCAGCGTTTAGGTCAAAGAAAGCAGCACTTTGAACTTTTTAAAATAGACAGGGCCAACTTATCTCTCAGAATAACCAACATGGCCAATAACTTAAAATAAATATGCCCCATGAAGCAGAAAGAAAACACAGGAAATGCCACTAATGTAATTTCATTTCCTTGTGTTAATGCAGTTATATGACTTATACAGTGAAAAATAAAAACTATAAAAACAAAAAAACTGATTCTAAAGTCACCATCATAATATTAACTAAGACAATGCACAACAGCCCTGTCACAGTTCAAAGTGGCGCTTGAGCATGTGCCGGACTTGTTCAGTATTCTCCTGAGCAACAGGTACCACTACTCAGAAAGAAAACTTCACATCAGTGCTGATAAAGGGGTACAAGAAGTCAAAATCATATGCAAAGACACTGCTGTGTTTTTAAGCTTCCTCCACGTGTGTCATCTTATGAAGCTGTTGAAGCATCGCTCTCTCTGAGCTCCTGCACCAATATATCACTGAAATGGTGGTAAAAACTGGCACGATTGTACACTTGTGTATTCAAGACAGCCATGGCCACACATCTAATGCCAGCATGACAACAAGGCATGAAATCATGGCAAAGACACCAACTGTGATGTCACTTTTAGTGCACGCCTTTGTTTGTTAGGGTGGTAGAGCAAGCATAAACTCAGTGTAAGATGTCAAACAAGCCACTGGAACGTCAAGAATCACAGTATTTATCTTGTAACCCAATTAACATTCCCATCTTCTGACATATGCAATAATGAAATTGCACACCATCATCATTTCTAACTTGTGTAACTGCTAGAGTAACTCAGACATATTTCTTTGCCCCACATTTAATATACGGGGATCGGGTCAGTCAATCACTACTAACATTAACAGTACTTTTCTTTTCAAAAGCATTATTATACATGCTGTTAAATATTAACAGATATGATGTCAAACATAAACTAGTCAAACTATGTCCTTTAAAAAACTGGTGGAAAAGTGCTACCCAGTCCATGACCTTCCAGCGCTGCAGTTGATAATTTGGTGTAGAATTTGTTGCTGTTTGAATTTCAACAGCTACAGTATAACTCAACGCCAAGTTTGGACAATTTTACAACACAAAGCGCAAAAGCACTTGTTTAGCAGCTCAGATATCAAGCGGTGAAGTCTGTGAAAGGCTCCGCAGCAAATGTCGAGCCAAATGCACACAAAAAAAATGCATTTCTGTCAAACATCGCTGAACGTTAGTAAAAGTCAACATGGCGGCAAGTGGAAAAATAAAATAAAGGTATCTGCTGCCAGAGTTTTATCCTTACATAAAGTGAAACAGACAAGAAATAAAGCTCAGAGTGTTTTTGTGTGTGTGTTCCTGTGTGAGCGTATCCTCCACAGAGTCGACAGATTAGATGTTTCCTGCTCAGTAAGCCGCAGCAAACAGCATGGATGAACTCCAAGCCACAGACACACACATGCACACACAGTCCAATATGAAAACACATATGCATACATACAACTTAAAGATAGGTGCGCCTACAAATACACAATTGACTTTGTGCACACAGTGCTGCACTATCTGTGCAAGTGGAAAATAACAGCAGTCCATTTGGAAGGAAGCAACGTGGCAGAACACATCGCTCTCAGCCCGGGGTATTATGGGACGATCCATCAAGGAAAAGAGAGACAAGCTGGGTGAGAGTGAAACACAGACAGGGACAGGAGCAAAACAATGTTTTACAGGACAGGAAAGCAAAGAAGTAAAGGAGATGGGTTACAGTATGAGTATAAAGAAAGAAATGAAGAACGAAGTTGAAAAAGTTCACACTAAGGTCAAATGAATGTGTTACAGTTGGTTGTGTGTGCACGTGCATGTGTTTCCGTGTCTTAATTAAAGAGCTAATTAGAATCTCAGTTTAACGACGGCTGGAAATACAGAGCCCATTTCCTCATGCAGGACGACTAATAGACATACTCACAAATGGATACAATTACATAGACAGGCACAAGCTCCTGAAATCATCTTAAACACACACACGCGCACACACACACACACACATACACAGTATCACTTACACAAACACTCACGATCGCACAGACTTCCATTAACATCCGTTCTGCTCACGATCAAATGTGCTTTCACTAACACAAGACCACATTTCCTCAGTACTGAAAGAACAGTAACAGATTCACTGTTGCACGTATGTGTGTCGAGTGGTGAGGCCCAAATATCTAAATATGTGTCTCATTAGAGTTCCTTTGTGCTGTTGTAGAGCCTGATGTTGGCTGCCAAACACCTGCAGACACGCACACAAATACAGTGCAGGGGTGTACAAAGAACTTCAGGGAGTTAACCTAAACAGTGCAGTGTCAGACACTAGCTTATGATATCATACTACACAAACATAAAGAGGTACCAAATACTTTTGATGTCTTCAGTCCATCACCAAAAAACATATTCTGCTTTTCACTTTGGTCTTTACCTCCTTAATCATCGTAGTCAGCTCAGGAAAATGATAGCGCTCATTGTGACTATTAAACGTACACTTTGAGTTACTTTGGCTTGGTTACCGAGGATCATTTAGCAGTGTTTGTCGTGTTTGCAGCGCAGTGTTTGATCCTCTGCAGGTCAAACTGTCTGAGGGAATAACTCATTATATGAGGACTGCAACCAACCAGTTTGACCACCAAAATGTTGAAGTGAAAAAAAGAAACCTGGGCAATAATAATTTCTTTAAAAAAGCAGATTGAGCTAAAATGAAAGGGTCAGACAGTTAGATGGTATGTTGGGAGGTAGACATGCCGAGGACGGTGGAGACAGAGCAATCTGGTGGATGAGTGACAGAGTGATCAGCATCTCTTCTACCAGTGTCTGATAGACAGATAGCCAGACAGACAGACAGTAACCACTATTGTCTGTGGTCAAAACAAGCACACACACACACCGTGTTGATAACACTGTCTGTCTACACTCCCACTGATAAGACAAGAGGAGAGAGCAAGAGAGTGTAATAGACAGAAGGGGATGAGAGAGATGAGGGGAGAAAAAACTTGGAGGCCACAAAGAAATTGAATAAAATACAGAGAATAAAAGGTAGGGTGAAAAAAAGATTGTTTACTCAAGTCTGAATGGAGTACCGAATGAGGAAAGATGTAGAGGATAAAGTGATAGGATCTGGCAACCAAACCTGATCCAACCTCTCATGGTTTATCATCTGCTGGGAAAAAGACTTGGAGCATATCCACCAGATAAGCATAAACTCCAGGCTTCCACATCCTCTTCTTTTGTTTGTCTTTATATCTACGCTTAACTTTATATCTACTCGGGCAAATTAGCTTTAGTAATCATGCACAAAATGTCTCACAACTAATCACAATTAATTTTACTGCATTTTAGTGTGCAGGTCATTGAGCCTATCATCTTAAAGCAATAATTTGTTAGTATATATACAGACAACATGCCATTATCGGCTAGAGGAAACCATCCGTTCAACTATCCGTCTTTTAGCACTGATCCAAGTCCTGGTCGCAGGAGCAACAGTCTACATAGACCTGCCTGAACATCCAAAGCCACTACCAGCTCTCCTGAGGGGATACTGAGGAGCTTCCATGAGTTATAGTCTTTCAAGATGAACCCAGGAAAGCTCTTTTCTGAGAAGAAAAAAAACATCACAGATTCAGATTTTTTTTCTTTTTTTGTCACCACAGCTCAACAGATCAACAGATCAATAAATAACAAACAACCCCAAGAGATGGATACAGTGTCATTATGACTGATGGCACTAAACCACTCCCTTTGTCAGTTTCCCACTTCATATTTCACCGAACTGTGAACAGGTGCCCCGAGAAACTATAACTCCGCCATTTGAAGCAACTAGGCAACTAGTCATACCTGGAGGAGGAAGTCCACCCCTTTTTAGATAAGAACTGTGGCCTCAGTCTTAGAGGTGCTAATCCTCATTGTAGATGCTGCACTCTCAGCTCTAAACCACTGCAGTGTGAGCTGGAGGTCAGCATTACCGGTGTTAATCTGGATAACTCCAGGACTGATCAAAAAGTGCAAGAAGTACATTCTTGCAGCCCAACAAGGGCTTCTGAATTGCTTCTGATAGCAGTGTGGCAAGGGACTAAACTGAGGAGTGGTAAATGTATAACTGCCAATAGTGTTTTCACAGACATTACGGACACTGCTGTTACTATGAATACTGGATTTTCTGGACAGACCTCAAGTAAGGCAAGCAAATCATTATTGCAATACTATGCAGGTAGGACATGCCTCTTAAGTGCCACTGAAATATTTTTCAAGGAAATTGTTTTAAAATGTAAAATGATATCCAGTTTTATAGAAAAATAAGTAAACTGCATATGTGAGAAGATGTAAGTAAACAATTATATTTTTTATATACCTGATAAAAAGATTCATTTTGTCTAAAACAATTAAATCAACTGTTTTGGGCAATTTAGAAAAAAAAAATTGGGCAGTTTGAGGAAAAACAGATATAGGGCAAAAATGCCTTATAATTATTAACTAATTAGCTAAAGAAATTCAATAACATTCTGAAAATTACTTGATCAGTGACGATGAGCGATGTAGATCTAGAGGCTGATACCCAATCCACTGTTTCACTTTCTTTGATACAATCTAGATGACTGTAAGCAACTAACTAAATACCTCTAATGTAAAAAAAAAAAAAATACAAGACATGTTAATGTTTATGTGGTTTCTTTGGTTAAACAAAAAAGTAAAAGTCTACTTTTTTGACCTCCTGCCCAATCAAGGCTGTCAGAGATGCTTTAACAGGCCGTCGTTCAGCGGTATGACTGCTCTAACCCTGTGCAGTGATTTATGAGGCTGTCCCACTCCGACAAAGAGTCAGCTGAACTCTTGTGTTTTTTCTGGGCTGGTGAGACTGAGAGAGAGGCCTTCTGCTTTTCTTTGACACGTGTGTTCACACGGTCATGAACAAAGAGCTTTATTCTCCACTGATAAGTTGTGGGTGGGAGAGCTGCACTCCCTCCCTCACTCCCCTCATTCCTCTTACTTATGGATGAATATGTCTGTCTTTCTGTAGTCAGAAAATGTCCTAAATATGGGCAGATCAGTTTACAGAAATGAACACAAATCCTTAAGAACAACATAACTTCAAAACATACAAAAGCAGGATACATAGCTGCAAATATGCAAATACAAAAATTTTGCAATCACACATGCAAATTCAGATTTAAGGTGTCTACTGCTTAAATGCATTAAGGCATTTGGCTTTTATACACTGGCAAAAAAATAAATTGTATAATTAAATCCAAACACCCTCTGCTTCCCTGTGAAACACACACACAGATACTGAGGTCAATAGTTGCTACAGTGTGCTGGGTGGTCCTTAGGGGCCAGAGGCCCTGGATAGAACAGGGGACTAAATTGCAGAGTGTGACCCACCGCAGTGACACCCAAACTAGGATTAACACCCAGGCCTAGCCCCAGACTGCCAGTAGCCCCAAGCTGTGAGACCTGACCTTGACAGGTTCAGAAGTGACCTCCAACACCCACACACATTCGCTTGCTGGTTGACTCAAGGCCCACCCAGTGCTGACATAATGAGCGGGTTTGGTCCGTCCAGCTGGATGGAGGAGGGAGTGGGTTCTGTGTGAAGGCTGCACTGATGATTTTGGCTACGATTAGACGGCTTATCTTGCTTCCAAAAAATGTCTAGATTGTGTCTACACATAAATTTGAGACAGATCTTCGGTCACACCTGCAGCACATTAAGTCACAAATGTGTCGAAAGAGCAGCAATAAATAACTTTTAGAATTTTCAAAACTCGAATCATAGAAAATATCAAAATCAGAAAGGATTTGACAATGTGTTATAATAATATAATTGGAATATTTATATAATAATTATTTTTTCAAGTGAAAGTTCACCCCTAAATTAAAAACAACAACAGTATTTTTTTACAATGTCTCTTTGTAGAAATTGTAACACATGTACTCAAAAATGACCCACAAACCTTGTCACGAGCTTTTTTAGTAGGAGCTATGCCCAACAGTTATATTACTCTGCAGAAGAAAATATCCCTCATGCGACAGATGTACTGCAAATGCCACAGTTAAACGTGCCCAGAGGCACGTTGGCAACTATCTGGAGAGGTTGCAAGAAAAAAAATGTGTATTTCCTGAGTAGTTAGCTCTATGCAACTAGTGGTTGCTGGTGGCTGAAAATTAAAACTGATCACACATTTTTATTTTTATTTATTTTTTGCTGCACCAAAAATCTCTCCTTTGGTAGCTAGCAGACTGCAACAGTTGCCCGGAGCTTGCATGGAAGATGCCTACTTTTCTGCATACACTTGCCAGCTATTGTCTGAGTGGTAGTGAAAACTGTGAAAGTGCTGTGAATGTTTTGGTGAGATACAACTTTTACTCTGTTTTTACTACCCCTTCCATGCCAGTGTGACCGAGTTGTAAGCAATCAGGAAAGGCTCCAGCCGCCCCCGACCCTGGAAAGGATAAGCGGAAGCGAATGGATGGATGCTTTGAACAACATTTTTATATATCCAAGAGAAGGTAGACATGTGTCAAAAACTCCACAACTGGATAACTGAACCAAAGACAATCCTGGATAAATAATAATACATGCTGCGGTAAACTTAAGAATAAAAGCCTAATAACTATTAGTTAGAAAATAATAAAACTGATCTTTAAATTACAATAGGAGGTGATGCATTGTCTTTGAGTGACACTTAAATGAATGATGTCATGTGTGCTCACCTACACACTAACTACATGTTTTACATGCTACATACCATCAGACATTTTTTTGTGTTTGACTGAAACCCAAAGGTCTTAAGCAACACGAGTTGTTGTGATACTTACCAAACAAAAGTGTTAATGTCAAATGAGAAGAAGGTTTTAAAATAATAAGCATCGATGAGTTTTAAATAACACCTGAGTATACTGTAAATGACTTTTACTAGAAAGTCAACAAAAGGGCAACTACGTGAGAGGCGTTTTATTTATGTTTTCATGCAAACTGTAAATCAAAAGCCATAACACTAAGACCTTACAAAAATACATATGAACATTTTCATGACAAACTGAGTCTCTTTCTAACTAATGAAAAGCATATGTATGATATAAAATGTTCTTACTTGACACACACACCAAAAAAAAAACATGCCATAAAGGCGTTAAAGTTTGAAAACACATCTTGCTATATTCGTGAAATAATCTCTGAGGATTGATCAAATTTCACAACCTTCTGCCTGGAATAACCTCTTGTTAGATCTAATATATCAAACTTGTAAATGTTTGATCAGTTCACTTATGCACAATATCTACAACACTTTTTTTCCACTTGCGTTTCCCAAACTTTCCAAATGTGCCTTTAAGAAAACAACTGATATTGTTTCATCCAGACTGCATCAGCAGTACTAACAGTAGAGAGTTGAGAAAAAGCTGGATTCAATCATTAACTAAACAATGGTTCATGTTTTTATATCACAGAAAATGTGTCTGTAATGAAAGCACACTGGAAAAGCTGGAAACATCTGGATGTGACATCACATTGTCTGAATGAGGAGGTCAGCCCAGGTGAAAGAAAGGGAGAAAGTGGAGACGGAGGGCGTAGAACTAACGCACACATGAATATAATACACACACTGACAGCCACACACACCTAATAAAGAGGGCAGACACAGCTGTTTGGAAGTGTGGTTGAGGTCAGAGTTCAAACAGATATACTGAGACACTCGTGCCCTAAAGCAAGGTACTTAAAACAATTCACACTGAAGCACGCATGCACATATATGGTCCCCACACGAAATTCAGACATTTTCCCGAAGAGACCTGCATGCACACATGCAACGCACACTGTTAGCAAGATTGTATTAATAGCATGTGATGTGACTTAACTGAAGGGCCCATTTCACCAGAACAGCTGCAAATGCAGTGTGTGTGTGTGTGTGTGTGTACGTGCGTGTGTGCGTGCGTGTGTGCATGCGTGTGTGCGTATGTGTGGCTTTAAACCTTTCTCAAAAGCCAAAAAATATATGAACTCTACCAGCCCGACTGAGAGTTCAGTGGTGCAAGAAAACACAGGCCTCACACACATTTTCTCACAGTCTGACTCTCAGCTGCTCAAAAGTAAAATCAAATATTTACTATGCACTACAATAAAATTATTTAATTCAAATGTGTTAAAACAGACCAAAGAGCACAACACTCTGCAGCAAATCGAGACATTAAAGTTGTGTTTGGTGAAATCTATTGAGTCTCACTGACACAGACCATCCTGTTTCCTTTCAAAGCTCTATTAATCATCTTTTACATAACTGAGAAGTTCTTCCAAGACACCATAATAGATAGGTGATGATGTCCACTTTCAAGGTGGATGGTTATGCAAGACCTCTACTTAATTTTTAACAAATCCACTGGATTATGAAATGTGAGAAAATAGTTAAAAGTCACCAAAAAAAGGGGCGCACCAAGATAATCTAATCTTTTTGTTCCTCTGGTTTCCTTTACATTTTCCTCTCATAATACAAATCTTAAGCAATCCTAATCAATTAACAAAACTGTAGGTGATTTCATTTCTGTCAGTCCAATAATTTTAAGTTTAAATTAGACTGGGACAAATAAAGAAACTATACTGAAGTCGTAAAACTGAAATATTTGAAGTCCATAAATAAGGAGTACTATTCCAGTTTGTTATCAGTTTGTTGTTCAAAAATCAGCATTCTCAGTGTTACACGAGTGTAGGGGACACAAAGCATGCGCGACACGTGCATCTTTGAAGGCCAGAGCACTGCTATGACTGCTATTCAGATGATATATATAAAATTTTTGGAAGGACTGTGTTTGCTTCAGCAAGACAATGCCAAACCACATTTGCACATAATTCAACTGCATGGCTCCATAGTAAAAAAGACTGGATGTTAAACTGGGCTCCTTGCAGAGCAGCCCTGTCATCCAATAAAAGCACGTGTAACATGAAAGGAAAAATACAGCAAAAGAGGAATATAATTAAGAACAACACATAAAGAAATCTGAAACATTTGACTTTTTTGTTTCCTAATTTTTCATTTGTTGTTTTTCTGTTTTGTTTGTTTAAACTTTTAGTTTTGAATTTTAAGTGAAAAGTAAGCCCTGTTTCCCAGCAGCCATCTACTGTACACCTACTGTACTACTGTTTTTATCCAGACCTCAAAACAACCATCTACAGCTCCATTAAGCACCAGTTTTCCAAATGTCATCAGTTTAGGTTGAGTCACAACATAACAGCTGAAAAACCTAAAGCTGCCATCATGAGTTGAATTCCCCCTGCCCTTTAACTGCCCTTAAACTATATTGTGAAAATGTATAAAGCGTTGTAAATATAAATTTGTTAACAAATATTTTAAGCTATAAGTTTCGAGCTTTTCTTCAAATGGATACTGCTTTCTGAAGTCAAAGCTTTTAATGTCCAACTATAATTGTCTAAGCTGCAATTACAAAATGAACATGAAGAAACCACATGACAACTTACTACTGGACTTCAATAATTTGTAGTTTAGATTTATTTTAACACACTTAGAGGAACACAGAAACACACAGGATGAAGATAACTCCTGTCCTGTCTGATCATAAAAATATCTTCAAGTTATTTTCAGACTTTTCTCTTCATATGTGCTGTATGTTGCCAATGTGTATGTGGTCTGTGGTGTGGTGTGTGAGCATGTGTGTGTGTGTGTGTGTGTGTGTGTGTGTGTGTGTGTGTGTGTGGAGGGGGACAGTGTTTAGTCTGAAGCCATATTTAGTCTCTCTGGTCCTAAGAGGAGCCCTATAATCACACAAAACCTTTCTCTCTACTCATTACACACACACATACAATACAGGCACACACATGCATACACACACAGTGGCCTGTCATTAACAGTTCACACTAACCTCCCAGGCTGCACATGTGCACACGCATACGGCGCACAAACACGCGTCAGGTTGTTTGCATGAATGCGGACGTACTTACACACGAGTATTGATGCGCAACCACATTTGTAAACATGAACATGTGCATCAAGTTTGAAAGCCCATGTGCACGTGATCTCACACACACAAAAACATACATGCAGAACCAGATGTGTGTCCAGCTGTGTGTCCAGCAGGCGTTCTGCTGCATGATCGTATTCAGTCTGGATGATCTGTCATCGATATTTTAACTTGACTTTAAATTCAATATGACACACAGACGGGATATTTTGCTGATCAAGAATGAAAAGCTAAACAGCTGACTGATACATTCCCAATCCCAGCGTCACACTGCATATAAGTCACACATGTTCAGAGAAGGTCTCGACAAAGAGCAATAATTTTAATACGACAAAAAAGCTGATCTGAGATGAGCATGCTTGTGCTTCAATAGTGAAAAATCCTAGCCTTGTTGTTGAGACATTAAAGATGCTACTCCTTTGGTGGGTTGCTAGTCAACAGTTGGTAAATATCGTTGACAGGTCTCTGCGCCTGCTGTCCAACTGCCACTTTAACAAAGCTGTTTATTAAATTTCTTCGATGTAATAAAAAAGGGAAGTAAAACTTTCATTATAAAAAAATGTAAAGCGTTATAAATAATAATGTTAATTAAAATATTTTACTACAGTTGTTTCACAATGAGAAGGGAGTGGCAATTCTCATACTTTACATGAGACATGTTGTAATTAACTTCAGCAAAAATTATGTCAAATGACAAGAGATATATGATGTAGTTCAAATGAATTAAAGCAGCAGAGCTGTGTTCCCACTTAAGAAAAAAAAACTTCTGTGATGATTGATATTATATAGAGGAAAATAGATGTAATGTGGAAATTATATATAATGCAACATAATATCAAGAAATGTATACACTTATTTGTACAACATGCATGTTGTTAACTTAACACACCCTGAACCACAGTGACTGCAGCAGGCTTTTTGCCTTCAGATATTTAACATTCTTTGCAAAACACATAATTCAATTCCAAACTATTTACATAATCCCGAATCTTGTGGTTGACATGTCATACTTGTGCTGGAAGCAGAATACAAAAGGATGTCCTTTTGGGGCTGTTTGAGTTTCTTGTTATGGCAGTGAAGTATAAACTGACCCCAAAAACCCCTTTTGATGAGTGTCAGTTACCAGACTAAAAAATATTATGTCAAATTAAATGTAATTTTCTCAAGCTTGTTATAATACCACAGGAACATACCAAATATGTAGCACTTCTCTGTTTAAACACGTAGATACATTCATTATCATTGCTGTATGTATGATTTGAATGGACAGTTTGCGTTTGTCTGAGTGGCTTATGGGATTTGTGGGACAAATATTTGCAATAATTTCAAGTTTGCGTCATTTTCCCCGGACTCTTTATGACTAGACCACTGAACCGATGGGAATGATCTAAGTGATTACGCTTGCTAGTTACTCATTCAATAGCTCGGAGACCGTGACTGTAAAAAATTTAAAAAAAATTAAAAAGACAATCCACAGAAATTGGTTTAGAATCAGCCAGTCAACTGCAGATGTGTTTTTTAGGTTTTTGAATCTGCAGCTTTGAAGGTCCAGTAAAGCTTATTTTTTTGCCAATTGAAAACTGAAAATGCCTAGCTTGGAGGGCTTATGAGCACTTGGCCAGCACAGTATTTGGAAATGCCAAATTTTTTTGCATTGTGAGTGGAAAATGATTTCACAGGTGCAAAGTGTTTTTTGTTTTTGTAAGAATACTGACTGTAAATCATTCAAATGTTAGGTCACTATAAAGCTGTGAAATCCTATGTTAGTTGTATATAATAATATTGTTTAGTGTTATACATTAATATGTTGATATTATTCAGTCTAAATCAATCATTTAATACATGAGCACAGAGTTAATGTCTCTTTAACAGCTACAAGTCACTATTTTTCTCTTCTACTTTAACACAATGTGCAAATATTACACTAAAAATCCACATAATCTTAATATATATGTATATTATATGTAATATGTAACTTGACAGTCAATAGTACAGCAGTATTTATATATATTTGTAATTTAAAATAGAATTGTAAAGCCGTAGTTCTTCCTTTAGTTTTTGTCGTAACTCTGTTGTTAACTTTTTTTAATGACTAAATCTTAATTTGTTTCCAAGGTTATGAAGAATATAATATTTAATAACAAAATATACTAATTATGTCAGTTCATACGTGCATATTCCTTTACACAAACTTAGTAACACAACATGTTCATACAGCGTCCCCTGGTCCAACACTGAACCACACACTTGATGCAGTCCAGACCAGAGAGACCTGAGAAGCCAACAAACACACACACACAGCGCCAGGTCTGAGGTGATGGTTTTGGTTGTGGTCCCAGTGAAAACGACACTAATTTGGGGCTAAAGAGCTGTGGCAAGCTGCATCAAAATTCCAAAATCCTACAACTGTGAAAGACAAAAGCTCACTGAACGCTAACAAAGTTAATGCAGAGCAAATGAGATCAGCGTTAATGCAACAGTGATACTAGCAGTGATAACACAGTCCACGTTTGCTTTAATTGTTAATCCAATCAAACGCACTTGTAGCTTTGTAATGTGAGCTCCACACACACTTAACCATGGACACGCAACACATTTCCATAATTATAAAAGTCCACACACACTCACATTTGCACAAACTGCACAAACTCCAAAAACCACACTAAATAATTTGCAACTAAAAACACACTCTTGGCATTGCTGTGTATATACCTGAGTGTGTGTGTGTGCTGCCCCCACCATGTCTGTTTGCTTTTCTCTCAATGGCTTCCTTTGAAGGAGGCAAGGGAGGGGGGAAAAAGAGGGAGAAGTGAGTGAGGGAGCGAGACAGAGACGAAAAAAATGAGGAGAACTCTGGGAATTCACTGCAACAAGATAAATATCCTCAGCTTGGCGTCACACGGCCGCCACACTCTCTTTTACTACACACACATACACACACACACGCTGATTACAGAGTAAATATGTGTAATCTTATAAATCAGCCATTGTTTGGGAGGCGGAAGAAACAAACGCACATACACAACATGCAGACACAGACATGTTGACTTTGGAGAAAGTGAACTTGTGAGGTGATCAGTCAAGTAAGGTCACACACACGTGTTTTAATGGCATAAAGAATAGAATGTACAGACATTTCTTCTATTTATTGCCACCAGTTTGCTACTTCAATGGTTAATGGATCAAATCATTAGTAAAGGAGCCTCTGGTGTTACTTATTCTTTCTGCATCATTCTACACAAAGCAAAAAAAAAAAGAAAAAGCATGGCAATCCAAGTTTTACAAACCTACTGTTGTCTTTAACTGTCCAACTAACTGTAAACCAAAGTCAGGATAAATTATAGGAGCACATAACAGCACGGTTCAGAAAGCAAAGTGGTAATTGCATGTCCGAGCTTACAGTTTTAGTGTGCAATACTCTCAAGGACTGATAAAGCATGATCCCATTACAGTTTTTTCTCTCCCTCTCACATTCGGTTCTATTAGAGGTAGAGTCACTCGCTGATCACTGATACAGCTGTTTTACGAACGCAAATGCAGGTTTTCTAGCATTTTTCTCATGACACGAAAATGTCTAGTACAACATTACACTGCCAAACCACAAAATGCAGCACTGATTTCATACACTGTTTAGTTTGACTGCTCTACACAATGGTTTTCATAACCATATTATCACCTCCTTCTTCAAGACTGAGCGTGGAGAAGTTCTATTTAACAGAACAGAAATATGAACATCTCTTCCACCAAGTAATGAAATAGTGCCAGAAGATCAACAACTATCAGTTGTTACTAGGACACACGTATTTTGGCTTATCTGACCGTCTCTACTGACCCTTCATTTGCTAGCACAAGGCAACTGTTCTGCATGGTGTAGCTTGCCAGTGAAATTCATCTTTTTATTCATCAGATTTTGCGGTCTTTATAAAGTAATCAGCAATATTCAAATTGTATTGTAATAAAAATGTATCAGCAACATTAAAAACAAAAGCAACCTATAACATCTAGTGAGTCAAGAGTCAAAATAAAATCTAAAAAGCTGCTCAATATTAGTTTATATCTAAAAAAAAAAAAAAACAGATGTCACCTGGAAATTACCCTTCTTTATATATAGTCATACTTGTTACTGTTTCTGCTTAAAAACCGGAGACAAACACACGCACAAATGTTTTCATGTTATGTTCAGAATCCATTAGTTACAGCTTTGGATGCAGTCTGCGTATGTTGTTCCACTGTATTATAATTCAACAGACTGCCAGCTTGTCCCTTTTTTGCATATGGTCTCCATATATGCAGAGGATATCATTGTTCCATACGCACTCTATTCACAGCTAATTGAATCATGTAAAGACATACGCACATGCAGGCATCATTACTGCAATGGCATTTCCTTAATGAACAGGAATTTATTCATGAAAAATCAGATCCATGTGGCAAATTTCCTGTCGTGTAGATATAGTGTATCGGCAAGTCTGTGCCTGCCTGTATATGAAAAAGAAAGTTTTCACAGCAATGCAAAAACTACCGTAATCACACCCGATGATTCAATACCTTGTAGAACCAAGGAACAAGTAATTATTTTCTGTATGACTTTGTCAGTCTGTCACATCATTGTGGAGAAATTTTGGCTCACTCTTCTTTACAACTTTGCTTTACGTCATTTAAGTTTGTGGGCATTTGTTCATACACAGCTCTACTAAGGTCCCACAGCAACATTTCCATAGGGTTGAAGTTGTGTTTTCTGTTTCAGCCATTCTGATGTAGATTTGCTGGTGTCCTCAGGATAATGGTCCTGTTGTTTTGTTTGGATCGTACAACAGGACAAGCCCAAATCATCACCCTTCCACCACCTTGCTTAACAGTTACTATTGAGAATTTGTGCTGGTATGCACTGCCAAACATTAAACATCTTCACTTTGCCTTCTCTGTCCAAAGGATGTTGTTCCAGAAGTCTTGTGGTTCGTTCAGATCACAATTTGAAACCAAAGCCACGTTCTTTTTACAAAGACGAGACTTTTTTCTTGCAACCTCACCAAACATGCTATACTTGCTCAGTCTTTTTCTAATTGTACTGTCTTTAATGTTAACATTTACCATGTTAACTGAGAACTGTGCAGTTTGAGATGTAATGCTTGGGGTTTTGGAAGGTCTGATTTTGGGGTGAATTCATTGGCGCAAAGATTGTTGATTTGTGTTGACACAAACCTGAATGAAATGCAAACTGCCAAAACTTAATGAAGCACATTTGATTAACAACACCTTGTTGTTTGTCAAATAAACCTATTACTTTATTTTTCTTGTATTTTTTTTGTCTTGGAGAATGTTTTTTAATGGAACAGCCCTTTCTTTGCGTAGTTTTACATCCCCCTACCAGTGTAGTCACTGCCACTAGTTCAGACCACAAAGCACAAATGGACATTTTCAATCACCACTCAACTGCAATCTTTTTACTCATAACATCACTGAAAGCATAAGTTTACAGTTTGTGGTTGACAACATAAAACTGTACACATTGTGTTGTGAGCTGCAAAGCTGATTTCATTTACTCTTTGGCTAAACAACAGCTTCCAAAGACCAAAGCAGAATGTAAACAGCACCCTGCTGTGGTTTTATATGTTGCAGTTCAAACTCTTGTGCCAGAGAAATGAGGTGGGAACTTATGAAACCATGACACAAGACCAAAATTGACCTTTGACCGCAGGGACAATTAGCAGTGTGCCAGGTCTCACTCGCATTGAAGAAGATTTCTCAAGTCAGTGTCCAGTATCAGAGTGTAAAATCAGAGCTGGGCCCATGCCACTGAACTATCAGTGTGTTTAATTAAAGCCACAGGGGGAAAAAAAGCCTTCAGTCTATAATCTCTGCCTCTCTAATCTCTTCCCAGCATGACAGCTTTCCAACGTGGATGACTTATTAAATCTCAGCTTGGTGCTCAGCAACAGAACACAATGAGAAATGATGTGGTAAGCACACTGAGAAGCCTTTCTATATAGTTAAAACCTTTTAATATTCTACCAGTAAGCCCAATATCAGAAGCAGGGTGAGATCGCACTGATGAAAATCTCTTCATCATACAGTTAAATTACCATCTTGTGCTTTTTTTTATTATTTCTTTGTCCTTCCAATGCAGCATTTCATTGTTTTCTCCTGTGCTTACTTCATTTCCTAGTTCTTCTACTATTTTTGTTACTAGTGCCAAACTTGCTAGACATAATAAATTCAAATTTCACCCTCTTTCCTTACACTCTGTAAACTTTCGCTGCTCTTTTCCTCTTTAGTCTGTCCCTTTGTGGCATGACGGAAAGATTGTATAACTCTGTCATTTGCAGGACAGACAGTAGACAGATGAAAGCAGATGAATGGGAAAAAGACAATAAAACTCAGATCTGTTCTTTGATTCCGTCAGCTGTGGGATCAGAGGACAGGATAGAAGGAAAGGCGGGGGAGAGGAGATGGTTTACGACTCTCCCTCCATCCGCCTAATTTATTTTTATGTGACTTCAATCTCTGTTCTATCTTCATTGCATATGTCTCTTTAGTTTGATCTTTCTACATAGTTTACATTTCTGACTCATTTCTGCATCATTTTTTGCATCCTCACAAAAGTTATTTAAATAGAAATGCTGTATTTCCACTGTTTAAAAAAAAATAAACTGCATCATAATCCCTGTGACTAGGATTACCTGTAGTAATTTATACAAATTGCATCTGTGATTTTAATCCCATGTAAGCCTGCTACTTTCATAGCCTGTAAATTAAAGAGTCCAACATACAAATGCATCTCTGCGATTTTTGCCAACTATTTCCTCACAAGAGTTATAGAGCCTGTGTTAGCCATTACAAAGTAAGCAGGCATTTTGCATTTTTGGTGCAAATTCAGGAGGGCTTCTGCTGTTACACAGCATGGAAATCCACTGATAGGAGGAATAAAAGGAAAAAAAGCTCAAAACCATTAGAAGAGTTTGAGCAGGCTCATTTGTTTCAATAGTTATGTAGCAGGCTATTAATAATAACGTAGCTGGGGCCTCAGAAGATCCTAAATCGGAGTAAAATGGATACTTTGCTTTCCCTGCATGAATCTGCAGTATACACATAGATGTCAGAAGGTAATTTCCAAATTATATGTTTTTATGCACTTGTCTGTATTCTTTCCTCCATATTTCAGTATCCATGTCCAAGTCCATGACTTGCTATGGTTTCACATTTGGCATATCACAATTCTCAGTTTTTATTAAATTCTACATCCTTCTCGTGTTTGCCTTTTCATCTCTACATTTCTTCCATTCATTCCTGTATGAATTTCACCCTCTTGATCCCCTCCCTGACAGTCTCTCACCCCTCCCACCATTGACCATATCCACATGTTAATAATAAAGTCTCTTCCAGTTCAACCACATCTATGAGGAAATCCTTTGGCAGGTCATCTATGCCTCTCTGATAAAGAACAGTACAGATGTTTCATCCTCACTTTTCTCTTCCTCCCTCAGTGTTTTCTTTTCTTTTACATGACTTTCATACAGCAGCGTATGCTGGGTCCAAAAATGTGGCCGAGTGGAACCGATGTGGATTGTGCGTTATCCCACCCAAACCACTGCAGCATTTAATGAGCCCGAACCTGATTAAAATCTTGGGAAGATAAATAAAATGAAACTCGACCTGATCAAGCCTGAGGGAATAAGAAATTAGAGCCAGACTTGGACCAAATCCACGTGGTGGTCAGGGCAGGGCACATTTGTTTTGGGCTGGGAAGCAAAGCTTCATCACAAACATTTATCTGATCCTGCTGATATGACCAGGCTTTAAACAGTTAATCTGAAACATTTTAACTTTACACACACTCAATGATGAGCTAGTGCTACCTGGAATTAAATGGAAGGCCTATCTGGATCAAAAATAATTGAAAAAAGCTGACAAAATAATCCAATTTGTTTGTTCATGACTAATCAAAGTTGGAGAGCAGACAAAGCAATTAAAAGCAAAACTAGAAGAGGTAACAGTGTAACAGAAACATATGCAATGCTATGAGAATGGACCACAAAAAAAGTGGACAGCCAGCTTTAAACCTTACACACATGCAACGCCACATATGGTATAGCTGGCAAACATTTTAGGAGAGAAAACGCTTGTTTATACTGAGCAGACAGCACACGGGGAATCTTTAACATTCATTTGTGGAAAAAAATATCAGACTTTTCAGAAACCACATGCTTCATGTTTATCAGCTAGTCGCTAATGCTGTCTGTCTGCCAAATGGTGATGGGCAGGTTGCATACAAAGGGGTTTTTTAGGGATTTTGTGCAGGAAACAGTTTCCTTATGTGGTTGAAAACTATGCTCATGATCAGAATGAGAGTAAACCAAAACGCTAATGATCCAGGCCGCAAAACCACAACTGTGAGCTCAAAGATACTATAAAGTTCCTCAGAGCTGATTGGAACGGTATAGATTATTCTCTCTAAGATAAAGCGATGCAGCTTGCACATTTTCTTTACTGTTTATATGAAAATATTAACCAAGATGTTCTAGCTGCTCAGGTTTAATTCTAAAGATGTAAAGCAAATGCATTCAAGATAATAAACAGTTAGATCATGAAAGGACAGGAATTAAACAACGGCTAAAAATAACTTTCTCTTTCTTATTGGGCTGACTACCTGCCTGCAGGCCATCACCTGGAATCTTCACCTGGAGGCTCTAACAGTCTATATGCAGGTGTGTCTGTGTGTACCTGGAGATAAAGTAGGCTTTGCTAAGACTCCCCCTAAAAATTAAAAAAAAAGACAAAATCTCACACCTAGGAGACAAGCGTCCCCAATCATGCACACACACTCACAGAATCACGTACAGAAAACTGAATCTCAGTCAGCTGAATGAAAGACAACCATTCATTGATAAGACAGTCACATAAACAGACCTTCTGAAGGAAAACAGTTTTCTGAAGAAAAACAAACCAGTCCACGACCGCCCCTCTGTGCTCCACAGATGGGTCTCAGTGTATGTGTGTGTGTGTGTGTGGGTGAGAGAAGACATCTAATGAGTTTAAATCTGTGTGTTCATGGGGACAAATATCTCCTGGGGGAATAAAATTATTAAGAGTGAGACAGAGAAAGAGAGAGGAAGTGGAAGTTTATCGACTCCCATCGTCCCTTTAATCTCATACGTAAAAACACACACGTGAACTAAGAGGCTGCCAGTTACACCAGAGAAATACACATATTCTACCTCTCCTTGTTAATGTGTTAACACATCACCGTCATCTAAGAGAAGAGTTCATGTATAGATACACGGAAGACAGATGAAAGGAGTACATAAAGACAGATCTGAGAGCTTCATCATAAAGCATGCTTATGATGTATAGGTTTCATTAACAAAGCAGCAACTTTAATAGCTTGTTTCAGGATTTTCAAAATCCTGATTTACATAATTGACTTTTTCTAGTACAAAATGGAAGATTAACTTCGCAGAAATATATCTCTTCAATTTTTCTGTTAACACAAGCAGATGAATGTATGCAAAATCTGTGAGACTTACATTTGAAAATACAGTACTGTGCAAAAGTTTTAAGCAGGTGAGGGAAAAATGCTGTAAACAAAGAATGCTTTCAGAAATGGAAGTGTTAATTACTTATTTTCATCAATCGAAATATTGCAGTGAATGAACAAAAGAGAAATCTAAATCAAATCAATATTTGGTGTGACCATCCTTTGCCTTCAAGACAGTATCAATTCTTCTGGGTGCACTTGCACACATTTTTTGAAGGAACTGGGCTGATAGGTTGTTCCAAACATCTTGGAGAACTAACCACGGATCTTCTGTGGATGTAGGCTCATCACATCCTTCTGTCTCTTCATGTAGTCGCACACACACTCAGTGATGCTGAGATCAGAGCATTATGGTGGTCATACCATCACTTCCAGTAGTTTGTGCTCTTCTTTACGCTGAAGATAGTTCTTAATGACTTTGGCTGTATGTTTGGGGTCATTGTCCTTTTACAGAATACATTTGGGGCCAATAAACAATCATTTATATTTCTGAAAGCATTCTTTGTTTACAGTACTTTTTCACACCTGCCTAAAACTTTTGCGCAGTCCTGTACCTAATCCAAGAAAAAAGTAAAATTTACCAAGAATCAGTCAGAGATTTAAGTAATAGATTTCAAATTTTCAAGGACAACACATTGAAATTTGATATCCAACCCTAGCATACTGACTTCAATCTGGTTCCTCGTGGTTCCTGGTAACAGAGAATAGGAGTATAGTTGCATTACACCCAAATGATATTTAGTTTTCTTCAGTTCATATTGTTGTATCAATGTTGGTAAATGTGTATCTTTACCTCTCCATTACATGTGTGATTACATGCTGAGTCACAAATATCAAACAGAAGGTCGGGTTAGAGTTCTTCATGACTTTATGTGTTACTCTTTTCGATTGGCTGTTGGAAATTTCTGGTATTTCTGTATTTAATTTATTGTTGTGAATTTGGTCTAAATCGCTGGTTCTATTTTGTTAATTTATCAACTTCAGAAATTTTGCACAGCCAAATAAGGGGGGAAAACATGCAAGTATAATCTTGTAAAGTGTTTGAACTTATATAGAAACATAGCATACAAACACAGCCAGCAATCTCCATCACAAATATATATCTGCAAAATTATGATTACACACATTAATACACATATAGGTACACAAACAAATGGCCAAATATATACACCTTCCTCATGCACTCTTTGATACACACCCACATAGATACATGGTGTGAGAAGCCTGGCTGTTAAAGGCGGTGGTCCTGTTCTCCACAGTGGGATCAGTGTTTAGCCATGTTTAGAGCTCCATTTGGGGCCAGATAAATCAAGCTGCTGTCTACTAGAGGCCTCCATTAGGGGCCCTGCGAGGCCAGTGTACAGCCTGTCAGTCACGCCGTCAGTCAGTGAGCTGCCCTCTTCCAACGTTTGAACTCATAATTACAGAGAGACTCAGCTTGGCTTGGAGCGGCCTGGCTCCCGAGCCCCCCACCACTTCCCAGACAGCCGTGCTTGTTAGCCCAACGCTAATGCTAATACTAATACTAACAAACGGCAGAATTTCACCTCCAGAGGAAATAGAAGAAAATATTTATGGAAACAGAAAAGTCCCCTTTTTCAACCCCCCATTGGCTTTTTTCTTCTTCCAATTCCACAAACTGTTTTAGGGGATTTAGTTTTTATTTCTATGAATGACAGTCCTGAGTTCTCCCTTGAATTTGAGAGGCAGATGAGGTAGCTACAAGGAGGAGCACTGATGCCAGTCAAACCTCTAGTAGCCATAAATTAATCAAACACCAGTTAGAGGGGGAGCGTGTAAAATACAGGGGATGTGATGACTGATGACTTTTTAAGGAGGGACCAGGGAGGGAGGTGGAAGAGAAACACACCTCCAACCAGGACAGAAGACAGAAGCGCTCACAGGGCAGAGCTGGAAATTTCCTGGAGCCACCAAACAAACTGGTGGATTTCGTCCATAGCTGGTTTCTCTTCTATACGAGCCACTCTGACACAAAAATAATCATTCATGGGTCTTACTCTATTCTGAAACTCATCAATCATATTCGGCTAGTTCAAGCACTTGGTGTATTTTGGAATCAAGCCACTGTATTCGGCACATGAAAAAGTTTACACGAACACACATAAAGTAAGACGTGGCTTGCTAGCTCTTAGGAATTCATGAATAAAATATAGGCCCATAAAGGCAGCATGAACAATGGAAATATTATCCTCGGCTGCATAAATGCACAGTTGACCACAGAGTATTCTCACAGGGAGCTCATTCCTCTTATCTCTGACGGCGCGTCGGCGATTGCCGGCCACTGCATGTGGAGACACACACCGCTAACGAGGGGGAAATCCCCCCTCGTTTGCCCAAGATTGATGCAGAAAATTTACCCAGCAGACATTCCTCTGAGCCAAAATGAAAGAGGTGCCTAGTTCACCAGCATTCCTGTTTAGCCGCACATTCCTTTGCCATCCTAACAACAGTGTGAATGCACCCATGGAGCCGCAGCTTCATGGGATAAACCTCCACAAAACATCTTATGTTCTTACTCCAACAAGGTTTTACCTGGTAGGCTTTTGACCTGGTTAAATGACCTGGTAAAAATCATGAACAATATATTACCTTCCTACATCAAGAACACTGAAATGCCTCTGAGCAAACTGTTGCAAGTATTGAAATGGAAACCCCAAAATGTGACTCTACATTTAACCAAATGACTGTTAAATACTATTTGTTGCAGAAAAGTTTGAACTGTAAGAACTTTAAAAATGCATTTTAGACAAATTAAAAATAGAAACAAGGATACATGCAGATAACACTGGTTGATTAGAAATGACAAGAAAATGAAAAAGAATTCATATCCCTTAAATCTATAAACGGAAACTATGATTCAAAATCGAATAAAAGAAATAAAACAAATAAATAAAAGAACAGATAAAAACACCAACTTAATAGCAAATTAAGGCTTATCTAATGTCCTTGTCAAGCCTTCTAATAAAAATGAAGATATGATGTATCCTCACAAAATTCATCCAGTTACAGAATTCAAACTGCTGAGTTGGCCCTGGCATCAGCAGCATGACTCTTAATACTGACATGAATTATTAATTTGATGCATTCATCACTCTTCCGACCAGCCCGTCGATAGCCTCCATTATGGCGGGTGTGTATACATTACAGAGTGTATAGTGTGTCAGAAACTTCCCGCATACAGGCCGCTGGATGGCGGGAAGAGAGGAAGACACAGAAAGGGAGAGAGCGAGAGAGAGAGGGGGGAAAAAGTGTGATGGACAGGATTGACACCAGAACGCATTAGCTTGAGGAGGCAGAGTCAAAATTTCAGAGGTATAAAGAGCTAAAAAAAAGAAAGAAAGTGTGAGCCAATGGCTTTTTGAGAGGAGATTTAAACTCCGGCCTGGAAGTCTTAAGAGTTATAAGGTTACATGTCAAAGTCAAAAAACAACAATGTACAGTAATACAATGTGATATCATCACATTACTGTAAATTGAAAGAAATGATGAATTTAAATTACATTAATTCACTAAAATTGATAAGTGACAAGTTATTTTGAGTTACACCAATACTTTTCTATCAAAGCCTTGGTGAAAGTAAAAGTACGGCTCCAGCATGGCAACAAGTCAATGCACGACAAACCATTGATTACAGTGATCATTTAAGTCAAGTTGCTGTTATTGTCACTGATTTTCAAAATGAGTAAATTAGTGACTAAAAACAAAGTATCTGTGTACACAGAGTTATTTAATTTTACATGAGCTCACCGTATTAAAAAAAACAGAAAGAAAAAACCCCTGCAGATTAATGATTACCAATTAATTAATCAAAGGTCCTCTCTAAAGTTTTACTCACCAAAATTGGTACCAGCAATTAAAAACATTAAATATGTTCCAGAATGCTGAAAAATTATCACATCTTACATCTTAGACTCTTGAAAGTTCCTTCCTATAGAAACAGGTAAAAACTGCCTTTTTTTTTTTTTTTGGTGGATATACATGTTATAACCACAGCTGTAATCGCCTCAAGACACTTTATATTTTAAGGTAAAGACAAATAATAATACAAAGAAAACCCCAACAATCAGATGAGCCCCTTTGAACAAGCACTTGGCAAAAGTGGGAAGGAAAAACTCTGTTTTAACAGGAAGTAACCTCTGGCAGAACCAGGCTCAGAAAAGGACAGCGATCGACCACAATTTCACAACAGTTATTTGAAATTTAAATTTAAAAATGTTTAGTTCTGCGTGATATGTCATGATGTTATCAGGCTGCCTGGCAACCACTAAAATGACCTGCTTTTCGCTTTATGCAGCTATGACAGTTTATGAAATCAATTTTATGATTATAATGCCATGACAATAATATTCAATATATATCCACAAAAATGAATTATATAGGACACATTATAATGTCTTCATGTTGCCCAGTAACCAGCTAGAAATGGGCTAATGTGGCTCACTTTTTGCATTTATGCAACTACAACATTTTATTAAAGCATCAAATCATTTTAATTTCACAACCAACAGCACAGAGAGCCCAAACAATACTGCAGTATAGGCATGTGCTAATTAGCCAAATTTACTACAAAACCACTCTGAGCATGTGGAATGAGCATGAAGTCATATCAGTACAGAAAGGTATGTGAACACATGCAGCAGTATATTTATTTATGATTATTATTTATTTTGATTACCTTAAAATGATCAGACACTACTCCCCAAATCACTTATCCAGCTGAGGGGTGCCATGAATGGTATTTTAAAGCATGTGAAGAGCAGGGAGAGTGTGGGGTTCATGACATGCATGTCATTTCAGTAACCTACCCTTTCAATAGCCCAGATTTTTTAATGTTATAAAAAAAAAAATTAGATAAATGTTCTGAAATTACCCGCTGATGATTTTTAAAAAATCTCTTTCAGCATGTCTAAAAACGCTGCTGTTGATGTATGAGCACAATAAGTACTGCTGAATAAATGGTTAAGGTGGTAGACATTCAGCAGACCCACACATTAACATTTAAGGCAGACATGTTTAGATCAGGCTCTCTGATTGCTTATCCTGGCAAGAGTCAAGACAACCCAAGGTGAACACTATTTATTTGGGTTAAAATGGCAATTAGAACTTCAACAAGCTCATTAATTTCCGCTCATTAAGCTCCAACAAATTCTCAGAGCTCTGGAAGTTAATTTGCATTAAATTAAGGTATTGTTAGTGCACGCTGTTGGACAGAGAAAGCGGCTCTGATCACACAAAGCCAAACAGTAACGTACTGAAAGCTTTAACAGCTAATGAAGAGATGATGTCACCTAGCCCTGCTATGTTAACGAGAGGCTAATGGAAGGTGGAAGTAATGACCGCCAAGTCAAGAATTAGAATAAACAATAGGGGCAAGCAACCATCACTTTGTCTAACAAACACATACGTGCAATATCACGGTGACACTAGTACTGCTCCACCCTCCAATACCTCACAGTTAAACAAAGAGAGAGACAAAAGCTGAACAGCTGCTTTGTTTTAAAATCGACTTTATACGGACCTCAGCTGTACATGCCAGTGTGTCTCTACAGTTTAAACGACATTCACTTACACTGAGCCTTCTCCTGCCCAAAAATGAATAATCTCAACTGAATGGCCAACACGTTCTCATTTCAGGGTGACAAATACTTCAGTTCTGTCAGCCGCTGGTGTCACATTGACACAAATATCTATATATCTATAAATATAAGACTCTTTCATTTCCTGATTAGGTCTTAACACTAAGCCAACATGTTGAAAAATAACACTCAACCACTGCAAACAAATCACCTGTTGAGAAATCCATGTACCCTACATCGCCCAGGCCTGGCCTATTAGAAAATAAAGCAAAAAGACACCTTTCGCATACCTGACCAACGTAACCATCTTTGATAAAACTTAAGTATCATATAATCTTACTCATATCTAATACTAACTCTACCCCTGAAACCAATCTGAACCCCCAAACACCCTTTAAAGGTGCCAAAATGTGAGCACTGGCCAAAATGTTCTCACCTTCCACAAGTATCCTCATGAGAGCTAATAGTCTAACTGGTCCTCACAAATATACACACAGCACACACAGAGACACACTGTGATGATGTGTTAGTGTAGATTTATAGTGTGAGGGCTACATTTTGGAGATTTATAGACTTCCTCTGTTTAGGTGATTAGCTGTGTGCTCACACCCAGTTGGACACACACACACACACTTTAAACAGACATGGCACTGGGCTGATACTTTTGTTCCCAAGTACATATGCTCCCTTTCGTTCTTGTGTGAGTGTTCTTTCAAGATGACACAAAACAGCATAAAAACATAGGGAAAAACATGCTAAGCCGTACTGAAATCTCAGTAAGTACCCAGCCCCAAAGTTTCTTGTACCCACCCCTCCTGGAAGTTTTTAAGGTACCATGAGGTCATATAAGATGTCTTGCTTTGTGCTTGTTCCACATGCCTGAGGGTCTCTTCTCAGAGTTGTCCCAAACAGATGCTGAACTACGTCAGATGGCTTCTTTGAATAATAGCTTCTCCCTCTTTAATATTGGCATATGGAGTTACATCAGACAGTGCGGGTATCTAAGACTCCAAGCAAAAAAGCAAACCTCAATGCATGTGTCTGACCTGGCTGTAAGTGGCATCCATTAGCGTGTCAAGGTTCTGCAGGGGTGCTGGGGTTTTGTCCTTGAACCGAGTCAGCAGGCGGCGCTGGATGGCTCGGAACTGGACTGCTCGCTCCGACAGCAGGTCCTGATATTTCTGAGCACTGACACGCAGCTAAGAGACAAAGTGACAAATATTTAACAGACAAATTGTGGTTTAACTTAATAAAGTTAAATAAAGGTGACAGATGACAGAACTGATAATAACTAAATTGACTGATATGCAAGTCATTTCTTTTTTAATCCCTGATCCTTGACAATGAAGGATTTACACCTATGGTTGGCTTCAGTGTGTGTTAGTACCTGGAAGTGATTGTCTACAGACAGGAAGTACTCCTCCAGTGGGAGAGGTCCACTGAAACTTTTCTTGAAATCCTTGATTCCCAATTTGGAGAAATGCTGGTCAAACCTGTGGACCAGCTCCTTCACAACCAACCACATGTCTTCAAAACTGTCGCTCTGAATACGGTAACGTTCTGACAAACACACACATAAAATATATAAAATATTTATGCATATATGGAAAATATAATTGATGAGACATGCTAACGAAAAATGGTTAGAGATCTTAAATAGTTAAAACTATCTAAACCACTGAGCCTTGTGTAGTGTGTAAATGTGTATGCAACTAAGAACATATATTTAAACACCTGGTACTAAAGTTTGTTAAGAATGAAACACCAAACGAATATAAGTAGTGACAGAGTGACAAGTGATACTTATAAAAAGATCTCTAAGAACCAGAAATGGATTAAGGGGATATACAGTTTTAGAAACACAGGTGCCACTTTAGCTCAGTGATGAGCAGAAAACCACATGTTGCACGGCCAAAGAGTGGCGGTCTGGGTTCGAATCCTATCCCGGCCCTTTGCTGCATATCTTCTTTATCTTTCTCACCCTACTTTCCTCTGTGTCTATCTTCACTGCTTCACTATCCAAAAAAGGAAACAAACAAACAAACAAACAAAAAGCCTGAAAATAACAATAAAAAAAGTTTTTGAATTGTCTTAATATGAATGTCTCATATTAACTCCTGAAAGCTGTCAGTGAATACAATTCAGATCTTACAACTTATTAGTACACAAACCAAAGAGGTTTGTAAAAGTCCATAGAAGTGATGCAAGAAGTCAGACTTAAAGTGGTGTATGTAAAAGTTAAAAGCTCAGTATCAGGTATATAGAGCCTATCTCAGCTGACACTCAGCTAGAGGTGGGGTACACCTTGGGCAGGTTACTATAGAGACAATCCTTCATGCTCAGAAAAGAAAGAAAGAAGGTTCTTAGTGAGGGTACTCAAGGAGCTACTCAACCTTTGACCAACCGGTTGCGAACCTACAACATTCTTGCCGTAAGATTATAATACAGTGGTCCCTCGTTTATCGCGGGAGTTACGTTCTAAAAATAACCCGCGATAGGTGAAATCTCTGAAGTAGCCAGCTTTAATTTGTACAATTATTATAGATGTCTTACAGCTGTAAAACCCCTCACTACACACTTTATACACTTTTCTCAGACAGGCATGAAAATTTCTCTCATGTTTAAAAACTACCAAAGTTGAAAACCTTCGGCCAAAAAATAAGTCCAGTGTTATAGAATGACACCAAAGATCAAACCCTGTTTTCAGGTCCAGAACATGGGAATAGAGCAGCTGCGAGAGAATTCAACATTAATGAATCAATAGAGGAAGCAAGAAGAATGAGTTGAGTAAAGTTTGACTTATCTGACTGTTTTGTTTCCCTTAATCCCGTGCACCTTATGGTCCGAAAAATACGGTAACTTCTACCTTCCTTTAGCATGTCCAGAAGTTCAACCTTTTGTGCGATGGTTAGCATCTTCCTCTGCCTTTTGGGTGCTACCGCAGGTGCCTTTGGCGGTGCAAAACGTTTCATCGACATTGTTGTGTTTGTTGGGGAGAAAACTTACAAACATACAGTACAGCACTTCAGAGTCACACTGCTAGTGATCGAAGATTTATGTAAATTTGACAAGCTGAATGCATTCTGTACTGTACATGAGAAAGGCACGAGACTGACTGACAATGGTCTACAGCCAATCAGGATGCAGAACACAATGTGCTGTAAAAAAAAAAAAAAAAAAAAAAAATGAAGAAGAAGAAGAAAAAAAGCATGCACAAAAAAATCCGCAAAACTGCGAAGCCACGAAAGGTGAACCGCATTATAGCGAGGGACCACTGTACTTACCAAACTACCTATTCTCTTTTAATCCAACAGGTATCAACGAAAAGGTCCTCAAAGACTCCAAGAAATAAAAAAAGGCAGGATTTTCTATCACAGGTAACTGAAAGCTATCAAAAGAAATTAGCAGGTGAAGACAGGCTATGAGAAAGACATCTGGTAACAAAAATTAGACACCTGGAACAGGACTGTATTAGAAACAGATAATTCGCAAGACTTGTTTTAATCCCACAATTAAACAGCTTTAATGGAGCCAAAAGATGAATCTTATTAAAATCCCGTTCATTATCCAGTGCTGTTAGACTTACGGGAGGTCTTGGAGGCTAGCACAGTAACCTTGGCTCCTGACAGAAGCTGGAAAGCCAAACTATTCCCATCCTTATCTTCTGATTTTGCTGAAAACTCTGCAGAGAGAGACAGAAAGACAAAAAACTATGAGATGAGACAGATAGGACAGGCTATCGTGATATAGGACGCCAACAAAGGAGAACAAGATACAGTCGCATGTACAAACACAAAATAAGCTTACACAAATCTCTATTCACACAAAAAGCACACATTCAGTATGAACACTATGTGTGTGTGTTTAGACGTCAGAGCTGCTGACTGTGGCCGATTGTTAGATAACTGGGAAGCAGAACAGACGTTCCCAGAGCTCAGACCTACACACACACGGAATCACAAATAAACACGCATAAACAGACTCGTATAAATACACAACCACACACCGATACATAACCGTTGATTATTCACATAAATGTATACACATTCGCACAGCTACACATCTCTCATTGCCTTCACTAGCTTTCCATTCATGCTTAAATCATCTGGTTTTGTGTAAAACACTTAGGTAGCCACGTCATTGATTATTGGCTATTACGAATCATTAACTGTAAGATGTAGTCAATTCAGAAGAACTAAACAGACACACACACGGTAAAGTGTGCATGAGAAAAAATTGTTTAATCACTGACATTTTACTGATTTGTGCTTTATATAGTATTCGTTCCCTATTTATAACTTATACCTAGAGCTAAGCTTTTGGTGTGGGTTTACGTTTCAACGTGTGCACAAGCCAACCAGTTGCAATAAGTGGACAACCCACTTTAAACAAATGCACATTAATACTGCATACCGATCTCCACAGACAATGACTTAAACAGAACAGTGCACTTTGGTTTCTGGAAATCTGTGATTCAAATACAGAACCTTAATTGTTTGGGAAACAGAGCGCCACCAGCACATCATTGTCAAGTGTTTTCATACAGAGTGAGTGTGCTATTACCTCGGAAGATGGAGCTGAGGTCAACTGGTGGCTGGTTGGTGTCCACAGTTATCTTAAACTTGGTGGCTTTGGGTGGAGGACAAGCGACACACACCAATGATGGAGGAAGATTGAACCTGGACTGGAGGACCTTGGGAACTCCTGCAAATAAGAACCATCACTATAGTCAGAAAAGATTCTTAAAAAGGTAGACTATTTATTACTATTATTATTATTAATAAAGTAATTCTGCATTGCTCATCTTAAAATCTTAAATCGAGTTTCCCTCCTCCTGTTGCTCCTTTCCAGAAATAAAACCTTAACGTTAGAGACTAGTCCTTCAATTTATACCCCCCCCCCACACCGCAGTGACTCAAACGAGGCCTCGATATCGCAGTTAACATTTGTTCACACAGTCAACAGTTCAGGTATTCCTATTGCATGAGCATCTGAGAGCTAGGAGAACGAGAGACTCGACATCAACGCCAAGTGTGGAGGTGAGTTTGTCAAAGATCAGAAAGGGAAGTTTTGAAAAAGATGGTGGGGACTGACTGACAAGAAAAAAGAAAAAGGAAGTGAGGAGGCGAGTTAAGGCCAACTACAACTATGTTCAGAGTGTATGGAGTGCTGAGCTTGGCAGAAATGTACACTTAGCTAGAATAACAGTGCGAGGGAAAGGAGCGATGGAGGAAAACAGTTGTTAGGAAGAGATGGAGCGAAGTAACCAGAGGAGAGGGGGTGAGCTAATGACAGGAGAGTTGAGCAGAAAAACAAGTGGAAATAAACCAACATGTGAGAGAGAGAGGGACTGAAAGGAAAATAATATGAGAAGGGACGGTTTAATTAGGGAAAGTTCCAGGTTATTACAGATAGTAATAATTACCCACAACTACTGTGCACCTTTTCCTCCCAGACAAGCAATTATTATGTGATTATGTGAATAATTCAATTTGGTTTGAATGTATGCACTGAGGCCTAGAGAGAAAAAGCGAAGAGGCAAAGCCAAGGAAAACAGTAGAAAACAGGGGAAAAGGAAGATGGAGAGAGAGAGAGAGAAAAAGTTCAAAGTTTTAAAGAGCAAGACGGACTGAGGCCTGCTTTCTTCTTTCCTCACTCAGCTAAATTCTCAATGACCCTTCGTTCTGGATGGCTGGATAGTTAAACAACACATCACTTCCAACAAACACAACAAAGAGGGTTAGATATACATGTTGTCAAAGTGAATATGCTGCAGATTTACTAAATATAAAAATCAATCTAAACGCAAACTATTCTCAGCGCTGTTAAGTAATGTTACCGGTCATGATACGCCGATCCAGTTTTCACTTTTTTTATCATCCAGCTGACTGTTCAGTTCCTGCCTTTGAACATGATCGCCTTAACACAGAAAATATCCAATTCGGATCTCCAAGAAAATACAATTTCACGTTTTGACTCTATAAAAAAACAATTTGATCTTTTTTTTTTATGTGCTTTTGCATTCAAGCTCATTTAATAAACATCACAAATTTTTTAAATATATAACAGATGACCAATGTGTTTTAAAGTAACATTGATGATAATCAGGGCAGACATGATGTGCGCTGTGATGGATTGGCTGACTCAGGCAAGTTTCAAGTGTTTCCAAGTTGAATTTCACAACATACTGAAATGAATGAAAGCACTGGCTGCCCGAAAGGAAGGAAGGAAAAACATTAAAAAATCAAAAACACCAAGGTATCAAGTAAAGGTCGTTATAGCTTTGGAAAATGATCCCTACTAAGGTAAAGTTTATAGGATATATAGTGAATGGTGAATGCAGCCACTTAAATCCTTTTATTATGTGTTCTGATGGTATTTTTTTTACCCTCATGGTCCTTCCTTACTAAGGTAATAATAAGGGATGTTTTATGTTTAAAACACAATTCAAACACTGTTTGCTTAGTCAGGCTGGTTTTGTTGATCTTACCATTTAAACAAGAAACTCTAAAGAAATGCTAAGATGGAATTGGAAAGCAAGAGGAGGAAATATAAACACATAATAAAAGTTACAAGTAGGGAAAAATGACAAAGAAAGGACAAAGAGATGGAAACAAATTAGAGGAAAATAATGCTGACAAAGTAACAAAGAGAAAAAAAAAAAGAGTTGAACATGGGGAAGAAAGGACGGTGAGACAGGCAGGGAAGAATGAATTGGACTAATAGGAGGTGGCATAGGTGTGTGCACACTTATCGCCAACTTCATACAGTGTTATGAAGCTGTGTTTGCCCCCTTCTTGATTCCTTTTTTGCACATTTGTCACACTTACATGTTTTAATCAAAAAATTAAAATATTAGACAAAGATACGTTGACTAAAAACAAAGTGAGTTTTTTTTAAATTATGATTTTATTTATTAAAAGAAACAAGCTACCCAAACATACGTCACCCTGTGAGAAAAAGTGATTGCCCCCTAAACTTAATAACTGGTTGTGCCAACCTTGGCAGCAAGAACTGCAATTGGCAACAAAGACTGCAATCAAGCATTTGTGATAACTGGCAATAAGTCTTTCGCAGCGCTAGAGAGGAATTTTGGCCCACTCTTCTTTGCAGAATTGTTTTAACTTAGCCACACTGGAGAGTTTCTGAGCATGAATGGTCTGTTTAAGGTCATGCCAAACCATCTCAATTGAATTTAAGTCTGGACTTTGACTAGGCCACTCCAAAATCTTTGTTTTGTATTTTTGAATCATTCAGAGGTAGAATTGCCGGTGTATGTGGGATTATTGTCTTGGTGCATGTCCCAAGTGCTCTTAAGCTTCAGGGTATGAACTGATGGCTGCACATTCTCCTTCTAGTAGAGAGAAGAAGTCATGGCACCATCAATTACAACAAGTCGTCCAGGTCCTAAAGTAGCAAAGCAGCCCCAGACCATAGTATTATCATGTTAGCATGATGTTCCACAGAAGTTTTTCCCAAAAGTCTTCGGGATCATCAAGATCATTTTTGTAAGATAAGCCTTTGTGTTCTTTTTCGTCAGCAGTCTTTTTTGCCTTGGAGCACTCCCATTTTTGCCCAGTCCCTTTCTTATCGTTGCGTCATTAAGACTGACCTTAACTGATCCAAGAGAGGCCTGCAGTTCTTTAGATTTTATTCTGGGGTTTTTGTTATCTACTGGATGAGACGTCAATGCACTCTAATTTTTAGGCCAGCCATTCCTGGGAAGGTTCACCACTGTTCCAACTTCTCTGACCCTGATTCATTGCAGTCCCAAAGCCAATCTATCTACATAATGCCACAATCTAAAGACAGATGTCTTTAGACCTCAGGAAGGTTTCTCTCCTTAATAAATAAATTCAATTATTCATTCTCCACCAGAGTACATCCTGGAGAGATCGCCAGACCACCATTCACACTGACATCTATGGCCAATTTTAAATTATGAATCAAGCTAACCCCACTAAATGCGCGTCTTTGGACTGTAGGAGAAATGCTGGAGTTCCCACACAGGCACCATGTGGCCCAGGTTATTTTTGTCTAAAATTTAAACTCGGTTGATTATCACAAAAAAAATCTGGAAAACAAACAAACGAGAAACGAGGAAAATACTTCTGGTCACCTCCAGTCCAGAGTTTTATGCATGGAGACACAGTTAGTGTGTCTGTGCTTGTGTCTGTGTTGCTGTATTCATTACTACAATTGAACAAGGCCAAAATGTATTTAAAAAAAAAAAAAAAAAAAAAAAAAGATCCCCATACATAACCTGTTTCTCTTGAGGCTGTCTCAAAAAACAAATAAATCCCCATAGACTCAAGGTAAAGTGTCCAGATGAACAGGATTAAAAGGCATGTCTATAGTCTGGTACAAATGAACAGTTTCTCTTAGTTCTTAACAATTGTATTAAACTCATCCAAGTAGATTCTGCCACAGGCAGCTGTAGAACGGTGTGGCTGCTAGACCTCACTGACCTGGACCTCTCAACATTATACGTGATGTTGGTGCACTTTGGAGTAATATATTCACATACATGAGTTCTACACAGTCCTAATTATTTATTTTTACTGCATATTATTTATATGTGTTTATATTATTTATTTTTTTCATTTTATTATATTTGTTTTTTTACAATAACCCCAGGGATGACTAAAAACAATTATCAAAGAAATGCATACATGACCTTTAACTAACATTGAGATCAGTGATTTTGACTGTTTTATTTCAAAAATGACTTGGAATATGAAACATACTTTTTCATAATCAAGATTTTAGACTAATTAGATGAGGTTAAACTGCATAAAGTGATTAAAAAAGTGAAAAAGCAAAGAAAGGAAGGACCTGATAAGATGATAACAACTCCGATGTTAAAGAGTTACAAGAGGCAAGCATTGTTGTGTGGTCTCAGACACACAACAATGTTCATCTATGAATGCTTTCTAAATGCAGGCTCTGAACATACATGATACATGTTTTTGTAGATGCATATCATAACTATTTTAAAATAACTCAAATACAGAATATCTCTGCTAAAGTTGCACTCTGAGACACGCAAAGTAAATGTTTAATATTGTAGTTTGTAATTTTTTTTCTCTATTTTAGTCAGTTTGTATGTTGAGAAGGACGTCAGCAGAAAGAAAAACAGCAAATTGTTCAAATTGTTGTTTGAGGAAATGCTTCAATTCAGAAACTGGAACTGAGGCCTGCAGTAAGACTAAAGCCAAAGAATAAGTGGCTAAACACAATTTCTCAGCTACAGTAAACTGAGGTTTCCCTGTTTTTCTTACAGATTCTTTAATCCATCCACTGCCTCTCCTGAGTCTTCTGTAAGCTGTTGATGTTTTGGGGATGTATAAATTGAAGTGTAGATGCATTTGAATCTACAGATCAAATCACACATTGTGACCTCTAACCCCTTAACTTCCTTTCTGATAGCTCCTAGCAAAAACAGGTGGGGTTGGGAAGTGAGATAGAGGAAATAAAGCCATAAAGTCATTTCTATTATCAAATGTTAAATACTTAAAGTAACAATGTACTGGAATGGAATGGAAGTGTACTTCCATCGCACTGTAATATGAGAAGACTGATTCCAACAGATGTATCTTTGCGGTACAGTATGTCAGAGACAGAGGGGGGAGAAAGAAGGGGAAAGGAGAGAGAGAGAGAGACCACAGAGTTTATTTAAGAAGGAGACCACTGTACAGAATCAGGTTCTTACCACAGCAGTGGTGATGTCACTCATGTGTTTGTGTCTATATGCATTCAGAGATGTGATTGCATGTCAATCGACTCAGTGGATCAACCCTGATGGTAGGGCTGCTGTTTTGTAGTTCATCATATTCAAAGGTGTTTTGTGTAGAATTCTAGCTAGCATACTAGAGTTTCACTTATGTCCTACATATTTTAAATCAACTGACAACAAGTTCTCACAGGCCTGTCAGAGGGACTCCCATAACCCTACACCAATATTTCCTCTCATAACCAACAGGTAAACTAAATTCTTTAATTAATTAGATTTTTTTCCCCTAATTACTAGATTAAATAGTGCTCCTGAAAAAACATGCATCACTGCCCGAGAATCACTAGTCTAGTGAATAAATATCCTCAAAAAATGGCCATACAAACATGTGCGGGTGTACTGCTGCAGAGCCACTACAGATCATAGGGGTCCAGTTCCGTATCAAAGCACACAAACTCACAAACACAAACAATCTTAAATAAATGCCAGTTGACAACTAGGAGCACTACTGCTGGAGTGCATGTGTGCGCAGCAAGTCAACACACTTTATGCTTGTATGTGTGAGACAGATGATATTTCTGTGTAAACTCAACACAGTTTAAAAGAATAAATGGATATAAAGGGATATTTACATTTTCTATAAAGCGGGAAAATGTGTGTGTGTATAAGTGTGTTTGTGTATTTGAATTAGAGTATGTGTGTGTATAGGCTCTTGCCAAGTATATCACATAACAGGAACATAAACAGTAGGCAGCAGGCTCTTCCTGTATATACAGCTCTGAATGTATGTGTGTTTGTGTTTGGAAAGTATATGGCGTAGTTTTTAAAATCTTTACGTTTCAGTAAGTGTAGAAGTGTACATGAATATACAAGAACATGGGTGTGATCTCAGTAGAGCATATATATTTAAATGTATGTATGTGTATATCTAGAGTACATGTTTTAATAAAAGACTGTGTTTCTACTTGCTCTAGTCTACGAAGCTCTACAAATAAAGCACTTACCTTTAGGGTTAAGCTCTGCAGAAATGAAAAGGAAAGAGTTAAATGTTATAATATGAAAGGTGAAGGAATGAAAAAACAGAAAAAATAAAGTGTTATCAGTTCTCCCATCTAGTTTTATTTGGTCGGACCAGTAACAAAGAACTGGAAGAACTGGCAAGGGAATTCCCTGAGAAAACCTCCATCTTCCTTCATATGGATATAGACAGACCTAAAAAAAAATTCCTCTCAAGTGTTTGGTTTGCCTTCCCACACAACTGGAAAGTACAGCTGGAGGAAAAGGCAGCCATCTGACTCAGCCATACCGATCGTGAATATGATAAGATGTCCAAATCAAAAATTAAATAGTCTATCGTCATGAGGTTTGTGTGGAAATCGGGCTGACGGGATCAACAGAAAGAGATGTCTCTTCTTATAACCTGATCAGTATTAACTCATTTAGAAGAAGAAAACTGTGGAAGGCCTAAGTAGAACCAGAAGGAGCATTCAATTATGATGCAGCGAAACAGTTTTGGTTGATAGTTTTAACCTTCAAATGAAAATATATGAAGGATTTTTGTGTGTGTGTGTGTGTGTTCCTTGTGGTGATAAAAAAATATTACTTTGGTTTGTGTCTGTCTGTTTATGTGAAGGAAGTCAGGGTTGAAAAAGCAACACAAAAATATTTGTGATAAGACAGCATCTCTTCTCTGTGCTCCTCAATGCTATATTTTTCCAGCTGCCCTGGGATTTAAAAAGTCAGCGTGCTGCTTCTCTAACCTTTAGTTCACAGCAACAGAAGTCTGGCAGATTAAACTCTGATATGATTGGTTGAAGAGGATTTCCTGTGAAGGTGAATGAGAAGCAGATGGCAGGTTGCAAGCCAATGAAAAGGCAGCGAGGTGCTGAGTCAAAAGGTTCACGTCTTATTAAACCTGATGAAAGTCGCGCTTCCTATGGCTGCCTCTCCTTCCTGTAATAACTCTGCCTCCATCACTCCCTCTCGTCATAACTCTGCCACTTCTTTAAGAAGCAAGATTTTTTACAGTTTAAAGAGTTTGTATTTCAAAGATATAATTTCATGCCAAGTGCGCAGGATATATACTGTTAACAATACAGGGTACCTAACAATATATTTAGTTGGGTCTGAATCAATTCAATTCAATTTTATCTATATAGCGCCAAATCACAACTAATGATCAGTTGAACTAATGTCTCGTTGGTAATATTTCCTATGTTTTATTTATTTATTCAATTTTATGCGAAATAAATAAACGAATGCAGAGGTAGCCCTTGCTTTTAAAAGTTTAAATTCTCTTATTAAACAATCATCATCACCATTTGCGCATACCGACTTCACATGCTTTCGTATATATGCACAAACATAGCCAAATACAACACAAGAGACTGGAGTTTGATCCATTTCCTGACAATATTATAGTTTTGCTTTAACTACCTATTTCTTTTTGTTAAAAGTGCATGGTTTTCCTGGCTCTAAAATGTGCCTTTAAGTTTCTTCTCACAGCTGCTTGAGGTTCTTTGACTTGAAAACATAGCTATGGGTCACAATATTACCGCACCCAAATTATTACCACAAATGTTTCCTGGTAATAAGACAGTCTACAATACTCCTACATACATAAAGTTTCTTTCAGTTCTCAGCAGTAATGTTGCTGCAAGCATATTGGTCCTCTGTCCTGACTCACTGATAATGTAGCTCTGCTATACGGAGCATCATTCAAAAAAAGAGAAACATCGGCGCTATTGGCAGTTTGATGGCTAATCTACCTGAAATGCAGGATCAGCCGCATACCTACAAAATCCCATAATGTCTTCATATTGAGCAGTATTATCTAATCCTGAAATGCTAAGTCCAGTAATTACTTTGTCTGGGGCTCAGATTACTACTCTACACTGCCAACGAAAAGAAAGAAAAACCATAACGGGGAGGGAAGAAAAAGGAAGAAAAAGACTGGATAAAACAACACAAAAATGGACGAGTGAGAAAGAAAAGTGAGAAGGACCTAAAAGGACCCATTACATTTTTTAAATGTAAAAGACATGTCAAATGGAGCGAGGAGGCTCACACAGCAAAAACCCACGCACACACATACACATGCTCGGATGGAGACACACACACACACACACACACAGTAGTGTGTGTAGCTGCTTCTGGCCAGCTGCCAGGCAATGGTCAATCAGTCTTCGGTTTTCAAAAATCTCCTTCAAGTGAAACTCTGGATCCATTAGCTGCTGTGGTAGAATTAGAAACGTTTAATGTTTCACGGCTGTAAGCCTTTATTATATCGATAATAGCCGAAGAAGCTGAGAAGGTGTTCTTTTTATAATTAATTACAGAGCTCAGAACTGTTTTCATTCTTTTTAAGAGTTTTGGAAATAAAATCTCTTTACTTTCGAAAAATCCATTCTCCACTTTGTAACATCCCTTTCGCGCACAAAACAATGTTTTCATTTGTTTGTTTGTTTTTGTTTGTTTTTTTTCCTTAGATTAACAAGAAAGTACAACATCAGGATTATATTTTCCTCCATCAGTTCACAACTGACTTCTGGTTGACAACTGCGGGCTCGTGGACTGAGAACGTAACAGAGGAGCATCCTTGTAAGGCGCTACTTTTCCCACAGGAGATTCACGGTTTGAATCCATGTTCCACAGTGCTGCAGTGTCCATGAACAAAGCACAATGGACAATAAAAGGTTATTATTCTTGTTTTTCTTCTGTCTGCACTGATATATGAGGGCTTCTCATTGAACAGTCTTTGCCTTTTCTGTGGTATAATCTACCATAATTGCTTTAGCAAGAGGAAAAAGCTTTTAATATGCCACAAGTGTCTGCTGCCAGCAAAAAGTCTGAATAAATGCGAAACTGAAAACTCATGAGGGGTTCAAGATGCCATCCAATTAGTTTGTAAAAAAGTCTGAAATTCAATGCCAAATAAACATCCAAGTAGGAAGCACAAATCAGCTAATGGAAATCAATAAGTTCAATGATGCTCATTTAGGGTTTTCGCTAAAACGGATTTTTCAGGTCTACTGGCAATAAAAATTAAAAAAAAAATTAAAAAAATTAGAACAAAATAAAGAATATCTAATATGCATACTGTCCAAACACACACATTTAATTAATAGATGCAATTCATCTCTGAACACTCTACAATTGCATGCAAAATATTTGAAAACTAGCAAAACTATAATGCAGGAAAAAAATATTTTGCATGCAATCTAAATTTTCAATAAAAAATGCTTTAAAAGTGCAGATGAGGTTTTGCCCTTTCTAAAACGAGAAACCATCAAGATTAATTTTTTCTTCTTTTTATATTAACTCATACATAAAATACATTTTGGCCACAAATAACTGGTAAGTCCATAGATTTCTGTCAGTAAAGTAACACTGAGTCACTGCCTTATCCACACGTTGACCAAACACAGTTATGTGCACAGTCCCCCTCAAAGACATATTTTGAGCCAGGAAAAACTCTGCCATCTAAGGTCCTTTCAGATAAACTAAATCCAGCTCTATCAAGTTTTTCAATTTCTCCAAATACCCCCTTAGTGGAACAGAAATACAGAGTAGGAATCTCTAAGAAGCTTAACCCTGAAAACCTGTTTTTGTATAAGGTTAATAAAAAAGTTAAATTAAGGGTTATTAGGATATGCTGTAGGCATTAAAATACTAATAAAAAATACAACAACAGACAAATATGGTTCTGTACATATCACATGATCTTGCAGCTCATGAGAAAATATTAATTTGCTTTTTTTTTTTTAATCTCAAGTTATCCTGTAAAAAAAAAAAAACTACATTACTGTGTTCCTGGCCTGTGGCCTTGCACTCCTCCAAATCTGTTACTAAGCTGTTGTAATACAGAGCACGCTAACAAAGAGAGTTTAGAACATGATCCGCTTGGCAGACGTAGCAACCAACATCAGCATCAGCTGGCTTAACAAAAGTTCCTTACAAATGGATTTCAGGCCTGGTAGTCAAAAGAGGAGTGACCCAACAAAAATACTGCATTGTCCTGGAGACATCAACATATGGAGATGCTGGTCATTCTGGCAAGTTCAGTAAAACAGAAGAAAACAATAAAGGCTGCCAACTAGCTTCCTAGGTTTCCACACGAATTGGCCTAGCAACCAGTGAATCACGGCTGGCTGGGTTTTATGGAAAGTATCCGCGCAGTCACAATGTATCTTTGCCTGTTCAGATGAAAATGACCACTATACTGTTAGCTTGTGTACGAGCTAACAGTATACTGTAAACGCCAACTTGACCACCTGATCCTTCTCAAGTGTGTTTGTGCAGAGCTCTCTCTCAAAGTATTAAGAAAATCAAAGAGGGCCACTAATGAAATTCTTTCTAGATTGTAACAACTCCTGACACCGTCAAGCCTCCTTTGAAGGGCTTAAGAAGTCAGCAGTCTTCTTAAATGTCAGAGCCTTTGTAGGGCTTAAAGAAGGGCACAGTAGCCCCAGGGTGGGATGGTGTTATATAAGTGGGTGGTGTGAAGGCATAATCATCACCCCAGGGTGGGAATGAGGAAAGAAGGAAAGCAACAGAAACAAAGTGATGCATTCCTCCCAAGCCAAGACAGCGTTTAGAGGATGAGAGAGGATGAGAAAGGATGAGGCACTGCTGGAGATTAACACACAACCATGGAGTTACAAGGAATGGACTGGTCATTGTTAAAAGATACGCTGACAAAGACACAAACAGCAGTGTCTCACGTTGAATGTTTTTAATCAAACCTGTCAGGACATCTGTTTCATTTTTATTTGCATGTATGTGACCAGTGTTACACTTGTCTGCAGGCCACTACGCTGAAGCTTATTCGGCAGCGCTGCACCGATTTGCCCTTCTTTCTGATCAGCGAGACAGAGTTTTTTCAACGGGGCAGAGCCGAAGTAGGCCTGAATGTGGCATGACTGCTGTGTGTACTTGTGAATCATTTTCATATAAATGCATTCACCTGCATTGTCGTCACAGCTCCAGCAAAAATAGAGTTTTACTCACGAATAAAGTACAAGCTGTGATAAATGTAGTCATTTACTAAAAATCTAAAGTAGTTCTGGTGACTCACAGATTAAATCGCACCTGGTCATATATCAAAACTGAATGAGTGATTTTTTTTTTTTAAATAAATCCTGGAATCTTTGTTGAGAAATATTCTGATTCAGTAATGGCAGTGCTGTCTACTAATCTACTACCCAGATCAGTTTTGAGGTCCACATTCCCCTCAACACTGCCAACTCTAATTTACATTACATGGCCAAAGGGGACGTTTTTTAAGATTTTAGGTAAAGCTTCTTCGTTCCATTCCCAGGAAATCTTAATGATCCCTGATTTCAGTCCAACACTTGTTGGACTAATGCTCTTGTATATGAATGGGAACAAGTCCTGCAGCCAGGTTTTAATATTTGGCAGACAGTGGTTGTAATGCATAAGTGTCCTCATAGTTTTGACCATGCAGTGAGAATAAGCTTAATTTACTCCCCTGCTTTTCCTTCCTCATTCTAACAAAGATTGCCTTCTTTTAGTTTATACCTAGGGCTTCTGTAGTTCCCATTTTCCTCTGCTTTTGTCGTCCTCCTCCTTCCCATCCTTTCTCTCAACAATGTTTACCCTCCCTGTTTCTCTTTCTCCGTTCCATTTAAACGTAACTTGTGTGTACCTCATTCATGGTCCCCATCCTGTTATTCATCTGTCTTCATCCTCTAACCTGCAGTAAACTTTTTCTAATTCTACTTACAGTCCACTGGCTCTCTTTCCAAACCCAAGATCAGCTCCCAACATATTCTCCCCAAGCTGCTTGGCTACTAAGATCTGCTGAACTACTCCAGACTCCGTATTTTCAGCTATTTTTAGCAGCACAATAAAGTTTAACAAAAAAGAAACACTTCCCAATATTTCCAGACATTTCACGTTAAATGTGCTTCTGGGGCGGAGAGACTGTTCCACCAACAGAGGCCTGCCAAAGCAAATTCAATCCAAAGGAAACAATAGCAAGAAAACAGGGTTTTTTTTCATGACCTGATTTCTGAACAAATATTCAAATAAATCTTTTTTTTTTTCTAGGAGGCCCGTGACATTTGAAATAAAGAGTGGTTTTGTTGGTTTGCAAGGGGGAAAGTAATATCTTCCAAAAATATTGCCGGGCCTAGAAACAGATGCCTGGAGGCAGCAGGGGGATGAACTGGGCTTGTCTGGAAAGTGCCCAGATGTCATTACCTCAAGTCAGCACACTGTTAGCAGCTGGTGTTCAACACTGTCACACAACACTGGAAGTGATGTTATAGACCAGAATGCTTCTAACGGTAATGCTGGAACAGACTGATAGATTTAACTCCATCGCAGGAAAGCAGAGCGAAAAGCCAAGTGGGAATAACATCGCGCTTGGCTTTTCACTCTGTTTGCAAATTTATGCTGCTCTTTGTTAGCTAGTGTTAAGTCGTTGTCCAATTTCTGTTAACTTCTGCCTCCGTGAGCTTGTGAGGGTCCACTTGGGTCTGAGAAAGTAAATTTTGTCATCAGACAGTGAACAAGGCTCTATGATAGAGCCCGACCAATCAGGGATTTTTAAAAGATTTAAAATACTGATGAAGTGGACTTTATTTACCAGGATAATATGTCAAAGCAGTTTAAAAATAAACTAATTTTATTGTTACAAATTGTGGATTACTCTTGTCTTCTTGCTACCACTTGGACCCATCTGCAATACTACTCTATCGATTGTGAATACGTCTTTCAGGAAGACTTCGAGCTGATTGGAAGGTAGCAGGACTATCAGCTCTTGCATGCGTTTGGAGGTTTATGCATGCAAGTTAAATATTAGCACAGCAAAGCCCGATCATAATTACTTGGTAACAAATTTAACAAAAAATGAATTCAACAACATGTAATAATTAGGATAATTGTGTTGTATTCTGCGAAATTGTAAGTTTGAGGTTAAATTAAACATGTCCATTCAGAAAATTTGTCACATGGTTTGGTTTGGTTTTTTTACCTGTCGGCGAGCTGTAGGACACAGTGATGTCTCCGGTGAGGTCAGCAGGGGGGTAGTGGCCATTGAGAAACGCTGAAAACACCACAACTTTGGATGAACCAACACCTGAAAGCAAAGCACAAACACGTCGCCATTAACACATGCTGTCCTGTTGTCCCTCGCTTACACTATTTATGCATTTAGTCCCTATAATCACAGAAAGTGTGAGAATAGTCCACGATTTTCTGTACATCTAAAAAGGTTTAAACAATAATCCTAATAATATTATCTTTGTCACTTTGATTCTGGCTTGAGCGCTAATATTATTCCTTAGCAAGGATGTAATCTAATGAAAGGGCGCTTCAGAAGTAAATACTGGATGCACTTTAGCTTGAGCCGCACCGTGGACAAAAAGTTTAAATATCGTGACCTTTCTGCTTCAATTTTGAGTCTCACACAATTTGCTATGAAAGTGCCGTAATAACTCACTGGAGTTTCCCTTCAGCTAATTTGTGTTATTACAAATGTCAATGTAATTTTGAGTAAAACTTTCTTACTTTTGGAACAGAAGTACCGATTTTATTCCAGCACTCTTTAAAAGAAAGACATTGAATGATGAATGAGGAAACGGGGTAGTCAATGAAACGCACACACAAAGTGTAAGTGTCAGCTTTTTCAAGATACGTACAGAACAGGACAGAGTACGGTTAATACAAACCAGACCCTTTAATGTGAATACACACACACACACACACACACACACACACACACACACACACAGTTTGAACCTCACCATGGAAGGTGACTTATATTATTAACCAGATTTTTTAAAACTGTGAGCACATACATACACACAACACAAACTAATTATATAAGCATGAGGCAGAGGTGATGACTTGTAGCTTCCTTTTGAATACCCTAAATCCAGAGAGAGCAAGATAAAGGAAAAAAAAAAAAAACAAAGGCAGAGAGCGCAAATAAGCTGGAGAGAAAAAGCAGGGCTCAAATATAGATGGAGAGGAAAGGATACATTACAGCTAATGGCTCCATGCAGCAGAACACACACACACACATATATATGCACACACAGGGCGGTGAGGTGGTGTAATGGGCCGTGATGTTTCTGAGCTCACTCCGTTACAGGTGACTGAATCCCAAGTATGTGTGTATGTGTCCTAATGGAAGCGCAACTTACAGGCATTCTGCAGGTAATGAATGACGCCGAGGAGACGTTGTGCCAAAAGTTTGAGACTATGTCACTGTGTGTTTCAAAATATAACTCAGAACTGTATAAACTCTCATTGACCACGTTTAGCAGGTGTGCGCACACGCAGCCGTAAGCGAAACGAGACCGCTCCAGCTGAGGATAGACAGAGAAGGAGGGAGCAAGATGGATGAGAGGAGATGAAAGGCGAGACGGCGACACCCACTCGCCGACTGACAGAAGAGAAGATAAACGATAAAAAGCAGAGAGAGAGACTTTCTCCGCACTCTTCAGATGTACTGACAGCATGACCTCCTCTCTCAGCTGATCTCATCCTTCTCCCACACTGCTCTCCTCACTTCTCCCACCAAGCATCCATCTCCTTTTTTCCCCGCGCTCCTCCCATCTCAGCCTCTTCTGAGAAATGGATCTTCTGTTCGACCTTTTCATCTTTTCTGTGTAACAGCTAGACCCCAGCCACTTTGGGGGTTTTTAATATCAGTGGTGACACTAACGATAAGTGTAAAAACTAAAAATCGCCAGTAAGACAAAGATCCCTTGAAGGCTACATTGTGCAGAATGGGCTTATTAAGCTGAGTAAGAGATTGGACAGCTGGTACCACTCATGCCTGTATATTAAATATAAAACTTGAACACAGAATCAAAAACCTAAGATTGTGTGGTTTTCATGGGCTGGAAGTTGAAGAACTTATCACACATTTTAACACACATAACACTTGAAAATGTTGAACTATTCTTTTCTGTTGTGTTATTACGGTTGTGACCTGAAAGTCGGTGATCCCCACATGCTTCAAGGAGTCCATCATTGTTCCTGGCCCGAAGAAACCCCACCCTGCTTCTCTCAATGACTATCGCCCTGTAGCCCTCACCTCAGCAGTGATGAAGTGCTTTGAACGCCTGGTCAGAGACTTCATCATTTCTTCACTACCAGACACACTGGACCCACTACAGTTCGCTTACCGTCCAAATCATTCCACAGACGATGCCATCTCTCATCTCCTCCACACATCACTTACTCACTTGGACACTAGAAGGGGGAATTATGTTAAAATGCTCTTCATCGACTACAGCTCTGCATTTAATACCATAATTCCCTCCACACTCACCACCAAGCTGGAGCATCTGGGACTCAGCTCATCTATGTGTCAGTGGATCTCCAACTTCCTAACTGGCAGACCACAAGCAGTAAGGATGGGCGGACATGTCTCAGCCTCCACCACTCTCAGCACTGGAGCCCCCCAGGGGTGTGTTCTGAGCCCCCTGCTGTACTCTTTATACGCATATGACTGTGTGGCCACTACCAGCTCCACCACCATCATTAAGTTTGCTGACGATAGTGGACTTCAGCACTAAGCAGGAGAGGAACTACCAGACCCCTGTCATCAACGAGTGCCCAGTGGAGAGAGTGGACAGCTTCAAATACCTCGGAGTTCACATCACGCAGGACCTGTCATGGTCCTGTCACATCAACACCGTGGTGAAAAAGGCCCGACAGCGCCTCTACCACCTCAGACGCTTGAGAGACTTCCAACTGCCCTCCAAGGTGCTCAGGAACTTTTACTCGTGCACCATAGAGAGCATCCTGACGGGAAACATCTCAACCTGGTTCGGGAACAGCACCATGCAGGACAGACGAGCTCTACAGAGGGTTGTGCGATCAGCTGAGCGCACCATCCGCTCCGAGCTCCCTGACTTGCACTCAATCTACAGCAGGCGGTGCTGGACCAAGGCCAGGAAGATCGTGAAAGACCTCAGCCATCCCAACAACAGACTGTTCTCTCTGTTGAGGTCAGGAAAGCGATTCCGCTCCCTGAAGACCAACACAGAGAGACTGAGGAGGAGCTTCTTCCCGCAGGCGATACGGTCTCTCAATCACACCACCACATAGTACTGACCCACACATATGGTTATTACACACACACTGGACATTCTGGACTTTGTTTACACTAATTCGATTAGATGCGTGGTCATCTAATCGAATCACTTCATCACTAAATCACTTTAAGCATATTTGCACTGCACAAGACACTTACAAAGGTGGATTGCACAACACTGGACATTATATTTCTTCATTTCCATTTAATACTTGTACAGCTGCTGTTATTGTGTATATATATATATATATATATATATATATATATATATATATATATATATATATATTTCTTCATACATTCTTATATATTTCTATACTTTTTGAAGAAGGACTTCACTTTATGGGTTTTTTCTGATGATCAAGTGCTTATGTGTTGAGTAAATAAAAAGTTTGTAGCAACATATTAATTTTCATAAATGTCAGCACTGTAAAATGTAAATTTCAGACTAAACTGGGCAAGGTAGTTGAGCAAAAGTTTGGCTAGGAACAGACGGAGGTTCGGATAGATGTGGACTCCACAGCTGAGTGACTGTTACGCTTTTTGCTGGATTATGTAATGTATTGGTGCCCAAATCTGTGCAGACAAGATCACACGTTCACAACTGGCAGGCACGTGAGTGTACACACACAGAGTCTTGTGTTCACCCTACAATGAGGAGAATTACAAGTAATTTGTCTGGAATGAAACAATGACCATGCTGAGGATTTTACAGACAATATGATTAAATAAAGATTGCAGATGAAACAGTAATGCCATCAGGCTCTAATAAAGTCTCCTCTAGCTTTACTTTTATTCTCTTCCCTTATTTGTGTCTTTCACATCCTTGTTACTACGAGGCTTTCCTCCACCTCAGTGTGTTACCATTCTCTCTAGCTTTCTTTTCACTTCCCTTGGCCCCTCCCTCCCTGTCATTCTGTCTGTCAGAAGAAGGCTTTTAACCCCTGTGCCCTGGAGGTCACACTGGTCAGACTGGTTTAAGTGCTTTAAGTGTTCCCAGGCCCATTTAGACTAACAAACAAGACCAAAAAGACACAAAGTAATCCCTCTTCTTTGCTTTTTTTCCTCTCCTTTCTTTCTCTCAGTTTTCTTTTTCTCACTTCAGTTTGTCATTATATATTCAGGCACATCTGGACAGGTTGTGGGCGTCAAACCTGTGAGCATCAGGTAACGTGTCTGTGTGACCCCAAAGACCAACCCAGTCAGAGGCTTTAGACTGGTTCAAGTGTTCTCAGGCACATTAAACCATTATTAGTGTTGCCAACAAAAAGAGTTGACAAAGCAGACTAAAATCCCCCACTTTACCACCTTTCCTGCTCTGCCCTCGTTTTAACCCGCTTCTTTCTGGACCTTTCTTCACCTCTTATTTCATCCTCACTGACTGTTTTCTTTTTGTCACTTTTTCACTGTGTATTCTCCACCCATCTTCCTCCCACTCATTCTTTCACCAGAAAAAAAAAAAAAGACTTGATCTCTGTTTTGCTTTAATTATGTGAGCTTACATGTGAGAGTTCATTCTAGGTTCAAAGGGCGCTGTAGCGCTGTAGCTATCAGGGTTCAGGTTATAACACTTGACAGATTAGGTTAAACTGACCACTGACTTTAGAACAAGAGGTCAGAAGTCAAGAGGGTGGAGATGAGCTCTATGCCACACAAGCAGATGGGAAAAAGGTGTGTATATTGATTTCCACTGAGAAATAATATAAAAACAAAATACTGATATTCAAATCTGAGGGATACCTGGCTTGAGTGCAAGTATGAGTGTGGAGTCACAGATGTCACTCTGTAGCAGAAAACACCATCAGTGTGGTGTTAAACATTGACCTTTGACCTATTCAGGTCAGGATTAGGTCACATTACTATGTCGGGTCTGTCCACTTAACCTAATGTCCACTCAGAGATACAAAAATTGTACTCATAGAAGAATTCGCTTCTTTAGATTAAAGCACAATAACATAGGCTTTGATAACGAGGATGACTCTGTTGCAACATGTGTGCAAATGATCTAATATGGATGAAGACAAAAATATAGTGAAAACCTCTTTATGTATCCATTTTTTAATCATTTGTATGATTAGATTCAAAGATGGGCCAGAGCCTACCCCACCTGGCACAGGGTGAGAAGCGGGATCCACCCTGACTGGGTTGCCAGTTCATTACGGTGAAAACACAAAAAGACATAACTATTCAAGGTCATAACATTACTTACTGCTAATTCAGAATTACAAATTAATGTCTTTGGACTGTAAGACGAAGCCAGAGAACCAGGGGAAAACCCACTCAGGTACATTACAGGGACAACATGTAGTCGCCACATAAAAAAGCCCAGCAGACCAACAGGTTCAAACCCAAAACTTTTTTGCTCTATAGCAACGGTGCTAATCACTGCAGCACCGTGGTGCTGCAAAGGATCAAGAAGATTATTTGCAAATTCAGAGACATTTAAGACCAGCAGCAGCTGAGACTAACAGGTTTTTGAGTGTATTTGTTTCTGTATCAGCAGGCAGACTCAAGCAACTTGAACTGCTTAGATAAAAAGGTGGATCAGCCGGAATAGACCGGCAATGGTGAATATCCATTTATTATTTATTATTAAAAAAATAAAATATGACAGCATATAAATACAAATGCATCATATTCGAATTGACTGATTTACTGCACTTGAAAAAATAAACTGCACATGAACATGTACGGTGATAAAAATCAATTTAATGTAATTTGACTGTTCCTAATTTGCAAAAGTCAACACGTTTGAGTTTCACAAGAAACATACCTCACAAAGACAAGCGCTGATCTATGGATGCATCCCAACTGAACCCTAAAGAACAGCAGCTGAAATAACTGTAAGCAGTTGTAAAAGTAACAGCTACAGAAAAAGGAAGTGTGCGGGTGTACAAAGACTGCATTAGACCATCAAAACAACTAAAACACATTGATAATAAATGATTTCAAATAAAATACACACAATCAATGCCAAACTATTAAACTACAAAGTTGGCGTGTGTTTAATTTCTAAGTTAGATTAAAATGTTGGACTTCTTCTCTACTTTAATACTGTGTTCCACGCTAACCACACAAATACACATTCTCTCCAAACAGAAAGATTAGCTCCAAAGGTTTTGATTGTATAAGAGTTGTATATATTTACCTTAACTGCAAATATGTTTGTGTATATTATTGTTATTGCACACAACTTCAATAACAAGTTACGTATTATGCATTCCTAAATGTTTAGTTGTCATTCTAATTGCAGTCCAGCTAATTGCATGTTCCAGCTGATAAAAGCCATCTCATCACTCCTTTGCCATTTGACATTGACTTTAAAATGAAAATAGCTACAGCTTAAGAGTGAGTCAAATTATAAAAAAATATGATATTATCTGCATATTATTGCATACAGTCGACTACAGAGAAAAGACAATGAACAATAATGAAAGGGATTACGGAAAACAGGGGGAAGTAAACCGGAATAACAGGAGGAAGACGGCATTTAAAGTCACTAAAGGGCAAAATGACAAATGAAAGAGAGGAGGAAAGAAAGGAAAAGATGGAAAGGTAGAGAGAGAAGGGAGAGAGCGAGAGTAGGAAGGCGAGAGTGAGAACAAAGGAGGCAGTGTGTGGTGAACAGGGGATTGAGTCGCCATCTGAGACGAATAAAAACTGGAATAACAATAAAAGTCAGAAGGCGCTACCTCCCCTCCTCTTTGCACAACCGGTCCTCATGCATGTTTGTTTGTGCGCGCGCGCGCACACATGCATCACCACTGGTCGTTCTTTATTTGCAGTAAAGCACTGTGTGACAAATCTCAGCAAAAAAGTTTGGAAATAAACTTGTGTTGACACTTGCACTTACACTCTTGCAAACAAGCGTGGACGCAAACTGAGCTAGAGAATCAAAGACACATGGGGCGGCAGCTAGCACACAAACAGATACGCAACAGCTGTAGCAGGAAAAAAAAACATACTGTTTCCACGGAGACGAATCCCGTATGCCAAAGATTTCAGAAAGTGCATGCGATGTTTGCATGTTTACATCTGAGCAAAGACAAACCTTGCATGTTGCACTGTAGGGAAATAATAAAGGAGGACACAAAAAAAGAAAAGTGATGCAAGGCAGACACGCGAGGTGTCGTCCCTAACACTGTTATTGTTTTTAGTGTTGCTAGTGTTCCTCAAAATTGCAGCCACATTTTCTTATAACACCTGCTCCTTCGTCACTTGTATTTGTAGCTGTTTTTCCCTCTGGCTTTGTTTCTTTTATGCAAAAATGGTCAAAATGAGTCATGAAAAGAACAAGAGAAAAAAGAGAAGCAGGGGATTTGTACTGTACATAACTGAGAAATAAAGTTCTCTAAAGTTCTAGATGTAGTTGCTAAAACTAAATAAAATAGACTGGAACTACACGTGCTCATTTTAGATCAGGGGATTTCAGTTTTTAGTTGAATGATGACCATTACGAAAACCTTTGCTCCTTAAAATTGGCTTCATTTTTGCAGTAAAGTCAGGACATCCTCATTGGAGGAAAACAGTTTTTTTACTTTAAGGGCATGTGTACATTTTGTTTTTATTTTATCCCAACAAATCAAAACCAAGTGACACATCTGTCCCGTTAACAAGGGATTGTCAGCAGTTGATGGAAATGGTTAATGTGTATCATGACAGCAGATTTAGAAATGTGATTTAAGAGCAGAATTTCTGACATTCAGCTACAGCAACCTTTATTGCTGCACCAGTCTCATCCAAACTTGCTGTTTCTGTGGTTATTTGTTTCTGCTTCTGGCATGGGAAGATGACATGGCATTTATTAATCTCAGCAACAAAGCTCTGACTGCCACAGCTATTTTTATTCCAACTGGTAAATGCTTTTAAAAACAGGAGACCAATTTAAAGAGCTGGAAAAAAAACCCCAGAAAAAAAAGCCCCAACTTGGGTGCATTAAGTCCAGAAGTCTAACTCAAAGCTACCTGTTTGTACCTCAACAATAAAGCAGTAAAATTAATTAAACATTTCCGGGTAATAGAAATAATTTTTTACAGCATTGTATTTTTAATAGTGATAGTCAAAATGATTTATTTCTGTGTACATGGTGCACTGTTTACACCAGGCGCTATTCCATCTACAGCTCAGCAGCCACTTCCCCTGCAATCCATAAAGCAGGGTGCAATTTTCTGGACAAATCACAGAGTAAACTCTGGCTATGTGACTGGGATCCAGCTCCTTTAAGTCATGTCCTGGTATTCATTACAACTCACAAAGCTTCCATTAATCTATTTTTCCTTATTTTCAGGACTTTAACTGATGTAAAGCACTCGCCTTAGGGCCAAATCTGACCACTGAGGGTCAGCAGAAGTGGTTCAGCTCTTGCAGTGCTGATACACGCCAGGCTGGCCCAGAGCAGGCCAGCGAGAGGCAGAGAAGGGAGTTAAGAAAGGAAAAAGAATGACACAAAGTGTATATATATACACTGTGTGTACATAAGCAAGCAGTGGTGATGGTTAGGGTTAGGGTAAGACTCCAGGAAGTGTAATGTAAGTCATGTAATGTCCTCTGCAGCTATGGAAACACGATTGTATGCAATGTGTTTGTGTGTGTGTAGTACCTCTCATGTTTCGCAGCAGAGAACTGCTGAATGACTACTGAAAGCCAGCGCCAGATTTCTGTGTGCAGGAAAACAAAAGAGCGTGACATAAACACACACACAGCTACTTTACTTTGATTGTGTGTGTGTGTCTATTTTTGAACAGTGCACTGTGTGGCACGTGCATGCATCCATGGTTATGCATGTGTGAGTGCTGAAATGAGGTCTGTGACAGTATGTGTGCCTATGTGCTTGACTGCGGGCTTCTGAATCTGACCCGTCTGACCGCTACCTAAACTCATGTAAACAAAGCATCTCTTTAGTGGTGTAAACGTGACAGTGCAGTGAGTCAGAGCTTCTGATCTTCCATATAAACGGTGAAAACTTCAAAACAGCTGCCAAGAAGAAAAAAACAGAACAAGCAAACCATCCAGATGAGCCTGGATTTTTTTTTAAGCTGTTTTGGCTTCATGTCCAATAAAGTTGCTTTTGATTTTGTTGGATTTTTTGGGGGGGCAAACATTTTATTGTCTGTTCAGACATGGAAGTATTTATCCAACCAACTTATTCTTAAGCTTTTAGTTTGTTAATTCACGACTTGGGAAGCTTTAAATAAGAAGTCGTTCATGACCTTTGCATACTTGCAGTGTGTTATTCAATTGCAGCAATATGTTGACCGGTCCAATCAAAGGGTCTAAAACCATCTTGTAAAAGTCAGCCACTGATTATGTGGTTCATTGCACAACCTTGTTTCCAAAGAAGTTAAAAATTAAAAACAGAAATGCAGTCATTCACAAATCATTTAAAATTAAATTTAATCAAAAATACTAACAAGAAAATGTACTAAATGTAAAAACTCAAAACTGTTTTAAAAAATGTGTGTTGATTTAAACTTGATTCAAGCAGTGCTGGACGGGGATAATACAAACTAAACCAGGAGAAACTTGGGAACTGAATGCACGGAGAAACACACAGCCGTGAGGGAGATCGCGACACGGGACGAGTGGAGGAAAGGCAGACGAGTGAGGGGACACAAGAGAGAGGAAGAGAGAGGGTGTGAGGGGGGACAAGAGAGCAAGAGGGGGACACATGGCAGGCTGGTAAAACATGGATAAACATGACAGACAGGAGAGCCATGGGATGAACACATGGAGGGGAACATGGGAACAGAAAAGGGAAACAAGAAGGACACAGGACAAAGACACAAGAGGAACCTGAGAGGAAAGGAACCAAACAGGAAACATAAGAAACTCAAAAAATGGAATAAATTCAAGACTACTAAATGAACCTAAATCATAATATAATACAAAATGACACAAAAAACACATGAAACTCAAAATGCTATGTCAAATGACCCAGAACCATGACAAGCAGAATGTCTAAAAGAGTTATTAACACAAGAAAAGTCCTCTAATGTAAAGAAACTATGGAATATGGCATATTTCAGTCAGCAACAATACTCAGGTAGGCTGTGGTACTTAAACAATGTTCAGGATGCCAAAGGGTGACAAGAAAATGTTGCACAAACCACCAGAAAACCATTGATACAAGGCAGGATCAATCCATGTTGCTTACACCAAATTCTGACCCGACCCGACCATTAAAGTACATAGCAGAAACCGCAACTGGACTACGCAATGTTTTTCCAATCTTCTTATGTTCAGTTTTGGTGACCCTATGTGAACCGTAGCCTCAGTTTTCTGTTCTTACCTGACAAAATAGGCAACTGGTGTGGTCTTCTGCTGCTGCAGTCTATCTGCTTTAACATGTTGTGCATTCAGAGAGGCTCTTTAGCATATCTCGGTTGCACTGAAAGTTTTTTTTAAAATTAGTGTTGCCTTCCCGTCAGTTCCGAAGATGACTGGCCATTCCAATCTCTGTATTTCTGTGCAGAGAAGTGATTCTCACTGGATATTTTCTCTTTTTAGAACATCCTCTTTAAACCCTGGAGATGGTTGTGCAGGAAAATTCAAGAAGTTTATGAAATACTGAGACCAGCCCATCTGTCACCAGCAAACGTGTTACATCCAAAGCCCCTTAATCCAACTTTCTTCCCAATTCTGATACTTGGTTTAAACCTCAACAGGTCTACATTCCTCAGTATATTAAGTTGCTCTCATGTGATTGGCTGACTAAATATTTGTGTTAACAAGCAGTAAAATGGGTGTACAAAAGTGGCTGGTGAGAATTGAGCAAATGTGGTCCACCTGGAATCTTATATACATGTTATTTTCTCGAACTGCATCTTGAATAAGTTAGGATGGAGCAGTAAAAAATGTGAAAAAAAAATTAATTAATGATTGGAGATATCCAAATGAGGATACTGCTGACATACATAATATACACTTCTAGCACTGTAGCATTAGTGGTAAAAATATACATATGGAGAAAGTCTGGATTAAAACTGATAGAAAAATAGAAAAAGGCGGAATTAAATGTGCAGCATAAAATATGGCAAATATTATGAAATACAAGACATATGAAAAGGGATCAATATTAATGAACGCTGACACAAGAATTTAATAGAAACTGTTGTTCAAAAAGTGCATCATGGTTTCATTAACAGCTGGACGGGTCATGTATAGTATATGTAGAGATAAGAATGCCTGTGGTAAAATGCATTACATTTCTGCATGACACTTTATGAATCATGGTAAACCAGTGGTCACTTTGAGTCAGAGCTCAGAATAAATGGATGGTGTTCAAACCGCCTGAGAATACTGTTCACATCTTGAAATCATAAATTCACAGTCCATTCTGGTCCTTCTCAAAAAACTCGGGGAATACTCCTCTGTGATGGATGACTGTTTCGGCAAAAGCCGAGACCAGTCTTAAAGTTAAAAAGAACCATGTTCTGGAAATAAACCAGCTTCTGTGCCTGTGTGCATAGGTTCGGAAAATGACAGCCAACACCATCCACAATAACTTGCACAACCTGTTGTGCGTCATTTGACATATGACCACATCTCTAGTGAGATTTACACCCTCACAGGGACAGTTCTGTAAATCACAAGACAACTTGACAGCGTTTTGTTTGTACAAAACTTTAAACTGCAAAATGCCAACTAACCAAGCTACAAAGTGAGGCAATAACCTCAGTTACCTTTCTGGAATGAGATAAAAGTGCCATGATAAAGCTGCTTTTTTGTTTGGAGCCGCTTATTGAAGGCTGCATTTTGGGTGTTGTTAAATTTGGCACACGAGTCAGTTACAGGATTCATTCCTAAAAGTTTGTTTTCACACACAAGAATTCTTCAGAGACACACCATCCGTGTTGATAGTTCATGCCATCTGCGTCATATCAATGAATCATGGCTTTTTTTCCTGTGCTTTTTTCTTAAAAAAAACAAAAAAAACCCAAGAAAGATGCTTCTCATTATTTTAATGACTTAGACTTTGATTCCATTGACAACAATGCTCGTTTTAGCACCGTTTACAACAGGAAATTACTGGGTCCATGGTATAATAATGTCACTCCTGACTTTATTCTTCACTCAGTTGCAGATCGCTAAATGCAAAATATGGACAGCACTTTTGTATGTGGAATGGAGTCCAATTTTGAGTCTGATAGGAAAAATCTTTTAAAATCTGCTAAGCTGTCTTAGCGTGAAGACATATTCTGATGTTCTGTGTTTTTGAAAAGTGACAAATTTTTAAAACTCTGGTGGACAGTCTAAAAGAGCCATAACACAAAAAGACTCTGGGTGGCATGAAGACAAATAACATCTAAATGCTTGGAAAGCTTTGTGTAACCACAATAGCAAGAATCTGGACAGATGCTCATATGCAGCTACTTAGAAATATGATCTCGATACCACAGAAGAGAGTGACAAGAACAGAGAGGTTGAAAGACTGGCCTTTCTTGTGGTTGTTGGTTTATAAAGAAACATCTAGCCTGAGAAAAAAACAGTTGCACAAACTCCTACTGATCCGACTCCTACTAATAGTAAGAAACTTATTACTCACTTGTATTGTTTTTATTGTCTTGGGAAGCTTATAATTAAGCCTCTTAAAGGAAAATTAAACAGATACATAAATGCAGCAGAAGAAACCACTGGTTCAAACTACTAGCAATCTGTAGGCGTGACTGAACGCTGCTAAGATTAAGAGTCCCACTCCATATGTAGACTAACAGGCAGCGCAAAGCACCGACACCAACAGGGTTAGAGGTTTAACTCCCAATAGGCCCACACATTTTTAAAAAGTATGTTCTCATCGCACTATAAGGACGTTCTGATTAAAAAAAGTCCCTCCAACTGCTTTACATTATGCACACAGAGTACATGTTAAAAAAATCTAACATAACAAAACAGAGGACATACAGACAGCTCAAAGTGGATGGATGGATGAACATTGTATTACAGGATGAATAATGTTCTTTTAATGAGCCGACAGAAGATATCACTGTTTGGGGTTAGTAGGCTATGTGTGTGCAGTGTCTGGGTAATTCATTTCAAAGTTACCGCTGTCTGGGCTCAGTGGCCAGCAGCTAGACTAGAGAACACATAAGACTAAAACTGACTGATAAGAGCTGAGAAAATAAACACACACCTCTCACCCAGTCGAGGCCAACACATTCATCTGTAAAAAGAGGAGGATTGGATAAAATTTGTGTGTGTGTGTGTGTGCGTGTGTGTGTGGGTGTGCCCTCAAATGATTCAGAGATGGACTGAGGCTGCAAAAGAACAAAAAGTGATTGATGACACTGGATGATGAAAGATCATACACCAAACCAGCTGCTTAGATTTTCCATAAAAATGCAGTCATTGTATTCCCCTACGATACACCCTTACATTCTTTCCTTGGCACTTCTTTAATTTTGTGCATTTCGCCAACACTGCACGTCTCCTCAAGAAGAAAAAGGTACTAATTACTGCTAAAGGTTATATGTCAGATTTGCTATTAAACATGTATTCCTTTCTGTAATATGGTTTTTCTTTAGTGCTGGCATTCTGTTTCACAAGTTTTCCATCAGGACAATCATGATTTAAAGGAACTAGTTCACACAAATTAGAAAAAGTTACTTTCACACAATTTTCAAGCATTTTCAAGCATTTCAAGCACCCAACCTGAACTGCCCTTCTGACATGATCATTCTTAATCTGTCCATTTTGGTCATTCCCAATGAAAACCTTTGGATTTTCAAATCTACCACCTTTAGCTAAACCTGTCTGTTTGTCAATGCCACTGTCTCCAGTGGAAAAACATGGACAAAGGCAGAAATCCCAGAAACAGATCAGAATGTCAGATGATTGGAACCAACAATAGGAAAAAGAAGAAGAAAAGGTTTTACAGGCATACACATAGACAGACGCCCAATCATAACTCGCATATAAAGACTACAGCTACAATTAACTGACCCATGGCCTCAAGGACAAACTGCTCCTGAGTAACTGCCAGAGGAGGCTGGACACCAATGCTCAGCTTAGATGACTTCACCACACTACTGGCTTTCACCTTCACCTGAAAAGAGAAAAATGATGATGTTAGATGTAGACAGGATACTGGTAAAGGGCAGATAAAATTCTGACACACAAACTGAGAGGAGAAACAATGATTTTAAAGGTTCACCTGTACGGTCACTGAGGGGACAGGCAGACCATTGATATCGTGGATCAGGGCTTGCTATGGACAGATATTAAAGGGAAATATGACTTTCTATGTTTATTATTGCATATGCATCTAAATGTGCGAATGTGAGTTTGTTTTTTTATTTGTGTTTTGTGTTTGTTTACCGATGGGTTGTCCATGCTGGAGGAAACAGTGGTAGTAATGCACAGGTCATCCTCACTATCAGTTTTGGGCAAAATGTCTGAAATACCAACAGTTTAATTTCAAAACACTGAACCGATGTGTTTATTAGTCAATATAGCATTTCACCACATTTTGAAAGAAGGCATGATACTTGGTCAGTTTGCAAACAAATCAACAAGCATACAGAGAGGACAAAAGATAAAATTCACATTGACTTGTTGTTAAAGGCAGTTTAAATTAAACCTTGTGTGGCAGTCTTAAATTGATTTTATATATACACACACTGTTACAGTCATTGATGCTCATATTAAACATGGCCAGTCTCAAGTAATGAGGTCAGTGTATGTACAAGAGCCAAAAGCCTCAGACTGCTCTAAACCTCCTGGACCTGTTAGATGTCAAAAAAGGTAATTTCTTAATTATGGTCATCTCATACTCTCTCACTCTCTCACACAGACCTGGCTATGAGCACAGCAGCCCCTCCCACCTCTTTCCAAGGCTTCTGTTTCCCATTCAGAAGGCAGTTAGCTTAAACCAGTGGTTGTCAAACTGTGGGGCAAACCCAACTGGTAAAGTATGGATGCACTGCAGGTGGGGTGTTGACAACCAGGTGACAAATATCAAGTGAAACTAAGGTGGATTTTTTCAGTAAAATTCAATGTGGATATTTTTTTTATTCTTAGTGACTTGACCAGATCGTAGTCTAAGATAAAAAAAAGGAACTGCGAATCATTTTGAACTGTAAATCAAGCAAAGCCACTCTAGCAGAGTCCAGGATTTCAAATATGGAACTAAAAATGGACATAAAAGGTCACCTTAAGGAGTAAAAATATCAGATACTTGCTGCTCAGATACTCCAATGGGAAATTTTACCAACTTTAAAGTGAATGTAGACAGTCAATTGATTCAAAGAATTAGTCATTTAAGAATGACAATATGATTAGATAAACCTAGGATCAGACAAGAATGATCAAACGTTGCCTCTTAAGGGCATATTTTGGTATTATGATAATTAGAAAATCTGTATTATGCTTCCAGCAGTCTCCTACCCTGAGTCCTGGTGGCTTCTCGGATGAATTTCTGCAGTTTCTTCATCTCAGCTTCCACCTGCTCGTAGTCAGCCTCCCTGGCATCCACCTTCGGAGTTGAAAAGAAAGAGGGATCTGTACCCATGTAAGAGCACAGAAGATGACCATCTGAATTCAGACTGACCACGACTCCCTTCACATCCCTGAGAAGAGCAGAGAAGAGGAAAGTTAACTTTTTCCTAGTGTGCTATTGGTCGCTAGTCAAGAACGTCTGCCAAAAAGGTCTACTGTAGTTCAAAATTAGTTGTTTGCTCCTTTAAAACAAGTAAGCTAAATGCTTATTTAATCCTTTTAGAAAAAGCTGAATATAAAGTTCAGAACTAATTTATAATATAGAACCAGATTAAACGAGGGAGAGCATGAAGAAATGCTGAGTGATGCAATAATGTGTTTTAACTGTGTGTGTGCTAACTGGTTGCAGATGTGTTGTGTGTGTATGTGTGTGTTTTCTGTTCCAGTCCAGTGAGACGATAACACATACACTCAGACCCACACATGAGGGGGTTCAGGTCAAGAGCAGCAGCCGGCTCCACACCTGCACAGGAGGGCGTCTGAGGGGGCATAAAACTTTCACTTTACTGCTGCGGAAACACTCTGTCACGCACACGCACGGGCACACACGTACACAGAAAAATTTATATTCATAGAGCCATGACCAACTGCTACGGAAACGCATTCATAAAAGTGATGGTTCTCACATTTATTTAAAGCCCACAGACACACACACAGACACACACACAGACCATGCTGAATAATAGCTCAAAGTTCAACTGAGAGAAAGATTGTTGCGTACGCATCAACTAAAGGAACTCACATAATCTACCAGCAGTGTTAGGTAATACATACATACAAGATATGTGACAATACAAAACTATGTTGCCAGAATTTATTTCAATCTTTAAAAAAAACAGTAATAAAAATGTGGCACTGTGTACACTTTTCGTTCCAGTGTCTTATTACCTTGCACAAATCAAGGTTTGAAAATATTTCTCAAAATATTGTAGTAGTGTACAACACTAGTTCCAAAAAAGGTCTATAAAATGTAAATAAAAACAGAATGCAATGAAGTGAAAATCTCATAAACCCATATTTTATTCGCAACAGAATATATAAAAACATTTTTTATAATGAGAAGTGTATGGTTTTAAGATGTAATGTGATGGTAGCAACATGTCATAGCAAAGCGGGCCAGAGGCAAAAAAGGGCTGGAAAAGTTAGTAGTACCAAGGAGAACATTTTGAAACTAATTAGCTTAACTGGCAACCAGTCAGTAACATGAGTGTATAAAAAGAGCATCTTAGAGAGGCGGAAGTTCACCAGTCTGAAATTGTTGAAGTATTTCAGAATATTGTTCTTCAAAATAAAATTAGAAAAACTTTTCATCATCTACAGCACATGGCATCATTAAAAGATTCAGAGAAGAAAAAAAAAAGGCCGAAAATAAATTAAACTCAGTTCAACTTTTATCTGAATCAGAATACTTTAATAATCCCTAAGGAAATTATGTTTTCCCTATCTTTTCTATTAGAGTCAAATCATAACAACACCTCAAGGTGCTTTGTACTGTGAGGCAAAGACCCTACTATAATCAAAAATCGAGTCAATATTGGATGCACATGATCTTCAGACCGTCAGGTCACACTGCATTACAAACAGGCATGGACGTGGTATGAGCTCAGGAACACAGTGTATGAACCCTGTTCACCATGTCATCCACAAATGCAGGTTAAAGCATCATCATGGACCGAAGAAGCCGTTCCAGAAACGATGCAGACTTCACTCGGAGCCAAAACTCATTTAAAATGGACTCAGGCAAAGTGGAAAACTGCATCCTGAGGGGCGCAGAATACGAAGCTGGATTTCCACCAGAAAGGTTGTTGGGCCCAGCAGTGCTCGGAGGTTAATGGAGCACTATCTACCAACAATAACACATAGTATGTTTATCAAAGTGAGCAATAGGTTCAGCTCTTACTGCTTCAGATTTTAAACATACAGCTGCCATCGGAGCAACTGAAGGTAAATTTTTGTCTGGTTCATTTCCCCCCTTTTTTTAAAGTTCTTGAGTGCTACAAATGCTTCTTGAGGCTATTTGCATAAATGATCATTACAGGTGACAGCAAGTATGCATGAGATATCTTAACAGTTGTAGCTTGTGTCAAAGTTACAACTGTTACACTGCTGATGGTGCCTGGATTCGATTTCTATGAATTAATTTAACATTCTATTTAATAACGGTCCTCTCAGATCAGTTTTAACATAAATATATATCAAGTTCTGAGTCTTCACAGTTCTGATTCAGATTTGGTCCATGTTAAACTTGAAGGATCCCAAAATGGTGAGAATATTTAATCTGGGGTTGGCAATAAAATGCAATACTGCCTCCAAAACACAAGAACTCCTGGAGCACTGCTATCAAATAGAGATAGCCAGAATGAGCTGCTGAAGTGATCGTATGTTGTTTTTGTGTGTATTGGTTTTGTTTTGTGTGCTCCTATCCCACACTCTGCACGGTGTCCCACCAACACACTAAATCACCCGATGATTATCAAATGCTTTAAAACAACACAGCCTCAAACTAAACCAAACAGCTACCCAGACACACACTATCTCCCGCATCTAAAACACACAGGCACACACACAACCAAAAACCACATCATTTTTCAACCGTGTTTGTGTTTTGCATTGTAATTGTATCAAATTGTGCTTTGATTGGAGTTGTTTGGAAAAAGACAAAGGATTGCCTATGGCTGGCCCCTCCCCACTATGCTCTGATTGGCCAGCTGGAAGACATTGTCGAGTAGTTTACACACTGGATTTCACAAGCTGATAAACACAACATTATATTTGCTATAGGTGTGTGTTTGTTTACATGTATAATCACTGCTGTGTACACTACATGCACTGAGCTGTCCTAAGCTATCCTTCATCTTTATATTCCTCGAATGGTCATCTTTAAGCTAGGAAAATTCTAACATCAGATTCCTTCATTTGCTGGAGGTTATACTCACAAAAAGTTGGCAACACGCACAGCCACGGGGATAAAGGAGAGCTGGGATGCCCACTTCAAGGTCACATCCTGGTAAACCAGCAGCATGTTGGTGTGATTACCTAGCAACAGGTTTGTAGTGCCATCTGTCACTAAACACGACCACAAAAAGAAGATTAGAAACAACAGACCTTAAATATCACGGCATTTTGTTTTTAAAAATAAATAAAATAAAACTGGCTTTCAGAAGTTCAGACTCCATCACCTAAAAAAAGAGGCTAGAGAAAAGCTAAACTAATTCGCTAGTTTTGTGTCAGATTCTCAAATTTCAATTCACAAATTTTACCATGCAGCATAGTAATAAATTCCTCTGGTGGGTGGCATTGCCCTGTAAGAAGTTCCCACAGTAAAGAAAATCACTTTTCACGTCTGGTTTGTATATAGAAATTTTGTCATCTCGATTTTTCATTTTGAGACAAGGTCACCTTTTATAGGTGTATATACAACTGAAGTTCCACATACACTTTCTTTCATGACACATGGCTTGAAACCTTCAGTATAAATACTACTTACATTTTACTACTTATGTTTCACTCACACACACATCCAGCCAATCCCACCAATGGCGCAGTTACCACCAGGAGAGATCTGAGGTGACGGCCACACGCAAAACAAACACACCTCACTTACACTCACACACACACACACACTGGTACACATACTCACACAGTGGAATACGTAAGTTATAATATAGTAACAGCGGTCAGCAGGGTGGCACAGTGCAGGGGTCGAAATGACAGAGTGTGTTGGTGCCACATTAAAGCAAAATACACACCTTACGTCTCCACATCAGCCTTATAATTACAACCATATTATAAAAATTTCCAACCGGTGTTCTTCGTTCTCCTTCCTTTCTAGGAAGTTCCTTTTTACCCTCCTGGCCCACTGATATCTCCACATCCCATTCTTTTCTTTCTCCTTTTCCTTATCCTGACATCTCTCCCCACATCCATTCTGGCCTCCGCATCATAGGTGCCACATCATGATCCTATCTGAATGAATCTGTCACCCATGTTATCATGTTATCATGATCCTAGAATATCATGTTCCTAGAAGTAGGAATCATTAAAAATCATGCAGGAGCTGGTCTTTGATTGTAAGGCTTCAGATAAGCAATGAAGCCAATAAAGTTAAATGACAAAATAAGATACAAACAGCATAAAAGAGGTAGACTGGGAGGGCGAGGGAACTGGTCGAGCAGGCAGCTGTGAAGATGAGCGCCAGAAAGAAAGCAATAGGAAATGCTAAGGAGAGCACTGTTGCCTATCCTCGTCTACTCCAATCTCTAGACTATGAAGACACTATAGAAATCCACTGAATGGCCCTGCATAATAAAAGAAGCCCTTGCTGCTTGTTGGCTGGCAGCTCCAGCAGTTAGACTGTCACTAAATATCCCACTGTTAAAAATAAACTCTAGAGTGGACTTTGTTTGTTTTTGAGAGTGAAGTCTGCAACAGCAGTCTTGCTCCTGGGAATTGTCATCATCCCTCAGTCATGTGGGAATTTTTATGTGGTTTTGACTGTTGACAGCAATCATGTCCCAATAAAAGTTGCTTTTGTTGAAATGACACATTGGGGATTGAGTTTATAGACAATTTCCAAGAGTAATTTAAATAATCTAAATAATATTCAGAGTAGACATTGGAGGGAACTTTGAAAGCTGAGATATTTTAATTGTAAAATTGAAAACAGATATCATGGCCACTTTTTGCAGTCAGTCAACGAAGCCTCCATTCTGGATCCTTCCTCCATAGAGTCAGAGTATTTTATATCAAACGTAATACACTTTAAAAAATGGATCTATAGTACATTGTTGCGTAAATTAAAGTGGGCAGAAGCACTTTTGACGTTGTTTTGGCTACATTTTCAGGAGGTTATACACAGAACTGTACTGCTAACTACATTAATATAATTCGTGTTGCTTAGGGTTGAAAGTGACAGTTAAGCAGCAATCGATAACCACGCAGGTAAGGCATACCCTTTTTCTTCTTAACAATTTTAATATAAAAATCACAGCTGTCCCCAGCTGCCAGTGCAACTTAATGGGACAGAAACAAGGAGAGCAATACTTTATTGAAGTGCTTTTGGAAGCACTCTTATCCAATTAACAAGTTTTATCGGAAACTTATGGTTTAAAACAGAAACAAAGCTACGAAAATGGTTTCTGGATACAGATCGATTTTATGCACTTGAATCAAAGGGTTTCTGAGTCATACTGGTTTCTTAGGCAACCACAACATCAACCCAAATAATGGATGCGTGACCATGCAGATCATAGGCCACTGTGCATGGAACTAAAACTCATAAATTCACCATCTGTGTGTGAGAATGTGTTTATGCACACCTCTTTTTGTGTATGTTCTCATATTACTCATTCTAAATGACCACAATCAGGCTGCAATTTGATACAATTGTGCCGCTAATTGCTAATTATTGAATAATGGAACTTTGTGAGTACGTGTGTGTGGGGAGAAAATCAATTCATTTAGTCAGGTGCAAGCTTTCAGTAAAAATGACAGCAGAGTCGGCCTCCATCGCCTCCTTCTCTAAGACCAATTCAACATCTGTAGCCAGGCTAACACACAGAACTAATTATCATCCACCCACAGCATATCCTGTCCATTGTGTGCATGACAAGCAGTAGCCTCTTGCCTCAGATGTGACGCCCTTTCAAATGCAGCTAATAATCACCACACTGTACACCTCTTTCTCTTTCTCTTTTCTCCCCATCAGAGGTGAAGTCAGGGAGAGGTGTTCAAAGCTGGAACCCATTACTGTTTAACAAACACAAACACACACACGTACCCGTGGGTGTACCTACAGTAACGCCTATGATTTCAATATGCTGCATACTCATTATGACAAAATGAATCCTGTGATCACGGATCCTCCCGTACCTAAATTTCTTTAAATGACTTCTTGCTGACAACAAAAGGTACTATTGAAGCTTGTTATTTCCTGCTATGTTTTATCGTTGCTGTAGGTTGGACATGGGAACAGTTATGCCAAGCGATTCAGTGCATGCACATCTTAATCACTGAGATGCTGCATTTAGCTAAATCTATTCAAAAATGGTTCTGACTGATGAGCAATGTGGAGAAAAAAATCTAATCACTTGAACTGAGGACTATTCAGTTGTTGACTGAAGCTTTCCTTGGCTTCATTGAAGTTTCATTGTTTAGATTCAAAACCAGCACTTGAATGTACTTGCACAACACAGCAGAGAGCAGTTTTCAACTTTTTTAAATTAAAAAAAAAAAAAACAAGAAAAAAAATCATGTGTGCTGGTTATTTAGCAACAAACAGCAGCCAGAGATTAAGTAAGACACAGATTTGCCATCATACTTAGTGACTATTTAAATGCTAAAGAGCCAGATATCTTATTCAGCCGTTCATTAAGAGTACAATTGAAGGTAAATGGAGGTTTAGCCTAACTCACAAAGGAGCAGTTATCTCTTCAGTTTCCATGAAAGACTAGAAAGAAAGAAAGAAAGAAAGAAAGAAAGAAAGAAAGAAAGAAAGAAAGAAAGAAAGAAAGAAAGAAAAATACACTAGACATAAAAAGTATTTTTGGACAAAAATACAGTTTATTACCTGTATGATTCTGTATTATATGTGCTATTCATTCTTCTTTTGGCACATGTCTATAAACTCTATTGTTCAGCAGTCAGTTTTATTTATGTAGCAGAGCTATTTGGTTTATTCCATCACATTCTGCCAAAAGCAGCTTCCTGTAGAGCCATTCACATGGCAGTATGCCATTCCAGTTGCTTTGTTTTTTAGTATTTTATCCAGTTAGTCTTTTGGAAGTTTGCTTATGGCAGGTGCACTGAAGCATACTGAATGTTGTGATTCTGTGTTTCACCTCACTCCAGGCTGAACACATCTGAACTTTGCCTCTGCTGCTTTGGCAAAATATGAAAACTAAGGGAAAAGAAAAGCCTTATCCCTTAGCTTGCCGTGTGAACCTTTGCTCTTTGTTACAAGTGATGCTGACAACAGGTCCATGTTTTTCTATAAAACTAAAACTAATCACTACCTTTGAAGAAAAATATACAATTTGGACCTTCTTCTGGAAACAAATTGTTTTGTTTCTGCATTATGATTTGTCCGGAGAAACATGACTGGTGTTTGCTTTGCTTTTTTGAAACTCAGCAGCCATCACTTTCCATCCTATTCTCAATTCTCTGTGTCTAACATGTTTGTTAAATCATTATTATTACACATTCAGCCTAAATAAGTGCTGCAGCAGAAATCCTGCCAAAAACCTACAAGGAATATTGTTATTCCTAGTACGAATAAGAATAATACAAAAAGACTACAATAAAGACTGCGAAGGAGAAATATCCTTTTATAGTGTGTCAACTTTTTGTCTGGTGTCCTGGGTTACCCGAGGCATATGGCAGGAAGCAGCTGGGGTTGAACTCCAGCTTCTTCATGAAATGGATCTGCCCATTGTCACGGAGACAGTAGATGTTCCTCTCACCCAGGATGAAGATGTGGGAAGAAGCATGGGAGAAAGAGGGCACACAGAGATCCAGGGCCTGCTCTCCCAGCACAAATACCCAGTCAGGCTATGGGAACATATAAAGACACAGAACAATGTCATTTATTGCACACAAAAAAAAAAAAAAAATTGTATGCGTGAATGTCAGCCTGACATGTGCGTTGCCTGAACACGCTTGATAAAATGTTGTGCAGTGCCTTTTTATTAGATACTTAATTTCCATTTACCATAGAAATGGGTTGATCAGCGAAACTTTAAGCTCTGCAAATAAAGATTTTTATGTTCGAATTCAAGGCAATAGTGGCGACTTTTGGTGCTGGTAGAGAAAAATTCAAATAGCATGAACAGTACATTCATAAGTGCTCTGACATTTGGATTCTATTATTCACATCTGACTGAAAATGAGGGGATCCCCAAGAACTATCGAGATTCAGATATCACTCAACCTACAGTCTTTAAACACTAATCACAACACAGATAAACAAACAATCATGTCAAAGAAAAAATAAAATATGTGTGTGTTAGTGCTCACCGTCAGCCTCTTGCCTCCAGTCTTAAGGGGTAAGTTGGGATCTTGTCGACTTTCTGCTTCTGTAGCCACAGCGAGAGTCTCATACCTGACAGTAAAAAAGACACAGACAGCTACTTTTTCTGTGTACGTCGTCTCAGACAGAAAACAAATAACTTTTTTTTTTTTTTTTAAAAAACACACAGTAGGAGAAATTTAAATTGTGAAAAAACTGACAGAGTTGGTCTAGGACACTTTCCATTGTCCAAAAAGTACTAGATATTCCCCAGCTATTCTAAAAAGCCAAACTACACAGTTTCTCAACCATTAGAGCAAAACCACAACAACAGCACACAATTCGTGTTCAGAATAAACAAACCCCTGCAAGCATTTTATAGTCACCTTCTCTTTTACAGGTTCTCTGTGGTCAATCAACACATCACAGACCTACCGTTCCCTCGAACCGTGATCTATCAGTTTTAATCAGTGAGCCGCAGGCCACTGGCTAAGGATAAAGTGGTCAGACTGATCTGTGGTCAGTTGATTTTGGCATCTGCATGTTAGGCTTTTTCCAGTAAGAAGCTGGCAGTCATAGCAGCTTAGCGGGAATCTATCCATCTTCCCAAACACCTGGATGAACAGAGCTCCAAACCTGACTGACCCCAATTGCACACCCCAGACCAAACACTAAATAACTGCTCATTTATCCACCAAGCTTCTCACTCTGTTTTGCATGTTTCGACACAAAGCTGTTGTTAATCAAAGCAAGCAACCCTGAAATTGACCTTTATTGGAAGGAGCACAATCCAACATGGCTGCTACTTTAAGGGTACTAGTAATACTTTATCTTAGCCTCTTTTTTTATTGAGTCCTCAAATATTTGTGCAAAGCAACAGCACTTTCAGTACACCATATTCATTATGTATACTACCCACACGTGGAGCTGCTAACAGGTTAAAATTGTAATGCTAATAATTTAAATAACTGCTTTTTTATTAATATGTTTTTATGCCCATGAAGCTCTTTGAATCTGATTTTGGGATACATAAATACAATTTTATTTACTTACTTTAATTTACAAATTGTATCGACTATAGTCTCATTTGTACTTTGTGTATCTTCTAATTAACTGACCTTATCACGTTAGCATTTAAACAGCAGACAGGGAAAACATCTCCAGCTAAACACTAGCATGTAATGTAAGTGTGCTGAAGTTACATTCTCACAGAGTTTTGACTTCAGGGCATACTTAGTTTTGTTATGCTTTTCAGTGTCATTCTCAAAAATGCGCTTAGGGTTAGTATGTAACCTAGTATGAAACTGCGGCAAAGCTTTAGTATATACACTGTAGGCCTTTTGGTCACTTGAATTACGAATTTCTATTTGTAATTTCTAACCCAGACAAAAATGTAAATAAAAAATAAATCAAATTTCAAGCTCTGTAACTTCACATGCAGCTCAGTATGGCTTTCATAAAAAGACTGTGACTGCCTTCTTTTGGTTGAATTTTACTTATTTCATGTATTACTCACTGCAGAGAACACTCACATCTCTCCCCTTTCCACTCCTCTAACAACATTTTCGTTTTATACCTGGATAAACCTGATTACCACATGTGACTCGAAGAGTGATGCTAATTCCTCGTAACATTTTGTATAAAATAGTAAATGAAGTGTTCTAACCTTTGATTTTTGCAATACAATGCAAGATTTATAGTTTTGAACTCATCCGTACAGTAGCGCTACCCGCTTAGCCCTCTCTGAGAAACGGCGAGCAGACTAATGAGCTTTATGGATGGCTGCCAGTAAAGAAACCTTTTCATCACGCCATGACCATTTCCTGGGAAAGAAAATGGACTAAAAAATATATTAAACATGTCAGGGGTTTTAAGCTTTTAAGGCAACACTCAATGGATTGACAGACCAGCTCCTGCATGAGTGAAGGGATTAAATTCAGCCTAATAATACTAAAACAACACTATAAAATAAGTATATTCTTTCACTCTGCTTTGATATTTCATAATTATTCCACCCTTCACTTAGATGTTTTACTAATCATGGGATAAGAGGTCAAATGACTGAATTAAAACTGGACATGCATGCGCACGTGTGTGTGTGTGGGTGTGTGTGTGTATAATATGAAAGAGGGCCAAAAAAGAAGAAAAAACATAATCACAGAAAGCCTTGTGTTTGAGAAAGAACCAAAGAAATCTGGTTATTCACCTGCATGAGCAGCATGTAAGGAGGAAGACAAATATCACTGACAGTGATATACACATACTTTTTTTCTATTTGTCATTAAAATACTGTTTCCAGTGAACATGGTGTGCGGGTTGGACTTTGTGTGTACAGGAGTGTGTGTTTAGGCAGTATCAGTCATCGTGCAAGTTTAGGACACTGAGGTTGAGGAAACAAACATCCCATTTATATGAAAGAGGATCTCTCAGAAAGGAGCACACACACACACACTTACCTTCAACATACAGATCAAATAAGCATATACATTCACGCAAACTACACAAATACACACTAAGCATGTACGCTTTCTGAGGTAACAGATAAACACAAACTAAAAGCTGAAAGCTGACGCCAACACACACACATACACTGTAACCAAATCAAGCTCTCATTCATCAGGGCAGGAGAAGGTCCAGCAAGCTAAATAAACTGAGCCAAGCAGAACTGTTTGACCAGTCATATGATATTAAATGTATAACAGTCAGCATGGCTTTGACCCAGTCATCTGATATGGTGTGTCATATATATATTTCCATCACTCTGACCACATTCAAAGATTAGAACATTTCTAAAGTATCTAAATCAAAATTGGGATTAAGAAAAAACATTTAACCCATACATAATGACTGCATAAATAAACAGATAAACATTTTTTATCCATTTATTTATTCGATTTTGCTAATTGGTAGGGTCTTACGTCAATGCCAGTGATCTTGATCACAAAGTATTTTAGTCGAAAAGCGATTTGTTAATGCTCTCCCTGAACCGCATCATTAATGCATCCACTGTTTTAGTGCTAATACATTTCCTGCTGCTATTGTGTGATATGAAAACCATTTATCGTGCATCTGCAACAGGAACTGCTCTATGCTCATCACCAAATCCAAAGTCCACATGGAAAGAGATGCTTATGTAAGAGCGGATGCTTGGATGTGTGTTTTTATGTACTTTATGTGGCAAATGTATGTGTTCAAATGTTTATCCAAACTGTGAGGCACCTTCTAACAGTTCCTAAAGTCCCATACAAATAAAACATTATTTCTATTAAAGCCATCACTTCTAAAATTTAATGCACAACATTTTTTTTTTGATGCTATATTAATTTAATTAATCTTCAAGCAGAGTGATCTTTGTTATGAAAATGTTTAGTCACACAAACACAGTGATAACTTGGGCTTCCTGGATGTGCAGCAAGCTTGAATATGGGGACAGGAAGAGCAAAGTATAAATCATAAATTGTATGTGTTGGTGACTTGTATCCCAAGGAGCAAAACACTTTTACTTCTAGCAATTTTTTTAACTTTTATTTTTTAGTAGGTATCCTAATCAACTGATCATTTATGTAGCACTTCATATCTTTAGCTAATGATACTCATCTGTACTGACTGAACAGCTCTGACTGCATGCTATTTAATGTTTACATTTATTGTGACATCAAGTCTTGTTCTGGCATTTTAAAACTCTAAAGTCTCCACTAAATGTGAAGTTCTATTTATAGCAGAGACATTACGTTGGTTAGAGGTGTTTAATGCACAGTGTAAAGGAAATAAGTTTGTTGCATTCGTAATGCTGTGCTGTCATTTATGGAAAGCTTGTATACGTCTGCTGAGCTCTGTCTGATTTACTGCAGTCTGTACTCTGCAGGGCTGTGTTTGTGTGTGTGTCCAGTGAGAACGGTGACGTCAGGGTTTCCACTGTGATATCTAGTCTGGAGAGTGTCTTGATACTGGTGGGGGGCACCCAGATAACAAACAGCTGGAAGAGAAGACTGCACGCATGCACAGCGTACACCCACGCAGTCTGTAAGACTTCTTAACGATATGCAGTCAGAGTGAAGTGTACATGTGCTTACATTAAAATGAGGTACTTTCCGATCAAACCATGTGTGCGCAAGTGCGTCTGTGTGTGTGTTTCGGTCCATCCAGACAAGATCTGCACTGGGAGCAGATGGTGTTCGGATGGTGGGGATTTAGTCAGCACTGCTCGTTAACCATCAGCAGCTGATACTGAAGACTGTGAATCAGATAACCTTAAGAAAGTTTATACTGTTCGAGCCTAAATATTACTTGTAAACAGATGTGAATTCCTTTTTAATAGCAACTTGGGTGTTTTTTTTCCATCTTAGAATAAAACTCCAGTATTTTCTAGCAGCTAATATATAGGCCTATATCAAGGATCTTGCTGTTAGAAATCAGTTTCATACATTCCAGCATACAACATTACTCCTCTCATAGTGCATACATACAAAGTCTATGCAATGAAGAAAATGGACTTGAAGCTGTATTGCAAAAATCCCTCAGCTGGGATTCTCCCATAGACTATGGACTCCTCTGATGCCACCAACAATCAGAAATGAAAGACAAGACTACTGATGCCATTTGAGGGCATCTGGAGATGTATGTTGTAGAAATTATAACGTGATGGACTTCACTGAAAGCTGTGAAAGTATTATACTGTAACTTTATCCCAGCTATCTTGCTTGCAAATATTTGTGGGATTACAACACTGCAGTCTTCAGGCAAGTAACACAAGATGAAAAAAGTTATTAAATAAATGAATTATAAAAAAGCCTACTTGTAGCTCTCCAGCTCTCGTGCAGAGGATACAGTGAGGAAGCTGTCTGTTCTGGGGTTGTAGGTCAGGGGACCAGGCAGCAGAAAACCAGGGAGGAACCTGCCAAAAGAGTAGCTGTCCTGCTCGAAGAACATCAGCATCCCGTCCATAGACTGGATACAGAGGGAATGATGACCTGATGGAGAGAGTGGGGGGCAGCAAAGTAGATTTATTCACAAGCTAAAATGTTTTGAACTGATAATAGCAAACAAAAACACAAAAAAAACAATGTAATTAAATACAATGTTATACTGTGAACTCAGGTATGTTTTGCTGGGTATTTTCCAGTTTGGCTTTCAGAGAGAGGTTAATTTCATGTAGCAATTAGCAACGTCGGTGGCGTAAAAACAGGTGGAGCTTCAACTTTTAAGAGTCTCCTAAGCTTTCCACCATGTTTCTCTGACACAATTTGAACAAACAACCTAGTCTAACATCATCAATGTCACTGAACAGAAACCATCTCAAAGTGTACACCATTATCTACATTTGTACAACTCATCATGTCCAGTCACTCTCTGGGACTTTTACCTCCACCTTTCGAAACACTTTGGCCTTTAGACAAGGTCAGATTGCACAGCAAACAAACTAATTCATGTAAAGAATACAGGCTGCTTTTTTGGCTGCTTCATCTACATCCCTCAATAAAAAAACAAACAAACAAAAAACACTTTTTTAATAACACAAGCACCAAAGATCCTGGAGGACTTTTGTGGCTTTTGTTTAATTTCGGCCCTGATGTTGTGTTGTGCTGTGAGGTGCGTTACTCCCTCTGCCTGAATCTGATATCTCCATTAACACCTCCATACTCATACACACAGACACCTGGCTGTAAGTATAAATGTGTTTATTAGGAAAGGCCTGGTGTAGGACATACTAAGCCCCGACACACAAAATACACAGCAGCACGCACTGCCATAAAGCAGTGGGGCTGTGTGACCAGAGAACTATAATTAGGCCTCAATGCGCTATTAAAACTCACACTGCCATCAACTAGAGGTCAGGGAGACAGCCACCTACAGTGCACACACACACATACATACATACTTAACATCTATCACCAAGGATTTAGACAGAAAAGCCACACACTCCTACACACCTATTCTGTGTCAACAAGTATGTGTGTGTGAGAGTGTGTGTGTGGCTGAGTGATGAGCGGCCATTCAGGGTGGCCATTAACACACTGAAGGACAAGGTCTCATACATCGCAAACACACCCTGTGAATAAAAGTGTGTTAAACACAATATTTGATGGAGAGCCAACAGCAAATGTTGAAGCAGAATGTGCATGTCTTCATATGGGTGGATTACATCCAGCCACAAGTGTGTATTCTTGAGTGCGGAGTTAAAAAAAATATATCTGAAAAACAAATGTAGTCTTCTGAGGACCGAGTGCATTGTGTTTAGTTCAAAACTGTAAGTCATGAACGTCTGCTGTCCAAATGTCCTTAATGTGGAAAATTTGTGGAAATGCACGAGCTCCAGCCAATTATAGTGTTGACAGTGTCTCTTAAACACTAGTGTTCTGTATTTTCTTAAAACAGATCCAGACTGTGATTGTTTTCATTTATATTATGTTCAATATAATTAAATTAAAGCTAAAACAACCCTAAATTCAGCTGGCTGAGGTTGCCATAAAGAGCAATTTGTCCTAAATGTCAGCATACGTCATTTATGTTTAAAATTTTTAATTTAATAAATGGTGTTCTGTCATGAACGGGTGGATTCATTGTCTGTTTTCCACTTTTTTCTCTACTTGCATTTGCCTGTTGCTGTGTATTGTTTTCCTCATTCACACCGGCCTGTTGGTGACTACCCAGAAACCGTTGGGGGAAAAATGCAGATTCCTGAACAGTTGTGAGTCATTGCTGGAGGTTGTTGGCTATTGCATGCAACTGATTGCTCAACTCTCTTTCATACAGGCCCAGAAATCTATTAGTGACCCGGTGATAAATGCAGTCACTAGTTAAAACTGTGTACTCCACAACTGGTTCATGCAGGTTCATGTAGTTTTGTGATCAACTGAGGAGCTTTCTGATTCTGATTCTGATTGGGTAGATAGCAGGTTGTGGTGGTTGCCAGTAGTTTCCAAGAAAGGTACGAACTTGTCTGCAAACAGTTGCAGACTACTCACCAGGTGGTAGTGAAATTGTGAAACATACGATGCAACCTGGGAATGTAGAGAGTTTGCATTTGAAGAAACAGTTGTGCCTTCTCACTGGAACCAACACATTTCAAAAGGCAAAGCTTTTACTTTTGAGGGAAACATTCTCGGTTTCCGATTTGAGTATGAAAGTAAATGTAAGTGTTTGCAGGCAACTCAGTGTCTTTCATGCAAATTATGAGCAAACAAAACAATTTGCTAGTGACTAAAGGAATCAAAAGGAGGTTTTTGACACCCTCTTTGAGACAGATTTCACCTGGTGATAGCTAGCAACCTCGATCAACCACACACCAAGCATTTTGCCTCTGGGTCACCAACTGGTCTCTAGGCCTGTGAGATGAAAACTTCCGTTAGAATGAATAGTAATGTCAACAAATGCTGAACCATCCAAAATGGTATGCTGTGGTAGGCAGCTTCTTCTGTTGGTGTGAAAATATCATACAGTATAAAATTTTATAAAGGTCACTAAGATTTCTTTGAAAATGACTTCTGGTTTTATAAATTTTATTTCCTTGAAATTTTCCTAAAGATGAATATTTTGTGCATTTTTTATAGACTAAAAAAAAAATCACTAACAATATCTATATATAATAATCTAACCTACAGTACGGACATAAATAATGACTATTTGAAAAATGTAAATTTTCAATTAAGTATGTTATGATATAAATTCAATCAGTCACTCAAGGAAATTCTTCTGAAAAATTTTACATCACCATTTCTCCCGCAACAATAACAGATACTATCGGATGTTCAAGATACTAGCTGGATATTATCATGAGAGAGTAAAACAAAAAAATAAACTGCTAAAATATTTCACAACCTACTGCATTATTGAAATCCATCAATTATAAGCAACAAATCAGATTTGGGAACAGGCTACTGCATTATAAAAGGGAAAAACAGACAACAGCATTGAAATGATCAAAGTCATTTTGGTTTCTTAAGTCATTGTTCTACTCGAAGCAGACCGAGACTGTGTGAACAGGCTGAGGTAAAGACCTGTCTCAGACAAACACTTCACCGATTTGTCAGGTTTCTGGATGTCATTTCTGACCCTCAAAGGCAGCTCAAGGGTCAAAACAACAGACACTCAGCACAACCTGACATGACTCTGTATCATCAATAATAAGAAATACAGAGTGAAAACAAGAGCCAAGCTGTTTCATAACACCAACTGTCCAAATGTAATTTCACACGCCCACGGCCAGGTATAGTGTGTCAAAGAGCCCAGTATGAGAGCCACTGCTCAGACACAGTGGAGGAAACAGGCCTGTATTAGTGTCATTAATAAGACTTGTTGAACAAGCACACAGAGCAGCCAACAAAGCACAGAGGCTGGCCGCACACTGCTGTGGGCAGCACCTCGCCTCTGTGTAAATATGAGAGAGAAAATGTGAGAGTGTGAGAGAAAGAGGGAAAGTCTGTAGGTACATGTGAATGTGCTGGTTTGGGGACCACAACATGTGAGTGCATGCATCTGTGTGTGATTATGTATGTATGTATGTATGTATGTATGTATGTATGTATGTATGTATGTATGTATGTATGTATGTATGTATGTATGTATGTATATATATATATATATATATATATATATATATATATATATATACACACACACATATGTGTGTGTGTAAGACCAGTCTATACTTCGACTGTAAGTGTGTGGCCTGAAAGTGACCCAAACCAAATGGCAGCCCAGCTATTAGAGTAGTATTAATACAGAGCTGCTATTACAGTGCCTACAGCACTGCTAAATGGGTGCTATTATAGACCAACACATGCAAACCCACACACACGCACACACACTCACGTGTAACAGCAGACACGACTTGCAAAAACACTCCCACACGCACACACACTAGTTTCCATATCCAAACCAAGCAGCAACCTCCACGGGTGACAAATGAACCCACATGGATGTGCCAAAACTGCAGTACCTCTAGTGGCCACTTGAGGCTGGCTACAAAAGTGAGTGAGTACCTGTAAACTTCAATGTTAAAATGAACAACTTTACAGCCTTAAAAAGCATTCATACAGACTGGTAATAAAATGTTTTAGGCCACTACATAAGTTTACTTCCTTCACAACAGCTTTAAAGTGGATGAACCTTATTATAACTCCTCCATTTAGAAATTGGATTTAAGGGGCACTTTGACTGACAGGTCTGTCCCCAGGAAGGCAGCCAAAAGCAATTGGTTTCTGCTAGTCCTCAACTCTGCTAAATGTACTTAATGAGCTGGATCTCTCCACTGCATTTGTGCTGTTGGTGGCTTGTTGGGCATTTTAAGAGAATTATCTCATAATTAAAATGGATTGCTGTGTGGTACAGAATCACCAGGAAGTCTGTGTATCTGTTTTGATACATTTTTAATATTGCAGTAGTCTGTTACTTAGCACAAATTTACCAAGATATCTGTGTAGGGCGTTTATTCCTTACAGTGTATGTATGCAGCTTACTATCCAAGCTTTCTATTGTTAGTTGGTAACATGCCACTAAATTAATTCTCATTAAAATATGGTTAGTTGTGGCTCCAGAATACTCCAGAACACTTCCACAACACAAGCAAATGTTAAGGTTTCAAAATACAACCACAAAAAAAGGATGACATCATAGTGACCAAATCTGTCTTATCACACAGCATCTGTAGAAGAAATACATTTTCAGAAGTCTGCTCTTGCCTCAGAGCTGTGACTATCACTGTCTATGCAGTAAAACTACACAGAAAATACTGTCCAGTGTGTGTGTGTGTGTGTGTGTGTAAGATAATCATTACGAATATGTGTATGTTTGTGTTTCATCCAATCAACTGTGAGATCGGCTCATTTTCTTGTAAACTATGTGAAATGGTGAGGAAAGAGCAAACGGCGAACATCTTTTCCCAATAAAACGCACACAGATCAAAAACTCATCTGCCCTTTAAAAGGAAAAGAGAAATAAAAATAGCCTCTTTTGTGTGTATGTAGTCAAACAGAACACAAATATCTTCAGTTATAAATGAAGCGTTGATCGTTATTGGTATAATTTAGACTACAAAACTAAACAGCTGCTACAGTAAACAAAGAAGACAGAAATAATGCAGAACAGTGCAAAATAAGTGGGGAGCACTTCTGTTGCACATCATCCTTTCCCGTCTGCTCTGTTTCTACTATATCCAATCTAAAATGCAAAAAAAAAAAAAAAAAAATCCCTCCATAACAATCATAATCAAAAACAAGGTTAAAAAAAGGCAGGCAGCAAACCGAGAATTTAGATGAAGGGTTGCAACATCAAAATAGATTCAGATTTCCCCAAATGTCATTTATTTTGGGGGATTTTTCTCTAATCATTTGTTAGGATTATTGCCACATATCTTACACTCATAAACATTTAAAAGCATTAAAAATGATCTAAAAATGTAAAAAAAAAAATATTTTTTGAAAGAATAAGCATTACCATTATCTGTAAAATAAAGCATGTGTAAACATGCACACCATTCTGATGAAGCCGTTCTTGAACAAGGCACTAAATCTCTACTCAGAACTCCTTGCTTGGGAAAGGTGGGAAAGGGGAATTCCCGTACAAGAATTAAAACAGGACCTCATTCATTCAGTATCAAGGTGAAATAGAAGAGCAGTTCTAGGGCCTGTACTGCCATCTACTGGTGTACACTATAGGAAAAGACTAGAGATGTAAAGTGAATACTACTAGTCTGCCTGTATGGTTTTCTGTGTTTACTGAGTTTCCGGTCAAGGGCTGTTTAAGGGATAAGACTTGGTTTAGGGGTTAACCAGAGGTTTAGGTTAGGAAACAGCATTGGGTTGAAACATTTACTTGTGGTTATAAAGTTCAAGGTCAAATGGTCAGGAATGCATGTCTATTTTTAGTCATAAGTAAGGATCGCTAAAACATTTAGGTACACAGATGTCAAACTTGGACATGGCACAAAGACCCAGTTTTATTTACACCACACTACTTCACAACAATCAGCTACCTCATGTCATTTTAGACTGCAAGAACCCCAGAGATCACAAGTTGCCCAATGAGGAAGCACTTGGCGACAGTAGAGAGCATGGGTGAAAGAACACAAGTTTACATGAAAGCTCAGCTGACATCTGAAACACATCCTGCACAGTGTGGGGAAACCAGAAAACACGTGGACACAGTCAGAGTTATTGGTTTGTGGTATGTCCTACACACGTGCACTCAGTACAGGCCAAGGTATTGGTTTTGGTTTTAATTAGCCCACACTGTTCTTTCTATCAATCAAATACACACTCAGATGAGCACTTGCACACAGACAGGCTCTCTAAACATGAAGTGAATGACGGATTCATCATGCCAGTCCACAGAGTCTGGCAAGCTCTCTGTTCACACACACACCTTGACAATACAGGCTTTATTTGGAAATGTCATTTTCTCTCCTTTAAAGGGGGTTCCCTGTGTTTCTGTGAGTGTGTGTGTGTGTGTGTTTCAGTGTGTGTGCGTGTATGTGTGTTTTTCTTGGATGCTTACTCCATTAGGGCTTTCCCCTACTTGGTTTTTCCAAAAGCCCAATAGACTAAAGAGAGCGCAGCTACATGACCTCTCTCTTTCTCTCCCTTTTCCTCCTTCAGTCTTCTTATAGACTTTTATAGTTTTATGTATTTGTCCAGCGCTGCCAATTGCCTCTTATGCCAAGACACATGCACAGATGTTCACTAATGCACACCGCTTGCACTTCAATATATTTGTGAGGTCCCTCACTGATGTTGATGATAATCAACACAACTAAATGCCTATACTCAGCCTTTTGACTTTCCTTTATTAAATACTCAAAAGAAAAACCCACACACAAAAGCTGACACACAGAACTTGTAAAGCAGTAAAAGTACCCTTTATAGCCAGCCACTATTCCTGGTGGACATAAAGTTTTCTTTGGTATAAATGACTTACATGTGTGTGCATGGCTTATGGCACTGCTGTCAGAAAGCTGTTACTAAGAGAAGTTATTATGCACCAAAATTCTTGTGTGATTCCAGGACAGCTTTACATCTCTCTTGTTTAAAACAATATTATGAAAAAAGTGAATTTAGTGTACCCGTGACTCCTCCAAAGGTGCCGTAAGTCATGTTGCAGGCTGTTCTTTGCAGGTTATGCTCATAAACCAACTTGAGCTGGTACTGGTCACCATGCTCCACGTTCCCTGCAGTGCCTGCATAAGGTTAAAAAAAACACACAAAAAACCCAACTTCAATTAAGAGAAGATATAATGACACCTTTAAAAGTGAAAACTGATCCCATAACGGGTGGCTGTGGCTTAGCAAGTGGTTTGGGATTTGAAGATCAATGGTTCATGTTCTCCAGTCTGCATGGTGAAGGGCAAGATACTGGACCTCAAATTAGCCATAAGGCATCCATAAGCGAGTGAGTGTGACAGATATAGGGAACTTAAAGAGCAGAGAACAATCTGTGTATGAATGTGGTTTGTAATGTAAGTGCTTTGAGTGTTCCGTAGTGTAGAAAAGCATCTTATAACTATCAGTCTATTTACTAAACATAAATAATGAAAACCCTGTTTATGTAAATTTTACCTGAAACAGAGTAGACTGACAGCTTTCTGGGGTGGAGAACAGCCAAGTGAAGAAGCTCTGAACACCTGAAAAGACAGCAAAGAAAGTACTAAAGCAGTTCAATAATACGATAACCTACAAAACTAAAACACTTTTATCAGAATCAGAATACTTTGTGTGAAATTATGTGTTACAGTTACTCCAAGATACTGAACCAAATTTAACCAAAGATACAATATATTACAAAGTTACATAATATAAAAAATTGCTCTAATAGATACAAATAGCTCAATTATAAATATCCTGAATATTAAAGGAGATTAAATATATATGATTGACATTTTACTCTAAACTGTAAAACTTTGTGATTTGCACTGTAAAGCATGTCCAAAAGGGTGTACTGTGCATTCGATGGAGAGGAATTATTTCCTGTGTTGTGCAGTGGCGCATTTGGGTAATGTCCTTTACAGCTTAACAGGACCCCATGTTGATTATTTTGGATGGATACCTCTAAAAATCCACAATTATTTAACAAGACCACCTAGTTATAAGCCAAATAACAGCTAAAATCACTACGCTAGAATAGCACTAGAACTGCGGCCCTGCAGCTGGTAAAGATAAAGTTTCTTTCTCAGACACCAGCAGGGCAGATGCTTCCTGCCACTGTGGCTGAATCCATGTTCTTAGCTCAAGGGTGGCATCCACTCTTATTCTCTCTCATTCGTCTAAAATAATTACTGCAACAGCTGGTGCATTTTTATAACATTGGTTATGGTTTAGGTGTAGATGATGTTCCAGTGATGCTGATCCTAGATTTTTCACTTATTTACCTTGCCGCAAAACCACTGAGACGGAATGTGTCCGCTTTCTGGACTGAGAACAAATGCGTCTTACTAAGTTTCAACCACTGCAGTTATGTTTGCTGAGAGAACAACAACAAGGAACTAGAAAACTGAAAACCACAAGCTTTCGCTCTTTCTTAGAAAACCAAGAAAACAAAACCTTTCACCATCTGCCCACCTCGGCCTGCCTCGACAATATTTACAACGTGCTTTGCTATCAAGGCCAGCGTCCAAAATGTCCCACCAGTCTCTGAAGAATGCTGTGCCGAAAAACCGCAGGTAACTAAACACAACGTCTTCCAAACAGACTGATTTAGTTGGATTCTGCTCCCAGTGTGATGATGTGGGAAGCCTTCGAGACAGACCACAGCTTTTCCCAGAAACCTTCCATTCCAGGACGTTCCTGTGCAGCCGCAGCGAGGCAATGTGTGGTATTAATGTTGAGATTAATGTTAAAGAAAGGCAGCATCAGTTTCACAGACAGATTCAAGTCCTTGATTATTTTAACAGATAAATGAAGGTTTGGATTTTACTGTGTATTTACTACAGTAAACAATGAGTCCAAAATACTACACATATTATATGCATCTCTAGTTTCTTTCATGGCTCAGGACTAAATTGTCACACTGGTGACATTACTGCATGAGCTGTACAGCAGCTGATTTATGGGAACTACAAAACTCCCTTAAGAGTCTGTGCCACATGCTGCTTGTAATGTTTTGAGCACTTAGGGCAACACCACATTTTACTATATTTACACAGTGCATGTTCTTCTTTTATGTCTTATCCAAAGAATTTCCACAATCACTAGAGTCAGAAAACATTATTTGACTTTACTTTCTGTCTCACCTACCTTTTCCACATTGTCTTGTGACCTGCCTTCCCCAGGTACAGCACTTTTGGATTTGCTGGGATAAAACTAAGATTTGCAAACCATGCCAAATGTTACCAGTACCTTTCAATGACGATGACTGTATCTCTAGTGTTTTGATTTTTCTTTTTTTTTCTTTTTTTTTGGGGGGGGGGGGGTTGCAGCTACATCAAGTAAAATTTGGTCCACACTGCAATCAGTCATTGTCTGGAGCCCTTCAAGATGGAATTAAAAAAAACATTTACACTAACCATCGATATTTGAACACTTAAGAATATTTCACAAAGAACACATCTAGCAAAAATTAAAAGTAGGGTCTACAAATTCTAATTACAAGCAGTTAAAGGTCCCTCACTTTCTCTTCATTTGTCGAGGTTTTCTTATCTCACTTCATTAGCCGTCATGGATTAAAAAGATATGGAGCCTGAGAAGGAGTGAATTTGTTAAGTCATTTATTTGAAGTTTTTTTTTTTAATGTAGCTGTAAAATATGAGTGCAGTGTTGAATCAAGCAAGCGTGTGTTTTAGTCATACCTTTAACTTTTCAATTACATATATAATAGAAAATCTGAGATATTCAATCCTGCAAAATCTTTATAGTCCTGCTTTAATTTCCTTTTTTTCCAGCTCTGAATAATTACCACAATAATCCTATATCTATAATCAACACTGCCCTATCCCCCATAATTACTTTTATCCTCCTTCCCACATTTACATAGTTTTGAAACCTGATCAATGTCTCTTCAAAACAAGTGATTTTTTCCTGGACACATCTGCACATTACACTTGACTGACTCGTAGTATCCAGCAATGCACTAACATCGCTGGAAGTGGCCCTGGGTTTTAAAACTATGCTAGAAACTCAGTGGTTAGCCTGACATTATAAGCACAACTATGTTTGGGCCACTGATAGATCGTGTAAATCATGAGTCGGGAGAGAAACTCCTGGCAATCTTGGTTTGAGGTTAGCATACTTTGCAGTGGAAAAAGATGTTAATGTGGTTGTAAGTAAGAGAAGGGATGCTTTTTTCTATGAATGAAAAAGCAGAGCATTAAGCTACAAATGGTTATTTCTGCCTGGCATTTTAAAGTAAGGCTTTATTACAGGCTATACTATGAATGCTTATAATTCACACGAGGTCATGACACAGAGTTCAAGAAAGCCCTGTGATTCATTACTGCAGAAAGGCACACATATGTAACAGATGACACTGAACATTCAATTACAGGGCAGCTCCTCTGTGCATCCTGTTTCAGTTCCTAAAGCTCTATCAACTGCACAGTATCCTCTCTAACTGTGACCTCTGACCTGTTCAGCCACCAAAGACAACGCAAATATAAGACTGGTTACTTTTCAAAAAGACCCGTCTTGCTTTGCCTAAATCTGCAGTGATTGCTGGAATGGCTCACATCAAACACACATATTTGCAAGAATGATCTAAAAGCTCAGATTTCAGATTGATTTAAATGCTTCATCTCAAATCAAGCATGTCAGCTCGGTATGATGTCATTGAGAGTGGATTTATTTAAAGTGGACATGAAACACTACATGTCATTTCTATTTTGTACCATCAAGCAATGCTCTGTGAATGTATGCTCTCTGCGAAGCTGGATTGAGGACATACATGTTTCAAGTTAAAGCTTTTAAAGCAGCGGTTCCCAACCCCAGGGCCTCGGACCGGCACCGGTCCGTGAGTCATTTGGTACCGGGCCGCGAGAGTTGAGGCTCGGGTGTGAAATGTATGTTTTTCAGGGTTTTTATCGTTTTTCAGTGTTATTTTGTTATCGTTTTTATCGTTAACTCTGTTTTCCTGGGTCTTTTCACGTGTGTTATGAATAAATCTTCTTTTTTTCGGTACCGGTACTGGTTTTATTTTGTTGTATTTATCCGCGACACCTTAAAGGCCGGTCCGTGAAAATATTGTCGGGCATAAACCGGTCCGTGGCGCAAAAAAGGTTGGGGACCGCTGTTTTAAAGCATGTGTTTAGAGCAAGCCCCACCAAACCCTTGTTTCAACCTTTTTGTGAGAGGCAACCAATCAGAAGCAAGATGGTTTAAAAAGATTTGATGTTAGCATTAACATCTACTGTCGACAAACTCTTTCTGCCTGCCTCTGTCCGTTTAAAAGAGCAAATGTGTAATTTGTGAGGTAGCGCTTTTGTGAGACTGTGACTGGGAGTGCTTATATCAATTTGTCCTACACAACACAACCACAGTGGTCAAGGCCTGACATGGTGGAAGGCAGCCAAGAAGGCAGGAGATAAGGTGCAATGAGGGATTAGCAACATAATCAATGGTCCTAGTGTTAGAACACAAGGCTGTGGTGATTTGACTTGACTTATCAGGAGTGACACTAAAGACCAAATCCATTTTAGTTTCATTCAGACAAACTGAAAAGAAATGTTGACAAAACTTTGACTCAAAAAGGGGAAAAGAGCTTAATTTAGAGAAAGAACCAGCAATGACTACGGTATATTGTCATATGTTTTTGGTATGCTTGTCCACTGTTTGTGGGTTAGATTTGCATACTTACGAAACAAACTTGCCCAGTTCGACTTGGATGATGGCATTTTGAAGCTGAACTTCAAGCAGCTGGGCATCAGCTTGACCTCCTTCAATAGTCTTACTGGCATGTGGGGAGAAGATTCGCAGCATCCCCATGTAACTTCCCACTACAACTTTGTCTGCAAATTTATCATCACAAAGAGGGGAAATAGCAGAGAGAATAGAGGTTATTACTCATTGGTAGCAGTCTAACTTTTATTATTTTGGAGTTTGACATACTGCAAAGAAAAGAGGTCCAGTGGCTCAAGCGGTGTTACCATCAGCTCTTCTTTCAACCAGCTTGAAAAATATACAGTTTATCAACACATATTATAATGCAGAGTTGAACTGCAAATCAAAATGAGAAGGGTTTTATTTATGCTCCCATACTTCTGTGTTTTGGCTACTTTGAGGATATCTAAATGGGATGTTTTATGCTTTTGCTTTTTTTTTTTTGGCCTAAGCTTCAAATAGTGAGGTGACTTTGAAGGGCCATGAGTGCTGCTATCTATGAGTCAAAAGCTCAAATTTCAGATAATGAGTAACGGCAGGTGTCCATATTATGGCCATCTCAGCTGCACACCTCTCTCACTTTTGTGCTTTTGGATGGAGAAGGGCAGCCAATAAGAAGAGAGTTCATTTAAAAGGAGAGGAACTAAAGTGTTGTTCACACAAAGGACTGAACTAGGAGCCTTCACAAAGATAAATAAAGATAATTCAGGACTCTGAAACATCCATCCATCCATCCATTCGCTTCCACTTATCCTTTTCAAGGTCACGGGGGGTGCTGGAGCCTATCCCAGCTGTCATAGGGCAAGAGGCAGGGTACATCCTGGACAGGTCGCCAGACTGTCACAGGGCTAACACACAGGGACAGACAACCATTCGCACTCACATTCACTCCCGCATTCACACCTATGGGCAATTTAGTCTTAGACTCCGAAACAATAAGAAGAAAATCTAGTTCAGGTTGCCGACAATCACAATTAAATTTAATAATAACAGTTTAAAGCTTCATTTGGCAGAAATCTAGTAGTAAGTGCATATACACAAATTATATCCAGTAGACACATTTAACTTGATGTGTTTTTATCCTGACAGAATAAACTAGAAGTGACGTACTAAGAAAGATAGATAAATGGGATGGCTAGTGTATCAGTTCCTCACAACACACTGACCGTGTCCAGTGCCACTGTTGTCCACGTCTCCAACACACAGGCATCCCTGGTCAAACTCCTCCCCTTCGCCAAGTGTTGCTGACCACCAATCACGTGCCTTGAACAGAGACATGCTGCCTCTATTTGACCAGAGAGGAACACAGAAGAAGTGAAGGATTAGATGCTGTGAACAAAATAAATAACCACAAAATGTTCAGTTAATGACTTTCTCTGTATAACTGAATAACTATAGGTACAAAAACATTGTAGACAGATGAGCAAAGAGACAGAGCGGAGTATGCATCTACAAGGCATTAACTTTTCACAGCTTCCACAGTGAACTCCTGTTCACTGAGCAGCTCTAGGTAGAACACCAGAAATGTTAAGAGCATCACCACAGCAAGTATAAAGAAGGGTTAAGGACTACTTATTCACAAAATCAATCCACCATCTATTTTCCTTCATAAAAGGCTTGCCTTGAGCCATTTGCATAGCTTGACCCACTACCCCAGGAAGCCCTAGTGCTCTGAACATAACACTTACAACTACAGCCAATGGCAGAGAAGGGAGCCAGTCATGTGACCTCAGGATTGTGCATGTGAGCATAGAGGGGGGAATAAGGAGGTGTATAGTTGGGGGCAAGCAGCTTTTCTACTTGCTAAGTGCTGAGCAGGTGGAACGGACAGTTAATCCATACAAAGAGAATCCGACCTATTCAGAGTGCACTGCCATGCAGGAAGGGGAGGCTGTTAAAGGAATACACTGACGAGTCATTGCATAAAAAGCAAGGTTTAAAAGGTTAAGAATCTGATCAGTATTACTCTATGATCAGAATAACTTACAGTATCATCCTCTGACTATTTGCATGGCTTTGTGCTAATTTACTGGTTTTGCTTGGGGCAGTCTATTGCTCATCAATGTCTCCAGCTTAGATCAATTAGCTTTAAATATATTTTGAGGTTCCTTAAGTAATGTTTTCAGCATAAATGAGTTACTTTTTAAAAATAAAAACCGAGACACTTTAAACCCTTTGTTAGGCAATTGTGTTTTTTTGTTTTTGTGAATGAGATTTTAAATTATGTGCAAACATCAGACAAATAAAAGTGGAATGGGAAACATAATTTTAGCCCGTCATTTCCAATGGTTTGTTTCCCTAATTTCGGACTTAGTTCCACGTATTTTGGAGTCTTAAATGTGTGCACAATGCCTATAAATATTAAGAGAAGATAGGATCTTTCTCGAGTTAAATGCTACAGTAGAGAGTCAGTCCAACAATCAAAGAATAGAAAGGAAAAATAAATCAAGAAGTAAATTTATTGTTCTAGTCGTCGGCTGATATTAAATTTTGAAAGCTCTTGGATTTTAGACTTTTGTAATAGCTATTCAATTGTAGATTTATTGCTTCACACCCATAAGGACTCTTGTTTGGGCAACAACACTCTCCATATTTGTACGTTAAAAACAGTAAAGTTAGTGACACAAATTCAAGAACGGTTTTAAGTCGTTGTGAACCTGCACAGGTGAATTATCCTGCAATTACACTCAAGCCGACTGAATTAACTGTAGCTTAGCCGGCTAATTAGCTAGCCCTTCAAGTTCCCTAGTTACACGCTAGCAGATCAGAAACAGGGTCGCTGCTGTTTTCACGGTTTCTCATTTGATAACAAAACGCCTTTGTTATTGTTCCGGTTACCTCTTACCTTCACAGGAATGACCTAGTCCGAAAAATGTCGAAGATTCGTTACTTCTCGGTCACACAAACATCACATTTCTCACCCTCTTGCTTGCAGCCATCGTCCTGTTGTCATGGCACTGACGCTTAGCAGAGAAGCCGGGGGTTAGTGCGCATGAACGGAAATACAAGGGGGTGGTGTTTGGGAAAACGAGTTTTTTTCGTGGACCAAAAAAATCTCACTCAAACGTCTTCGGGTAACTCCACGGGGAGTGTTTTTTTAAAGCATTATTTCTTTTAACTCTGTTTAATCACTCTGTATATCGAATCACAAATCAAATGTGAAAAAACCTTTAAACTTCATTAAATTTGGACAAAAGCAATGTTTTTAAAACTTTTAGATAGGTTTTTTAGATGGTGATTATTCTTCTGCCACCATCTCCGTGGCTGTGGCATCTGTCACAGATTTAAATCAGAATTCTAATGGTGCTGTTCCTATCATTATTGATATTTTTCATTATTTCCTTTTAATAATTATTTCCTTTTAATAATAATAATTTTATATATATATAATGTGTTGTTTATTTTATTTATTTTATTTTCATTTGTATATTGATAGAGATAAAACCTGTAAATTTTATGGCAGTGACATATGTGTAGTAGGTAGGGTATTTAGTTTGTTAACCAAGGAACTGTTGTAGAGTGCACTTAAACCATTGGTATATCTTGGGAGATTCATTACACTTTCTAAATGTGGGAGCTTAGAAGTAGGATTCGCTCGAAAAGGGAGGGCTCGTCCGGGATTTGAACCCGGGACCTCTCGCACCCTAAGCGAGAATCATACCCCTAGACCAACGAGCCATGTAATCGCACGTGAGCCTAGCCGATTGTGACGCACACGTGTTATCATTGCTGTTATTTGATTTGCATGTTCAATGTGACCAAAATGATTCTGTACATCTGCACGTCGCGTTTTCAGTGGGAGAAACGATTCGTCACTTATCCAAGTGACTTTTTTTTTCATCTTTATGTCAGCATAAGCAAGTATTACAGTAAGTACTGTATATCAGTACATATCTTTATTTTCTTTATCGACATATATCACATAATAACATTGCAGGAAAAGCATTGTAATGGTTTGCATTTGGCTATCCACTGACTCAGTCTGACAGAGTAGTAATTCTGTTTTGACCCACTAAAGAAAAATCAAATATGATTCCAGATGTCCACTATTTGTACTTTATAGTTTATGCTCGTTCAAATACAACAAAAATGAGTTTCTAACAAAATATGGGCTCGTCCGGGATTTGAACCCGGGACCTCTCGCACCCTAAGCGAGAATCATACCCCTAGACCAACGAGCCACAACTTCTTCATGTGAACACAACAATTTCTGGGATTCAAAGATGCCACGTTGATAAACTTTAAATTGCATCCCACAGTTCATCCACTCCTTGTCCACTGCCGCCATCTGCAGGACATCTTGTGATACACCGGCTAAATCATGACGTCCTGCTGATGTGCAATTGTCAAAATGAATAGTCCATATTCTTAAACATTCTCTTTGTGTGCGCATTACATATGGTGCGATATCATTCACAAAAATAGGTACTGTGCACACATCACTTCAAAGACTGCTAAACACATTTGTAGAAATGCAGTTACCATTTCTTTTAGAAACTTCAGATTTTCTTTCTTTCTGGAAACTCTCTTAGTAGGCTTAAATTAGAAATTCAGTGGCATACTGTGCTTTCTTCCCAGTATAAAGTAATTCTATAGTTGCCTGAGTGAAATATGTTTGTTAATCTTGACCTTTACAATTTCCTGCTGACTTTACTGAATTATAATTATTCAAGTAATTGTAATCATTCAAGAATGTTCCGTTTTATACGAGGCCAATTTTAATATTGGATTTAATATATTATATTTATTAGTAGATTTGCCATTTTTTGATAACTCTGATTACAAACAGGTGAATACAACATTTATACGCAATAGCCACATCCAAATGTATCTGTTTGAACTAACTGATGGATAGCAAATATTTAATGTCCTACATTACATGAGCCACATTAAAATCCCAATGAACCCAAAGCTTTCAGTCAAGTTAATCCAGTCTGCTGTCCACGCACGGCCTGACAACAATGACTTTATTATGTTTTCTTTTCACACCATAAAATAAAGCCTTTCAGCTTATAAAAATAAAACACACCAGTCTAAACTTCTGAAAATATCTCCAGATGCAGTAAAATAATATACATTTTGATACAATGCCCACATTTACAGTATGCCAGTATTCTCCATTTTATTGATATATCTTTTTAAGTGTCCCGTGTCTTTAACATAAACTGAACAATAACAAAAGGCAACATGCAGGTGATAGCAGCACATTTAAACCACAAACAAATTCAACATTTTACACATGTTGAGACGTTTTAGTTCTGAACCTCCCAAAACATAAAGATGAATATTTTAGAGGTAGTGCTCATTGAGAATGTAAAGGTGATAAAACACATTACATTTAACAGGTCTTATGCTGGGTTTTTGAGAGCCATAGACAGCAGGTGACTTCTTTCTTTACTGAAACTGTGAAATAAACTATATTTCTTCATAAATAATGTAATATTTATTTCAATAGAGAAGCTTAAGGTGCCAGATTTTCGGGAATTATTATGACTTTTTAGTTCTCGGTAATTCCCGCTAATGACAACTACAGGTATACTTCAGCATTAGTTAATACTTCTGTAACCTTTATCTCTGGCACAGAGAATACTTGAGTAAGAGAGCCGTGTAAACTCCTTAATCAAAAATGGCATTTGCCATAAATGTTTCAGTTGTAGCATTACAACAGGTGGAAGTAAGTATGAATTAGCACATTTGGATATAAATTGAATGCATGTAAACATGGCCTTAGAACCTGTTCCAACATCCATAAATCAAAACGGTGCCACCTCTGCACATCAACAGGAGACTTGATTTCCCCATACATAGAATTTAAAGTGCTTTTCATCTCATTTCTCATCATCACATGAGTTTCATGTTGACACCCCAAATCTCTCTTCTTTATCTAAAAAAAACAAAAAAACAAAAAAACAAAAACCCAATACTGGCTGCTGATTCTTCTGTAACCAAGCAAGAGATTGAAAAAAATGGTATTACTGATAAAAAGGTCCGTTAATAAATGTTCTTAATTACTTTCCCAACCTTTAAGCCTTACCTGTACAGATATGTGGCATGTCTAACAACAACAGCTTACGTTGCAAGACTGGCTAGAATGACATCTTACTGCCAAGTCGCAAAAGTAGAGTAACTGAGGTGACAGGCATGCTGGGATAGCTCCAAAAAAAAAAAAAGAAGAAAAACCAAACTGTTTCATCCATCTGTGGGCACCTCATACATGGTATTGAAACATCACCATAATAAAAAATACTCCTAGAAAAAGCTATGATAACAATACTGTGCAAATATTCAGATGTTATTATTTCATAAAAATATATATAGAGAAAAAAAACATAAGAAACAACTGCAACAGACAAAACACACCAGAGACAGTCTGTTGATGCTGAGTGGACTTCATTTACAAGATGTAAAATGTCTTTTTTAAAAGCCTGTCAAAGGGTGATGTGCTGAGACAGAGTGGAGCTGGTTAAAAAGGGTGTCAAGCCTAACTGGCTCCAGATTGAAGGGGGGACAGAGAGGTGTACTGGGTGTGGTGTGGGTTTGCGGTCAGCTCAGAGGTGGACTTAAAGAATCTTCTGGAGGATGGCATTTGGGACTTCCAATGTCTCGTCCTTCACCAGAACTATGTCATAAGAGTCCAGATATTTGTCAAGTCGCTCTTCCACCTGCAAAGAGAGGCCACAGAGAAAAGGTCAGGAGACAGTTCATCTAATCAATCTTCAAGCAGCCACAGCACCTGCCCTTCAGGGAAAGTGAGCCTGACTAAGCAGTCTAAAAACCATGTTTCCAATTTTTTTGGGGTCAACTCTTAAGTATTCTGTGATTTGCATTAAGACACTATTTATCCTCAAATCTGAAAAATGGCATGGACTTAGAATTGTTAGGGGGTTTTTTAAGGAGAAAAGGAATAAAGGCTAATTTCACTCTAATAATCTCTGGGTAATAATCTCTCAGTAAATAAATTAATAAAATTCAAAAGACAAATGTTTGCTGACAGTGTGCAATATTACAAAGTATAAGGGCTAGATGGCAGAAAGCCTTCAACATGGCATTTCCATAACCCCAGACAATGAGACACTGCTATTCTATTATTCCCTTACTGACCTCAAGTAGATGTAACATTGATAACACAGCCAACTCAATGTTCAGGGACATTTTTACTATGCTTAAGGATCTGTCTATGCATGTCATGGTTGTACCTTGTCATTGAGGAAGCCAATCTTTAAGATGTTCTCCGCATTGGTCACACCATCAGCCATGCTTAGGTCCCCCAGTGAGTCGCCCAGCAAGATGATGTTGGAGTACTCTTTGATTTGTTTGAAGTACTCTGAGTTCCGCAGGGCACCGTCGTGTTTGTTGTACACATGGATCAGCTCACCTTTAAATCCCTTCAAGATGCCCTGCGAAACAAGGAGACAATAAAAAAAAATTCCATTCAGTTTTATTTACATAGCGCCAAATCTCAACAACGGTCACCTCAAAGTGCTTTATATTGTAAGGTAAAGACTCTACAATAATACAGAAAAACAATATTCAGACAAGCCCAGACAAGTGGAAAGAAAAACTCCCTTTTAACAGGAAGAAACATCCAGCAGAGCTTGTTCAGCCAATGTGCTTCTATTTCTCTACAGATTAACTGTAAACACCAGAATTAAGACTCAAAAATGAAGACTTTGTCTTTCATTAAACACTCACATTTTCATCAAAGTCCATGAAGTTGGAGACGACCTTGACGTTGGGGTGATACACTCCTGCCTGGCGCATGATTTCCTCTAGGACATCTCCTAGGCCAGCAGAGAAAATGAACACAGGCACATTGTGCTGATGCAGGCGGTCAAAGAACTGCTCAAAGCCGTCTCTGAAACCAAACACAGGCACAGTTTATCCTTTACACTGTGCTCAAACAGGATTCACACGTGTAATTCAGTTTCCTCCACATCTTCCTCTACAGTTACCTGAGGGCAACATCAGACTCTCTGACCACCTCTGGCAGCTTGTCCCTCTCTAACCGCTGCTCCACAAGCAGTCGGTGAGAATTGAAATACCTGTAAATATGCAAAAACAATCTTTTACTTTTAGTAGGATAGACCTCACAACTTAAGCAACACACAGCAGTAAAGTAATCGAGTGAATTTGTACAGTGTGCTGGTGTGTGCAAGACTCACCACTCCACCATAAACGGGTATTTCTCCTCCATGGTGAGTTGAGGGTCGATCTCAATGGGATAATATTTATTCTTCAGCGCTAGCAGCTTACTCCTGCACTCTTCTGTTACCAGTTTGCAGTTATCAATGATATCTGTGCAGAGTAAACAGAACGTATGATTCACACAGGGGAACTGCAATTTATGTTTACATTTCTTACACTGTAAAGTGCTGCATAATAAAAAGAAATGTCGTTTTTGTGTTTTACTTACTGTGACACGTTGGACAACGCTTGCCGTTAACTGAGAATTTGCTTAACGTCATGTCAAAGTCTGTGATGATCTGAAACGGTGAAGAACACTTTGTTTGCCAGAACCATAAAAGACCCCGAATCAGACACAAAAAGAAACAAAGGCCCTCAAAAGGAATGCCCTGGAGGTGATAACTGCCAACTGAAATCTTTTTTAGTTTAGGTGGTGTAAGACAATTAGGGAACCCAATAGCTAAACTGGTGACAAAGTCAATTTGGGCAAATGCCATTTTTCTGGGATACCCGAGTCAAGACTTCCTGTTCTCTGTGAAAGTTATGTTTACTTGTTATTTGTCTCAACGTGGACTATTTTACCTTTATTCACAGCTAAAGCCCAGTGAAACCTGCTGGGCCAGTAAAACACAAGCTAACTGGTGATAATTGGAAAAATATTTTTCCATTTGCTGCAGCCTTACAAGCTTCTTCACCACCAGGTGGTGGTGTTTTACCAAAAGACACACAGACAGGTTTAGTATAATAGTATAATGACAAACTGATGTTTTACCTGCAGTTTGGAAGCTCCTCCTTTGATGAGACCGCAGATGATGTCCTCCACCTTCCCGTGGTCCTTCATGTGGACCGTGGTTTTCTCAAATTGAGGCATCTGGAGGGACAAAGAAGAGGAGAGACACGTTAGTGTGGGCTGACTTTTAAAAATTCCTTTAGTGTAGATTTGGGAAATGTTAATTTACCAACATAACCGTTTCAATTCTCAGATTCTTCAGCTTTAGAGATTTTTGAAAGGCTCTGGTTCTAATAAAAGCACCTCAGAGTAAACGTATCTGGTTAGACCTGCCTCCTCTTTTGGGTATAGAGAGAAGAATGAGGACGCTGCAGAGAAGTTTGTGTGTTGAGAACTTTGGGCTGATTTTAACTGAAATTAATTACATTTGAAGCATATGTGTCAAAGAGAGTGCCAAAGGAAATGGAGACATGTGCTGTCTTGAATGCACCTCCTACATGCACACGATACTCAAACTGAACTACAGTCACTGGCATTTTTATGCATCAACACCTCGAGCATATCTGAACACAGTGTTCCCTGATCCACATGCAGAGTTTGCGGGTCATGAAACAGCTGATGTGTGGAATCTGTCAGTGTTGTATAACGAACTCAAAGACACACAAACAGCTACAGTGACTCTCTGCAGAGAGGGGGTGAACTTCGACCTTTCTTGTAACTTAATCACATCGTCATGAGATCTGCCTAGTCAGACAAGACTGTCCTCAAAGCGCCTCACCACCTCATAACTTTTCTTTGTGAGTTTTCATTCCAAAGTACTGGTAATGATGAGCTTTTTATTATTTATTCGGTTTAATTTAATATTAATTCCAGCCTTTTAATTTGCTGACATTTCTAAATGTCACACACAGCAGGACAGCTCAGATCAGTTTGTGTACATTAGAGCTACAATATACCAGACAACCTTAGAATTTGGCTGAATCAAGGGGAAAAGAAATACTTTGCAAAGAAGTTGAGCATTCAGTTATAAATATAAAGATGTTTTGATCACTTTTTACAAGTTAGCAACAGTGTGGCTGGTGGTGTCTTTTCCTTGCGAGTCTGAGTTTGTGTGTGGGTCATGTCAATTTGCGGTCCCTGTGACATCTACTGTAGCAGGAAGTACCATAAAAGTGGTTATGAGTAGTCTGGCAGATGTTTATACGTCTGTTTCCGGATTTCTGTGGGGAGCTTTGTCAACACAGTAACACTGCAACTGAGCAGGAGCCAGCAATGAAACCTTAGAGTGCAGTTGAGATAAAATATAGGTCATGTCATGATGCTTGTCATTTTTCTTGGTAATCTGTATCCATAACATGAACTGGCATGGCATTAGTTCAAGTGTTGTGTTGGGAGGAGCTAGTGTCAGACCAGCATAATCAACATGCTGATTTATCATTTATACCTTATTCCGGGGAAAAGTCACCAAGTAGCCCAAATTAACTGCTCAAGGGTATTACCAAGATGGCTGCTAAGTGGCAAGATGCTCTTAGGCACGCACTAAGATATTCAGTGGGTTGAAACATATCTAACGTACTGAATAAATGACATATTGCAAGTCTCCTCACGCTCCAGACGTTGAGGTACGAGGCAGTTTTTTCTTGAGTATAAACATGTTCCTACTAGTGCATGGTCACTAATAAGTATTTGCATATAAATGTTTGATTCCTCACATTCCAAACCCAACTGTATCTTTATACAGTCCAAATCATGGAGTCATTTTAACGCTTACGGTTTAAGGAATTATACAGGACAGGAAGGTTGAACGAATAATGGAGGAGATTTAAAACAAAAACAACCACTAACAACAGAAGCAACAGGAAGATGCATCACTTCAATAATTTTAGGGTTTTTCAGAGACTTAGTTTAAACACAGCCTGGGCCTCCACTGTGAATGCAGCTTTCACTGAAAATATATATAATTTAGTTTCATAGACCAACTAATAACAGACATAGTCCTGCAATTAGTCTCTAGTGGAGGACAGTCTTAAAGGTTGTTGGAAAGATGACCTCATGTGTTTGAGGGAATGAGTGTATTTGTGTAGAGATGTTATATGACCTTGTTGTGCAACAATTCAGCTTGAATAACACCCCACCCGTTATTTCACAAGTAAAGAATAGTTACGTTAAGCCAATAATAGGTGATCATCCATTCTTGTTTTTGCTCATTTGTGTTTTTGTGATGTCTCTTGTGCAGCACAGTTATGTGTTTGGGTCTCAACCAAACAAACAACCAGAGAAGGAAGAAGAACCAACTAAATGCACACAGACAACAGTTTCACCATTTCACAAACACCCCCACCCAACATAATTTACACTTACAGTAGAATTTGACTCGTTACCACTTCATAAATTACTCTGAATCTATAACACAACATTATGAACACAAAAACATTAAGAAGCTAAAATTGACCTTGTCTCATGGATTAACTACCCTAAAAAAGGCCTCATCCAGGAATCTAAGCATGGAAACAACTTATCTAATTTTACATCTGTTGAGTGCCGACTATATTCTGGGTCACTGTTAAAAGGATAAGATTACATTTGTTTAAAAGAGATTTAATAGGCTGCCAGAGGGGTGACCTACTAAAAAGCACTCAAACTATGAAATGGCAGTTTATGGGTATGTTTCCTTGATGGCAGTGACATCTAAACCTGTTTATTATGAAACGCTGCTTCACAGCTTACATGTTATGTGTCTAAGACTACTTAACGGTCATGATCTTCTTAGCAACAGCTGATTACAACATTACAAATCAACAAGTTTAGGAAATGTTCCAATTTCAGAATTGAAGCCAACGTTTTAAACATCAAAACTGCTAAATGCTTAGATTTAATTTTTTCGTGAACATTGACAGCAAGAATTTGTTGCACTTAATGAATTTTTGCGATGAATGTGTAATAAAACTGCATGCAGCCTGGAGTACAACCATTTGAAACAAACACCCCTCCCTCCCTTCCTCCCTCCCTCCCTCCCTCCCACCCACACACACACACACACACACACACACACACACTTACCTCCAGTTTGGCGTCTCAGCTAAAACGAGAGTGAAGAAAAGATTGTGTGTCTGCAGAGGCCTTATATATCTACAGCAACAGCAAGGGAGGGAGGGGTTTTTGCTCAAAATAGATTAGAAAACATAGGCCCTCCCCCTATACAGAAGGGCTCGAACACTAGAATACAGTGTCCCTGTCAACACACACAAACACACAAACAAAACTCATATAAACAGCTGTGAAATTGAGCCGGGGGAGGAAAAAAAGGAAACCTTTAAAATCAATGAGAATGGGTTGATGACTGCTGCTGAGCACACACATTTTTAAACACACAGCATACGGCCCTCCACGTGGAAACACAAATGCAGCAAAATGCTTGACGATGCATTAAAAGTCACAGGGGTCAACGTTCGGTGTGAGCATGGAGCTGCTTGGGCATTCAGTGGTCAGTCACGCATGAAAGATCAACTAATAGACGCGACTCAATGCAAGTTAACACATATATACATATTTTACGTATCTTATGCTCATCTTTCTGGAAATTCTCATATATATATATATATATAGATCATGCAGATCTACACACATATAGAAACATGCAAACTACACTGTCTTTACATTTCTGGATGCATCTGAACACGTCCAACATTCTTTTTGAAATGTATGCACACAAACTGGTACTCTGGCTGAGCAAGTTCTTGCATTAAAGTCAACTCCTAGATAACTTTTCTCATATCAGTTGCAATCATGCAACTAATATGCAATTTATTTCATCAATAAAATGTCTGTTCAGTGGAGCCATCAGTAAAAATCCATCACTGGCCCTGGTATTCAGTTGAGAAACCTGCAGTTTGTGATGGATAACATTCAGAAACCTGGTCAGCTGTCACATGTTTGTCATATTTTTGTCAACAACTCCAAGTTAAGAAGCTAAGAAGCAAAGAAACTAATGCTAAGTGATTCGATGACAATATAAAATTACAAATGAAAGTTAAGAGTTGAGCGTTTAGAATTGAGCTTTAAAGGCAGTGTCATTTTAATTGTTTAAGGGCAACTGTTATTCTGAACTGGCGCTATATCAAAAAGAAAAATTTAATTTAATTTTCTGCCAGTTATCACATCTTGCGTGCACCAAGGATCACAAAGCATGGGAAAAAACAGCATTGGATTGGTGAAGGTATTATCACCATATAGTCTGCATACATGAAACTCAATGACATATCTAAGTTTCCTTGAAGCTCATAATCTGGAGGGACCTTAAGTCTGTTTACAGCTCTCATGAAGTGGGTGCAGCCTCTAAGAACTCTGTTATCAGCATTTCAGAGAACATAAAAGGGAATGTTGCATAACAACATTTGGACCTTTGTGCGACACTGACACGATGCCACAGGCTTGATTTTCGCTGAACAAGGCTTGGTTCCCTGCTGTCTGTGCTGCTGGTGTTGTTGCTATAAGATGGCAGAGACTGGATCGTGAAATGACCTCGTCTTCTTTTCTGATCACCTCGACTCCCTCGCATACCACAACACCCAAAAATTAGGTCAACTATCTCCGGTTACATCTCACCCCTATAACAGGTCCCTGCAGCACAAGCATGAGCCTCACAGAGACACAGCACTAACAGCTGCCTCACGGCTTTATTAGAAAAGGCCCAGTGACTGTGTAGTTGGTGTTGGTGTAGTTGTGTGGCAGGATAATACTGTTTCTGTTCTAACACACTTTGATTTAACTCTGCCTTTGCGTATTTTGGTTGCACAAACCAAGTGACAAAAAGCCAGTGGAAATGTGCAATTTCACACTTTCCAAAAATTTCCAAACCTTCAACTAACATCCATCCTTGCACCATCAAGCCCCTTCTAATCAGATTCACAGCTCCAGGGGATAAACAATGGCAGGCTCTGATATTTTTAGGCATACACTGGGATTATTGTCTTATCCATACAGATCACATGATATTAGAATGCTATCCTGAGCCATGCACTGCACAAAGGTTTCAGTACTTCAGTTTCAGGTTTGTTTAATTTCACTGATTTAATCTGTGTTTGTTTAGAAAATATTGCATATTTGCATGTGGCCATACAGACCCAGAAGCATTTTTAATATCAAAATTAACACACCCACCCAAGATGCTGCATGAAATAAATAAATACTAGGGGTGCAACGATACACAAAATTCACGGTTCGGTTCGATACTTTGGTGTCACGGTTTCGATATTTTTTCGATACAAAAAAAATGTTCATGCATTTTTAATTTGTCATTTATTAAAATTATAAATATATATTTTAACTCAAAAGTACAGTTTTTAAATTTAACCCTAACCCTTGTGCGTGTTTTTTATTTTGACAGCGAATGCGCACCTGCGGACCACTTATGTGCAGCCCTGGTTATTTAGCTCATCATATTGCAGCCACAGAAATTCTTTTGTCCATGAAACCATAAAGCTGCACTTTCTTTTTGCCTTATAGTCTGATTTGTCATAACTTCTCCGTTTTGTGGTAAGCTTTTCTTTGGCTGTCACTTCTTCACCCTGACCTGTCTTATTTGGCTCAGCAGAACTGAAATGCTTTTACACGCTCACTCACATATGCTCAGCGATTCTCTGCGCGATCAACCTCTCACGTGTTTAAGCTTGCTGCGGGAGATTTCACTTGTCATGTTTGCATAGTAAGCTAACGATTAATAAGACGATGTCAGAGGAATTGGTGCACAAATTATCATCACTCACAGATCAGTGCTGTCGCTCTCTATACACAGTTCGCTCGATTGCAAAGTGAAAGCAAAAAAACAAGCGCAAATTCAAACGCGATTGCAATATGTCACATATTGACAGTGGCTCACCGATGCCAATGACATAATTACCCAGCTACATTTCTGAAAGAATGCAAAAGCATTGACATATATTTTTCCTTCCTACGGGCAGGGCAGCGATAGATTTTGGTAGCCCGACTGAAAAAAAATCGCTAGCCCCGGGACGTCGGGCTAGACGGCAAACACGTTAACGAGCTAACTGCGCTAACACACTAGTTCACACCAATGTAATTGAGCATTGCATGGCACATCCAACATACTGTTTTACTTTAGTCCATGACTCGCTTACCTTCAGGGTCATACGTCACATGAAAACCAAAATAATTCCAAACGCCAGATCTGAATGTTGCAAGTAGAGCTTAACTTCTGTCTCGCTAGCTTGCCCTGCGCTCTTCCTTCTGACTATGCTGTCTGTGTTGAGCGCTCAGTGGATCTGCGCTCGACAGTGCAGCCTAGGCGGAGTAGTCGAACACAGATTCACTGAGCGCTCAACACAGACAGCATCGTCAGAAGGAAAATTGATAAAATAAATTACAAATGTTGTATTGTTCGATACATATGCGTACCGAACCGAAAGTACTGTATCGAACGGTTCAATATCGATACGAATATCGTTGCACCCCTAATAAATACATAAAAAAAATAATGTATGTTATTGTATTGTATCAACAGAGCACACCAAAAAGCAGTCAACTTCACGGTAATGATCAGGCTAACAAAAACATCTGATCTTTCAATTTAAATCTTGACTTCTCAAATAGGCAAATGATGGATGAGCACCTCGCTTTTAAAAAAACCACAGACTTTCAGTCCCCTGTTAGGAGTCGACTGAAATCCCACATGTTGAGTCTGAACTTAGGTTACTAATGTTCATGCACTATGATTTCATCACCTGTGAACGCAACCTAAAAATTGAGTGATCTCTAACTAGAAATAAGAAAATTTCTTAATTTTCTTATTTCTTTCTTACCATTTCCATGGTATGAAGCTCAAATTTTGCATGTCTTCATTAAATATAATAACTCTGTGAAGAAAAATGAGCTGATCCTGATTGATGATGTGATTGATTTTTCATGTCATGACCCTATTGTGTTTTATTTTATCTTCAGTTTCATTGTCTTCTTGTTGTAAACAATGTGCTCAAATGCATTTATCTCCCTTTTCTAAGCGCAAACATACACACACACACACACGTGTATATGTGCGATACATACACACACACACACACACACACATACACATACACATACATACATACATACATACATACACACACACACACACACACACACACACACACACACACACACACACACATGGGGTGCAACGATACTCGTATCGATATTGAACTGTTCGATACAGTGCTTTCGGTTCGGTACGCATATGTATCGAACAATACAAAATTTTTAATTTATTTTATCAACTTTCCCTCTGACGATGCTGTCTGTGTTGAGCGCTCAGTGGATCTGCGCTCGACAGTGCAGCCTAGGCGGAGTAGTCGAACGCAGATTCACTGAGCGCAGGGCAAGCTAACGAGACAGAGGTTAAGCTCTCCTTGCAACATGGCAAATTGAACCTCCCCCACCCTCATTCAGATCTGGCGTTTGGAACTATTTTGGTTTTCATGTGAAGCATGACCCTGAAGGTAAGCTCGTAAAACAGTATGTCGGATGTGCCACGCAATGCTCAATTACATGGGTGGGAGCTAGTGTGTTAGCGCAGTTAGCTCGTTAACGTGTTGGCCGTCCAGCCCCATGCACGGGGCGATCCGCGGTAGCTCGTTAACGGAGATTTGCCGTGTTGTGGAGATTAACGCTGACAGCACTAGTGGGAACACAACGAATATGACTGCACATTTACGCCGACATCATCCTAGTGCAAAGACAAGTGGAAGCAGACAAAAACAACAAGCATGCATGCTACAAACTTTACCCGAGTCATTTAGACAGCCGTTAGCACATGATTCTCCTTATGGGGACCTGATATGTTTAATATGCTGCTGAGAATATAGCCCAGAAGAAGCGTATAGTATAGCTTTTATTTTGGAAAGAGACATTTCTCTGTGATAAACTCTCTTTTCCAAAGATGAGTGATTCCTCAATCAGATACAGGGCTCGCAAAATCGCTAGCCCGACATCCCGGGGCTAGCGATTTTTCCAGTCGGGCTACCAAAATCTATCTCTGCCCTGCCCGTTGGGCTATCGTAGGAAGGAAAAATATATGTCAATGGTTTTGCATTCTTTCGGAAATGTAGCTGGGTAATTATGTCATTGGCATCGGTGAGCCACTGTCAATATGTGACATATTGAAATCGCGTTTGAATTTGCGCTTGTTTTTTGCTTTCACTTTGCAATCACGCGAACTGTGTATAGAGAGCAACAGCACTGATTGGTGAGTGATGATAATTTGCGCACCAATTCCTCTGACATCGTCTTATCAATCGTTAGCTTACTATGCAAACATGACAAGTGAAATCTCCCGCAGCTTAAACATGTGAGAGGTTGATCGCGCAGAGAATCGCTGAGCGTTATGTGTGTGTGTGTGTAAAAGCAGCAGGATTTATATTTTGGTTCTGCTGAGCCAAATAAGACAGGTCAGGGTGAAGAAGTGACAGCCAAAGAAAAGCTTACCACAAAACGGAAAAGTTATGACAAATCAGACTATAAGGCAAAAAGAAAGTGCAGCTTTATGGTTTCATGGACAAAAGAATTTCTGTGGCTGCAATATGACGAGCTAAATAACCAGGGCTGCACATAAGTGGTCCGCAGGTGCGCATTCGCTGTCAAAATAAAAAAACGTGCACAAGATAAGAAGTTGCAACGCGTGTTTGCGTACATAAGATTTTCAGGAGGAGGACAGACATTTGTTTAGAACTCTTAAAGATGTCGAAGAAGCTCCTTTAAGCAATTACTGTGATGTTCCTCCACCTCCAAAGAAATGTCAGAAGGAGTCCGAACCACAAAAGAAGCACGTATTCTCGGAAAAGTAGTTGCAGGAGGTGAGCTGGCTTCAAACAAATGATGAACGCACAGAGATGTGGTGCAGAATGTGCCGTGAAAATTTAATAAATGACAAATTAAAAAGGCATGAACATTTTTTTTTGTATCAAAAAAATATCGAACCGTGACACCAAAGTATCGAACCGAACCGTGAATTTTGTGTATCGTTGCACCCCTAATACATACACACATACACACACACACACACACGAGTGTTTGTGTATTAATACAAAAACAATACACATAAATTACACAATTGAATATATATAAGTGATCTAGGTAGTTCTGTTTTGGAAGTTCAGTTAACGCTAGCAATGTGTTTTGGAGTTTGTACGTTTTTCGTCTCTAGGGGCCCCCATAAATATTTATATATAAACATACATAAAGAAAACCACTTTTTTTACATTACTAATTCCTTTTGTGCATAATTTTATATTGTTGTTGATAATTAATTAATTAATTAATTAAAGCAACAAAACCACCTGAAGAGCCGGCTGGGAGCCAAAAGAGCCGGCTCTTTTTAGTGAGCCGAGCCGAAAGAGCCGGTTCTCTAAAAAGAGCCGGAAATCCCATCACTACTACACACTGCTCCCCGGGCGCCCAATGGCTCCCCACTGCTTCACTGAGTGAATGGGTTAAATGCAGAGAGGAATTTTCCCATGGGGATCAATAAAGTATACTTTCTTCTTCTTTCTTCAAACTCTAACTGTAAAATCCTTTACCATCACAGTAAAAGCATCCAAACAATCATCATCTTGAACATGAATAGATGTATCCAAGCTGATATCCCACATTAATCCAATCTTTACTACTTATATGACAAACTCGAAACGTGTTTTTGATAGCAATACCAGCCTGGGTATGATTAATGTGTGACATGGTGCCAGCTTTAAGGAAACCCTTTAGTCTCCCATTACCACACCCACACTAGGAGCTGCTATGGCTGTCAGCATGACGGCAATCTGTTCCTAATGATAACAAAGTTTGTTCACTAGAATAAGTGCTTGCCAATCTGCTTAGAGACTGAATGCCAAGAGCAGTCTTAAAACTGGACAAACCAAAACTGCCTTTGTCTTAACAATTTCTTCTTATGCAAATCTAATAACTGACAGTGTAACACGTGTTTTCATTCATTCAACATAGCACATTATACACCATTCATTTTAAGTCACTACACAACCTTGTCAAACTTGTCTCTCTCCCTCTTTTTTTTTTTTAAAGATAATAATTAAGTCTATGTTTGCATCCAGCAGTGCTATCCAAACTGTCACACTTTAATACCAACAGATAGTCTGCAAATATCACAACACATAATAGTAACACCTGTATAAACACCCTATATATTTATAAACCCTTCAACGCTCTGCTAACAACCAGCTGTAGCATGATCAGCTTTTTGTATAGGTTGTCTTGTTAAAAGTATACCCAATTCAGCCAGTCACTGGAGAGTTATATTTTCTTTACAACAGCGGAGAAGGAAAAATTTACACTGTTCTGCCCTCTAGAGGTCAAAACAGTTAAACACAGTCCAGCAAGCTCCTTCACCTAAAAGAGCAGTGTGTAAGTTTTGGTGGCATCCAGTGGTGACATTGCAAATTGCAACAGAATAAACACTACTTGCCTCAAACTCAGGCAAACTGCAGCACTTGGAAACATTTTGTGCTGTTGAAAGAACGAGCACTGTACAATTCATTCATGCACAATGTCACGTTATGCCAAACAGACCCTGGACCCTGTTCTCGGTTCCTACCCACCCTCATTATGAAGTACATTCCGTGCCAAAGACACATACACAATCATTCAGTCTATTTCAATTAATAAATAGTTAAAAGAAACACATGAACAAGAGAAGCCTATAGAGATTTATAGAGCCAATCTTGAAAAAGCAATAAGAAAAGACAGAAATAAAAAAAATGTAATCCGATCCATTAAGGATCACAAAAGCACCTCACAAAACTTGCAACATGGCGTAACCCAGCTCATGACCTTACAGTATGCGTCACGTGATAGAGCAGCTGTGGCGTGTGAGACCTCTCGGCGGTCTGTTTGAGCATTTGGAGCCTCGCTACCAAACCGGCATTTCATCTCAGAGAAAGCTATCCCAGAGAAGTAAAGCAAGTGTGTAAGTTCATCTCTGAATGTTTGTAAAGCATTTCCACATTAAGCTTAACAACCGATATATGGAGCGACTTCTCTCCCTCCCTCTCCTGTTGCTACTTCAATCATGAAACTGATCAATGATCAGCTGATCGGCTTTTCTGTCGCAACTCCCGTCTTGTTTGTTTTTGGTCAACTTTGCGCCAGAACGAGGAAACCAGCAGATAAACAACAGCAGCACATTTAAGCTTGATAAGCTGCTGTTAGAATTTCTAACAGCAGGATCACCAGGATCCTTTTCTACGTAGCTGACAGCTGGTAACTGTGCAGGGGCGGATCTAGCAAAGTTTTGCCAGGGGGAAAAGGGGGGCACAAAGACATACTTTTCTTTTCTTATTCTTATTTAAAATGTCTTACAATCAAAGTTTTCATCTGATGTAAAATGTGTAGAAGTCCATTACTGTATATAGTAACTATTAAGTCTAATATATACCTTAGTAAGCTATGGTACTTTTTCCTTTGGAAAGTACCACTGATAGTCTGCAGTTCTTGAAGACAGATGTTGAATCTATTTAATTGTTTTAGAAAAATAATTGATTTCTGTGCATTTGTTTTACAAATGCATCAAATTAAAGTCGATTACGTCGATTAAGCATCACGAGGCGGAGAGTGGGGGGTGGTTCCCTATTTCTTTTGCTCGGAGTTGGCAACCCTATTAGTTAGGTTGTTTAATATTTCCGCTAAGTACTCTTTAAAATACCAGAATAGGGAGGATGGTGTAGGTTTAAGTTTATAAGATTGATCAGTATTGCTAAGCTATAAAATATTTTGGGTGCAGTGTATTTTTTTGCATAAAAGGTATAACAGAATTCCTTCAGTGTTTTGTTTTTGAAAACTTGAGTATTAACTTAAAATGCAGCAAGATGTTTAAAAAGAACAGTTTTATTGAATATAAAATACACTATATCGGATTTATATTGGTATAGGCAGATATCCAAATTAATGATATCGGTATCAGACATAAAAATGTGCCATATCTAGTTCTGACTGAGAAATTTCTGAAAAAAATCAAAACGTACAGCTCTGCTATCACTTCCAACATTAATGAAGACAGAAAACTAAACAGCACTGATGTTTGTAGGGTCACTGAAATTGGACTAACTGGTATATAATGATGTGCTACGTGATCGCTATTGACACAACTATGTTAGCATAACATAAACACAGTGAAGCTGGAGGATGAACGCTAACTATTAGTCCTGTCAAAATTAACGTGTGAATGAAAATTAATCGTCCATCACGGTCAGCGCAATTAACATTTTTAACGCAATTAACGAATCTGGAGTGCAGAATGACTCTAAATTCCTGAAATGTTTCTCTCAACGCATTTCGGGCAGTTTGTCCAGGTAGAGATACCTTCGCACATGCGCAAATGGGCAGTTGATCTGGTAGTGACGGGCAGCTGAACCAATCAACTCAATATGGAACATGATAAACGCACATTGGCCCTCTCATTGGGAAATATGAGTATTAAAAAAAATAACAAGACTGAACAGTCGACCAACATAAAGTATTATGCACATTGTGCAAGAAGGAATTTTCTTTTCCAGCTTAAAACACCACATTGACGCGAAGAATATGTCAGTCGGAGATGCTGCTAGCACTTTGGCTAACACGTCACCCAGCTTGCAACAAACCACTCACGGAGCATTGGGGAGTCAGTAAGTCTACCTCGGAAATACTGATTGACACAATTGCCAAGTGGATTGCAACAAACTGCAGACCTATTAATATCGATGAGAACACCCGCTTTACATAGCTTTGGTTCCTCGTTTCAAAGACTTGAAGTGCCTCTTTGAGAGCGACAGAGAGAGAGTGGATAAATGTTTACAGAGTTTTTGTTAACATGAATGTCCAAGATGTTCAATAAAAATGTTAAATGCGTATATATTCCCTTTTTTCTCTTTGAGTCTGTTTGCCCATGGAAAATGAAATGCGATTAATATAGAATAAAAATGAATGATATTTAATCGTGATTAATCAAAATTAATCCACAGTAATTCTGTGATGAATCAGATTAAACATTTAATTGTTTGACAGCACTAATATATATATTATATATTAGTGTATACTTACCTATTAGTATATAGGTTTATTAAAAAGTTGTATTTCACAGGAGAGATACTTTGTTAAAAGATTGAAGAAAACTAAATTTTCTTTGAATTTATGTCAGGGTCCTGGGTCTCCTGACCCAGTGTTTTCAGTTCTTTGTGATCTTTGAATTTATGTCAAGTTAATTTGTGATTTATTCTATGGTTCCTAGGTTTCGATCCCCTGCCCCTCTTGTTTCTCTGTGCCCTCTGTTCTGTGTTTAGTCTTCTCTGCCTGTATGTTCCCCCTGTGTTGTTGCCTTCGGTGTCTCCCTCTCTGTGACGGTCTATATAGTGATGTGAGTTATTGTGCTTCGCTCCCACTCCTTGTGTTCCGTGTTTTCCTCTTCCCTTCATGTATTTCTTCATGTTCTCTCCCTCTCTCTCTCCAGGCTGTCTCTGTGTACTTCCTGTATTACGTTTAAGGTCCACATCTTGGTGTCAGCGTTTCCAGTTTCGTGTCCTCCCCGTCCTGTTCAGTGTAATTGTCCTCAGCTGTGTTCCCTGTGTGCTTCACTTCCCTCATTACCTTCTGTGTATTTATGTCAGAGTCTCCCTCTGTTCCATGTCGTGTCGTCCCTCATAGCTGTGTGCGATTCTCCCTGTGTCTCCTTTTGCATATTATAATTTGTTTTCCCAGTTTAGTTTCATATTGTTGTATCGCCTATTTCCCAGCAATGATACTGTCCTTTTGAGTTTAATTTCCGTTTGTGTGAGTTTGCGTTTGGGTCCAATCCCTGCCTGCACACAGCCGAAACATGACAATTTAAGCATACATTCTTTGTTTTTATTCTGCACTTACTTCATTATATTGCATAAATGTCAGTAACAAGCTTAAATTCAAAGCTGAAAAAAATTTAATTGCAACCAGGCTAATGATAAAGTAATTGCAATTAATTATAGAAAATTGTGCGATTATTTCGTTAATTTTTTTTAATCTATTGACAGCACTAAGACAGACAGACAGACAGACAGTGGTATGCAAAAGTTTGGGCACCCCTGATAATTTTCATGATTTTCTTTCATAAATCATTGGTTGTTTGGATTAGCAATTTCATTTAAATATATCATATAGGTAGACTTGTAGTCAAGACCGCCTAAACCGAGACCAAAACAAGACCAAATCCAGAGGGTATCGAGACCAAGACCAAGACCGAGACAAAAAAAGTCTTTGCAAAAAAAAAAGCAGCCAGATGCTGCTTCATTTACAGGTGTCAGGCATATTTATAGGGCTGGGCCATATTATACCGTTCACGGTAATACCGGTATAATGTTAGGCAACGATAGGAAAATGAAATATCGCGATAGAATATGAGCAAAACGCGCATGCGCAGTGCCTTTGTTTTCATACGCACATGGCCGATTGTTGAGTGAAACAGATGAACCAGAATTGGTTTGTAAAAATGGTGCAACTTCAGTGATGTGGAACTGGTTTGGTGTTTGTCCGTCAGATACACGACAAAGCACATTTTTTCGCAGAACATGCAAGCGGCCGTCGTTATTGTCGTATTTGTCGGACTAAGATGCTCTTAAATCTGGGAGTAATCTGGGTCCTAAACTCCGTATCTTTCAAGTCAAACGAACACTGCAGCATCACTGAGAGTTAAAAACTGTCTCAATTCTTTCATCTTTAATAAAACGATCAGCATTGCTGCTTTACCAGGTGTAACTATGAAGTTTAACTTCCAGGCATCCATGAAAACAATATTTATTACATTTAACGGAGTTAGAAGTTAGCAGGAAGCTAGCGGAAGTTAGCTCGCTAGTTTCGCTAGTTACCTAAGCATGATATTGCATGTTCTGACTGAGAGATTTCTGAAAAAATTCAAACGTACAGCTCTGCTATCACGTCCAACATAAATGAAGACAGGAAACTAAACAGCAGTGACGTTTGTAGGGTTACTGAAGTTGGGCTAGCTGGTATATAATGATGTGCTACCTGATCGCTAGCGACACAGCTATGTTAGCATAACATAAACAGTGAAGCTGGAGGACGAACACTAACACTTTTCCACTTATAAAAGTTAACGTTAAGGTTCCTGATAGTTAGAGACAAATGCAATCGCATGGCAGGATGCTGTAAACGGACCAAACTTCAGTCAGGAGAACAACTGAGATAATCCATCCACAATACAAGGTTAGTCATTAATATACTGCAACAACATGGGAATAGAGCAGCTGCCAGAGAATTCAACATTAATGAATCAATGTTACAGAAATGGAGGAAGCAAGAAGAATGAGTTTAATAAAGTTTGATTTATCTGACTGCTTTGTTTTGCTTAATGTGCCTTATAATCCAGTGCACCTTATGGTCCGAAAAATACGTACTGCACACTGCAGTTTAATGTTGCAAAGCACCTCTTTTTAACTTCAGTGGATATTATACATGGTTATGCTCAGGATATGTCAGCCCATTTCTACTGGAAATGCCTTTTGGTTAAACTTTCAACAAGGAATTTGCATTTGCACGGTTACATTTTTATAAAGCTTTAATGTACATAAAAACCAGCTTCTTGTTTAAGTGAAAATAAATGGAAGGTTGTCTTTTTGCGCTAGTAATGTTGTGGAGTTGTATTTTGTCTCGCATCAATTATATCGTCAGTTATATCGTTATCGCAAATTTTCAAATATATATCGTGATAAATATTTTTGGCCATATCGCCCTGCTCTACATATTTATGTGTTTTTGTTTTCGCACAGCCCTCCTCACCGCTGTCTACTGTCTCACTCACTGAGAGGACAGACGCACGCTCCACTTGACTGTCGCGTCCATCACCCTCTCTGTTTTTCACATGATGATATTATCCCATATCCTCGCATGTGATTGGCCACAATATGGAGGGATTGGAGCATAGCTGAGCCACGGTGTGAGAGCTGAGCAGCGAAAAGAAATTAAGAGAGGGTAGAAATGACTGAAAGATTAATAGGCTCTGTTTTGAGTTTTGTTCAAAAAAAAAAAAAAAAGAATGACTTCATATAGGAAAAAAAAAATATATCACATATGCAGGACACCTTAAACTAGTTTTTTAATTAAGCAGCAAGGCAGAACAAAGTCGGGGTTGTATCAAAACATGAGGACTAAACCCCAATTCAACCAGACCCAGAACTGATCTGGAATTAAAACAGGACTACAACAGTTCAAAATCAGGACTAGTTAGGACTTAACCAAGACAGAACCAGAATCAAAACTAGATGATAGTAGCACTAAAAATCATCATAGACCTGCACTACACTTATTTTTTTAATTCTACCAAAGTCCACTATTTAGATTCTTAAAAGTTTATATAATTATTTAGCCTTGTTGTGCAAACAAGCCTGCATAACTTAATAAATATAGAATAAAAAATAACAAATGGTATCTAAAAAGATACACTAGGTACTAGATACATGTTCTGGTGAGTTTTGGCAAACAACCATTTGACTAACATATGTGTCTCACCTGGTTCTTGTTCCATCTCTGTTCTGTCCTCATTCTCCTCTCTCTCTCCCTCTTTGTGCTGACAATCAAGCGAAACACCAACACCATCAAATATACAGTGGAAACCAGTAGGGGTGCAACGATACACAAAATTCACGGTTCAGTTCAGTTTGATACTTTGGTGACACGGTTTGATATTTTTTCGATACAAAAAGAATTTTCATGCCTTTTTAATTTATCATTTATTAAAATTATAAATTTATATTTTAACTCAAAAGTACAGTTTTTAAATTTAATGTTGCTGAAACAAAAAAAAAAAAAAAATCTATCTGATCGAAAAATCACTCATCTTTGGAAAAGAGAGTTTATTACAGAGAAATGGCTCTTTCCAAAATAAAAGCTATACTATACGCTTCTTCTGGGCTATATTCTCAGCAGCATATTAAACATATCAGGTCCCCATAAGGAGAATCATGTGCTGACGGCTGTCTAAATGACTCGGGTAAAGTTTGTAGCATGCATGCTTGTTGTTTTTGTCTGCTTCCACTTGTCTTTGCACTAGGATGCTGTCGGCGTAAATGTGCAGTCATATTCGTTGTGTTCCCACTAGTGCTGTCAGCGTTAATCTCGTTAAAATGACATTAACACCATAACGCGGCAAATCTCCATTAACGAGCCCCCGTGCTTGGGGCTGCACGGCGTCAACACCTTAACAACCTAACTGCGCTAACGCACTAGTTCCCACCCATGTAATTGAGCATTGCGTGGCACATCGGACATGCTGTTTTACTTTTGTCCATGACGCGCTTACCATCAGGGTCATGCTTCACATGAAAACCAAGATAGTTCCAAACGCCAGATCTGAATGAGGGTGGGGGAGGTTCAATTTCGGGTAGCATTGAGGTAGTTGCCATGTTGCAACGAGCTTAGCTTCTGTCTTGCTAGCTTGCGCTGTGCTCAGTGGATCTGCACTCGACAGTGCAGCCTAGGCGGAGTAGTCGAACGCAGATCCACTGAGCGCTCAACACAGACAGCATCGTCAGAAGAAAAGTTGATAAAATAAATAAAAAATGTTGTATTGTTCGATACATATGCGTACCGAACCGAAAGCACTGTATCGAACGGTTCAATATCGATACCAGTATCGTTGCACCCCTAGAAACCAGATATTTACATACTCTTCAGATAAAAACACAAACACTTTTTTAATTGTAACATCAAATCAGCCTAAATGATTATTTTTTTAGATTGATAAATATAAAAAACATATTTGTTAAATTTAAGAGTACAGAGAGAAATTGTATGTATTTCTTAATTAAAAATGGCATCGAATTTTATTCAAAATTGAGCCACACTTATGGAGCTCCACAGTTCTTTTCCTGGTGTTTTGGTTGACATCTCTTGATTTTCCCATGTCAAAGAAACAGGCTGTGTTTTGTGGGTGCCTTATATGAGTCCACAGGTGTGCCACCAATTTACTCACATGGACTCTACTAACCTATCAGAAGCTTCTTCAGCTCAGAATGGAATCATCTGGAGTTTTCTTATTAATTAACAATAAACTTAGTGTATATGTACTCCTAAATTTGATGAAAGTGATAAAAAACAGACAGCTCTCTGTCTTTATTCTGACATTTAACTAATTCAAAAGATCTTTCAATATTTTTTTTATCTAAAACAAAACAATGTTACTCTAAATTCATGTTTAACAGTAACAGTAAAAAAAATAAAATGTATGTAAATATCTGGTTTCAACTGTGAATGTACTGCTGTGTATTGAAATTCCTCTTGTTTTGCATAGAAATATACTGAACATATAAAGCATAATATATAAAATAACATCTACCTGATGTTATTATAACTCTCTTGGGTGTTTTATGATATTTTTTTTACCTTTTATTTCTTCTAACTGTTGCTCTCTTTGGACGAGCTCTCTTTAAGTTTCACCCTTGTATGCTTTTGTAAATATAAAGAAGTCAGTTAATAGATTTTAGGAACCTCTCACTTGTTAGCAATGAGGCCATTAATTAACTCCCAGATGCATTAACAACCACTCAGTTTCATGTCTCATCTAGTACAATCCTGTCAGGGATGAACACTAATATCTCTCATTTGTGGTCATTCCATCACATCAGATTACTATAATGCATTTACTAACTTTCATTTCACAAATTGACATTTCCACACAGGCGTACAGCAGTCAAGGATCGAACTGGAACAACGAAAAGAATAAACTTCTAACTTGTGAACTGAGGAGCATATCAGCAAAAGGTGACTAAAGTTTTTGGACACCATCTCTCAATTGGAAACGTTTTTTCTTCAGTACACTATCAGAGTTTTAAACAAATTAGACAGTCCGTTGTCGCAAGACAAAGCAGTACACTATCAGACCATTAGACAAAGCAAATAAAAGAGTAATTATGACATGATGATATTTGCTATGAAAATTACAACTGGCAAAACTACAAATCTTTATCTGAAGCCACAGCATTTGACTGCTGCAACGGTCACTTCTCAGGTTTCCACAAACGAATAACATGGGAGATGTTCCTGCCGAATTCAATTATTTTTTCCCCCAGTAAACTGGCTGTGCATATATGTTTAGCTAGAAACCGCACACAAACAGCTTTGACTAGCACAGCAAATACAACAAAATATATACATTTAATCTCATATTCTTTGCTGCACTGCCTTCCAAATCTGACCTTTGCAGTTATGATTAAAGATTTCTTGAGAAAAACTCTGACATATCTGCTGTGTGTGCCAAATGTTTTCTTAATGTTGGACAATTATATATTTGCATTTGGCTACAAAGACCTTCCTATCACTATCAGAATTTTAAACAAACCAGAGAGACAAGTTTTGGTCTGTCTCAGCAATGGAAAGCCCCCAGCGTCCAACATCAGTATGAAGGAGAGAAAGGCACTCGCATCACTTAGTAATGGCAACAGCATTATCATTCTTCCATCAGACAAGGGTAGGTGCACAGTTTTCCTAAACCAGAAAGACTATCATAAGAAAAATTTTTGTCACAGCTTAGTGACAAAAATACTTGATGAACCCATGAGATGAAACACAGGTAGAAGAATAGCCTGGACCTCATACCACGGGCTATACCCAGGGGACCAAGTCTGTATGGTTTACCAAAGATACATAAACAATGTTTACCTTTAAGACCAATTGTCTGTATAAGTATAATACTATATTCCTTAATTCTTTGGTAGGCAGCTCTAAACACCACATCCAGAACACTTTGGATTTTGTTGAGAAGGTGAGAGATGTTATTGTTTGCCTTTTTTAGTATTTTATTTGTTCCTGAGTAAATCGGTTTGGCTGAGATTAAAGTTATAGTTTTTACACAGCTGAATAAATGTCAAGCAGACAGCTGATTATCAGAAGTGTGTCCTGTTATGTTTTAGATAGCAAGGAGTTTATTAAACTTCACCGAAACAATCTGCAAATTTCATTAAAATTTAATAAACTATCATCTTGTCTTTATTTTTAGTTAGCACATACCTGAAACACTTAAAGTTGTACGCTAATGATAGTTATATAAGAGCAGATGCTGCTGGTGCAATAAGCTGTACGTTTTACATCCAATGGATGATGATCTGATTAGTCGACTAATCTCAAAATTAATCGGTGACTAGTCGACTATCAAAATAATCGCTTGTGGCAGCCCTAACGGTCATGACAAATTACATATTAATGGTCATTAAACTGTCCACTGACACGTCCTTCTTCAGTAACCTATCAGTTTTATACAAAGCAGACAGGCCATTGTTGCAAAACAAATGGAGGATACCTGCTATGGAAATTACTATCAGCAAAAGTGTAAGCCTTTATCTGGTTCCAAAGCATTTGACTGCTGCTGCAGCCACTTCAGAATGTGAATGCTCCAACTGAAATCGAGGGGATTCTTTCTAGTAAATTAGGTTATAAGTGTGTGAAAGTTTCGTATAGAAACTGTATACAAACAGCTTTGACTAACACAAAAAATGGCTCAGTTGGTGTTTCGTATATATTACAGTACTTCAGGATTTCTTTTAAAAAAATGAAAGAGAAATATGTTGTGTGTGGTAAAGGTTTTCCTAATGCTGGACAGCATACCCAGGAGTTTTTACTGCCTGAATATATGATCTTTTAGGAAGTCTTTGTGTCTTTGAGTCTGTGTTTATTTTATATACTGGCCATGTTCATACACAACAACAAAGTTATGTGCTGCCGTTTTCCCACCTTTTTAACAACACAGTCATGTGACTTTTCCCCGCACATTTCTTTCCTTCATGTTTGTGTCAACTGTTCTTGTTTTACCAGACCATTCTGATTCCTGCTAGAATGCTTAGAGAGCTGGACCCAGAGTCCTACCTGCGCTCCTGATGATTGCATAACCTGCAGTAGACAGTAGCACTCAGCGTTTTTCTAATGTTGAAAGAGCTGCAGAGCATCACTGACACAGAGGGTCAGCTGTCACTGCGTAAAAGTGGCTCCTGCTCTTTCTGTGGGAGAAAAGCTGCCCGGTGACCTCTAAACAGCTGCTGTTTCAAGGAACTCGCGCACGCGTAGAGCATCGTGTAGGCCCATTAATGTCAAGATAACGAAAGCAGAGCTTCCCATTTCCGGTCGAAAATTTTCTGAACGCATGGTCAAACCTCCTGTGAGTGTTTCAGTGGCCAAAATACAATGTCATACCAAGTTTTTTACAACATAAACACATTAAATAACTCGCTCGTCCGACCCACCCGTAATTTTAAGCAACTGTTAAATCTTAAACAGTTCACATAAAAATGCTTTAGCAAAAATACAAAATAATAAAGCTATTCTCGCTTTAGATAAAGACGGAAAAAGTGCGCCTTTAATTTGAAGCCCTTGCTCCTTCCCTTCCTGTTCCTTACCGATCTTGATAAAAATTAAATTGTCTACTTTTACTCACCATTTCTATGATCCTGGTTTTCTTTCCAGCTCGCTTCTTTTTGGCGACGATGTACTGGGCAAGAACCACGCCGCCGAACAAAACACACACACTGGCGCTAGCCGCGGCTCCGACCTTCACCACGGCCGTCCTGTCCATGACGGTCCGCCGCTTTCTCACCGACCTGCCCGCCGACCGATCAGTCCCGTCCTTCCTCCTGTCAACAGACGCCTGCCTTCTGACGCAACCACGCAATCAAAGATCGTCTATACAGATTGTGACCAGTCACTATGGGGGCAAAATGTGTGTGACCTTAATTTGCCGGTTGCTACAAGAGCGTTGCTAAGTGGCAGCAGATAAGCTAGCAAACTCGCTACATCGAACTCTTTCTAAACTTAAATTCAAAATAAACTCACCTTTTGGCTTCTGCTGTAGAAGTACTTTCCTAAAACTTAAACTCCGCTAAAAAATTATGAGCTCTTTATCTCTGCTTTTATCGAGCTTTCCTAGTTTTCAAAAGAAAACGCTTCCGTTCGAACAGGAAGTACCAAAATAAAATTAAAAATTAATCACCAAAATGTAAGCTAAAATCAAAGTTTTCATACCACATGTACTCTAAAAATCCAATAAGAAGTGGAGTACTTTGTCTACATTTGCATCATAGTGTGTACTTATGGCCTTCAATCATAAAAATAATATTATTATTATTTCACTTCAGCAAGTCTGACTGATTTTACCTGGTTTAGTATTTAAAGCATATATACATGATATGTAGAATATTATTAGTCTACAAAGGTTTTTGAATTTTCTACGTATTTGTCTGACAATTTGCTGACAATATACTGACTACTTAAGTGATGACGTTTGACTTAATCACAGCTGGTTGATCGCCTCCAACATCACTGTTCTTGCTATAATGGAGGTGAAAAATGTGTCAGTTTACAACCATCTATTTTCTATAAAAGATGTCCCTTTTTGGTTTACCAAGTCTCATTCAGGATTCCTCAGTCTAAGCTTTTTGGCTTGAGGTTTTTAAACCAGATGTTACAAGCAAAAGTTGGATTTACACTTCTGCATTAAAATTACACCATAATTACCACAAATCCCTGTGAAAATCTGCACCAGTATCTGTTTACAACCATCAAGTTAAATGGGCTGACTTTTAATATAAGACACACATTAGTAATGAGATGACAGATGTACATACACTCTGTGCACTAATCCTAATATTTCATAGTTTGCTAAAAATGTCATTACCTGGTTGCTTATCTTGAAAATCAAACTTGGAGTTATATAAGCTATCCTTATATTAGCTTATGCTTATGGTAATTATTGTGATGATAGCATAAGTTATCAGTAGTAATATACCTGCAATTTTTTTGCCCCTCCCCCCCTCCCTTCACCTCACCTCACACACCCACCACACCCTCCACACCCCTCACCCCTTCCCCACCACCCTGCGCGTCCATGTGAGTGCATGTACGCGTGTACTGGCTTTGCTCGTGCATGCGAGTTCATAAGTGTTTAATTTGCGTTTTATTTAATGAAACCCTTTAGTGTTTTAATTAAACTGTTTTTAAGGATTGTATAGGTCACAGGGCTCTGTTATTTAGACATAGGTGATTTAATTTAACTAGTTTAGGAGCATTTCATTGTTGTTGTTGTTCACTGAGTCTTACTGTTGCAGTATGTTTGTGTGACTAGTAGATAGTTATAGGGGTAGTTCCATTAAAGGAACATTGACTAGTGACTAGGTGTGAATATGTGTCTTTTTTAGAAGTATCACAAGAAAAGTTTATTTCTAAAGGGATAAATGTGTGTCCTCGGATGCTCTAAAAAAGTGGAAACTATGGAGGTACATTTGGGATGTGTGTGCTGGGATGCTCTTGATAAGGAAGCCTCTTTTTTTGTTTTATAACTTGTTTTGCTGTAACGAGTCTTACTGTTACAGAATGTGGCTACTAGATAATTACAGGGGGTTGATACAGTGCTAGTGTGGCTAGGTGTGAATATGTGGTTTTAGAAGTATCACAAGAAAAGTTTATTTCTAAAGGAATACATGTTGTTTGTGGTGCTCTATTTAAAAACTAGTAGTCTCTGTCTCTTTCAGAGCGCAAAAGAATAATGAAATGCCCCTAAAGCAGTTAAATCATCTATGTGTAATCATCATTGAGTCTTACTGTTGCAGTGTGTTTGTGACTAGTAGATAATTATAGGGCTAGTTGCATTAAAGAAACAAGGAGCAAAAAAAGTGCAGGTATATTACTACTGTTATCATTACAATAAGCCACTAAATCACAACACTAAAATATAATACTATTGTTTTTTTGTAAACAGAGTGAAATTGTTTAATTTCTTGTCTGCAGGACTGTCCTTGTCCACACTGGTGTCTTCCAACTGGAAAATAAAGAGCAGCTAAAGATGTAGTAGAGAACTGCAGTTAATAAAAAGCCAGACCCAGGTATCAGATGCTGTCTGGGTGGAAACCTCACAACAGCGCTCAGCCAACATATATCAAGCATGTGTGTAGATGTTTTAAGTTAAATCATTTGAATGAGCCGATTTGCACATGTGGTATTGTCAGAGATATATCATCTTCTGCTGTATTTCTCAGAATCGTATAAAACAGAACGCCTGATTTTGCTCCAGCAGGCTTCCACTGTCATACCGAACAAGGTAAGACATCTAAAATTTATTTATTTTAAGACATACTCCTGTATGATAACTACTAATAATGAATTGCTGTGTGACCTATTTTTACCTGACAGGTGCAGAAAAAAATCTTGGAAGTTATTTCTGAGCTCTGAATTCTAAACGTCAAAAACAGCTTACTGTGTAAGAAAGTTTTCTTTGATATATCTATTGCTTCTCGTCTTACTGGGGATATTTTACATGACTCTTTGACTGTGGTCAGTGTGAAGGTTTATTTTTTAGGGTAGAAACACTTCAATAAGTTAGTACTTTTCAACATCTGCCCTTCTTTTAATTAAATTACAAGTTTAATATAGTATAAATAAAACATTTCAGGGGATGCCTTGATATTTTGAGTTTGTGATTTTGGCATATTGTGCACTTTCAGCCATAAAATATATCACGTTTGATGTATGTCATTTGATCGTTTTGTTTCTCAATTTATTTATTTATTTGTTCTTTATTTTCAAAAAATGTGATGTTAAATAGAACCACTTCACCTTTAAAGCTATTATCAAAAATGTTTTTTACTACTTAATTGATTATCCAATATGTTCAACATGATTAACTGTTCTGCTGTGTTCTCTGTTCATCCTGTCATATTCCCATTACAGAAAAAATGAGGCAGCCGATCCTGCTTGTGATTCTTCAGCTGGCGGTCCTACTAATAGAGACTTATGGTGATGTAAGGACTTGTATTATATTTTTAATCTCACACTATATCAGTTCTTTTCTTCTGTTATTATGCAAAATGTAAAGAAATGATTTTATGTCACTTTGAGTTTATAATGTCCTTATATTACATTAGAAAATGAAACCAAAAACAAGAGAACAACAATTGCTATAATCTGTAACAATTTCAACTAACATCTTTCTTTCATCCACAGTTCACCTTTGGAGATATAATTGCCATCAAACGTTTACCCACCAAAAAGAAAGGTCTCTTTAAGCATTATGCTATTTATGTGGGTAATGAACCTTTTGATGGTAAAAAAAACAAAGCATGACATATTTGAATTTAAAGGCAAGTGTATTTGATCTGAATATAAAATAATACAGCTTTACAAACAGTTACTAATAATAAAAAAACATGGCAATTTCTTGATGAGCAACATAGTAAAATATCATGTTGTAGTAAAGCTATGTGCTTGTCATTGTAACTGTTATATTTATAGTCATTATCCTCCATAGAGAAAGCTCTTTGAAAAAGTTTTTATTACAAAGATGTTAATAAAGGGGAACAGTTACCTCATAGTTTGCTCAAGATGAATACAACCAACAATTGTCACAAACTCACTTCTGAGACCTCAGAACTAATGGAATGTAATGGTGTTGGTCAAGAAATGCCTCCTATTCAAAAGCTACTGTAGCCTAGTAAAATTACATCTCTCATTTTTTTGACAGCAGCATATTTGTATTTCAAACTGTGTTTCTGTTTATTTATTCTCTAGGTACGGTTGGCGAGGCAGTTAAGGGTCTAATAACGGGCAAACAGGCACCCATTGCCAACTGTCTTTTCAGTACACTGAACATGAACTCAAAACCTTTCGTGGATAACTACCTTGACAATCTTAAGGGGTACAAAGTAGGCACTAAAGATGAAATAAAGAAACGAATTGAAGAGAAGTATAGGGACTGTGGATCCTATAAGCCCAGGAAAAACAACTGTGAACACCTTGCTACATATGTGCGCTATGGAGTGAGAATTTCAATTCAGGTAAGTCACTTAGGTAGGAGGCACTTAGTTTGCAAGCACATTTCTTCATTACATGATTTTACATTTTTTAATTTTGCACAACATATTGCTAGTTAATGATGTCCAAGGGTTTAAGTCCAAGTTATACTGTTTAGTCTTAGGTTTTATTTTTTTCTATGTTTCTGAGTTATTTGTATCTCTAGTTTATGGTTTCTTGTGTGTGAGGTTCCTCTTGTGTCTGCCTCATGCCTTTGTCTCTTGTGAGAGTCTGTCATGTCACAAGTCTGTCTTGTTCCCATGTCCCTGCCCCAGTGTCACGCCTGTGTTCATCCGTTCATCCCAGTGCTCCTATTTAATTTTGCCAGTCTCTCATCCTGTGTTCGGTGTATTCAGTTTTGCTTCCCCCGTCTTGATATGTTTAATCATTCCAGCTGTGTTCCCAATGTTCTTCCGCTTCCCTTGTCATCCCTCAGGGTATATATTGTCTTTCTCTCTCTCTCAGTCACTTGTCGGTGTGTCTATTAACACTCCCTCGTGTCTCCATGTTTCCACGATATTTCCAAGTCTCTTCTGTAGCTTTCCCAGTTTAGTTTTTTCATGATTAGTCCTCCATTTTATTTCGGTTTCCTGTTTTGTTTATGTTAGATATCAGCCACGCTCATTTATTGTTAAGTCTAGTCCATGCTGTGTGTGTTTGGGTCCTCACTAAAAAAAAGCACACGATCTGCAGCTGCAGATCATGACAGACAGAGGGTTAAGCTGCCTTTGTTTTCATGGCATTCACAAATGTCCTGAAAATAAGCTGGCTCATGTTGCTCTAGAATAGCAAAAAATACAAATAGAATTACCTCCCAACCAGCAGCTTGTTTTGCAAATAGCTTAAATTAACAGACATTCATTTATATGCAAAAGTATCATTACTCCATAGCTTCTTTACGTGCCTGTTGATAGGAAGTATTTATTTGTTTTAAATGGAGAGCTAGTTCACAAAATGTAACTGGTCTTTATTTTTCCTCTTATTTACAGCATGGCGCTAAACTTGAAGGAAAGGCGAAAAATGATCCCAACATCAATGTTAAAGAAATACTGGAGAAAATAGGCAATAATGATGATTCACGTTGAGAATCTGGGTGTTCCATCAGCACTTCCGACCACACTTCCTACTGGATTTACGAGTAACAGTGTTCGTTGTTCCAACCCAGTCTGCATCTGTGTATCCCTCATTTAACAGGAAGTCTTACATGAAATAAAGAAGAGAAAATGTGTTTTATTGGTGTTTTAGATTTTATTAGTGAATGGCGTGTCAAGCTCCCCAAGCAACACAACTATATAAAAAAATCTAAAGTAGAAATAAAGCGGTTCTACAAAATACACCGATGAGTCTTCACAAGCAAGTTTGATGCTCCCATCTAATGTGTGGTGGTGAAAATGACCAGAAAGACCTTCAGGCTCTTACTTAGACATTTTACGGCAATCCAAAAAATGAAACAAGTAAAATAATTAGACAAAGAAAATGAACAAATATCCACAAATGAAGTCCAGTACTGAGGAAATGTTTCATAGTTTTAGAAAATTAAATGGAAAATTGTCATATTCAGTCAAGATGGTTTATTCTATCAGCTGAATTTCTCCCAGTGTCACAAAATAGTAATAGATAATGCATCATCTTCAGTCAAGCTGTGATATATCTGATGTATATAAAGCATTTTAATATTGAGGCTCATAAAAAACAGTAGAATGAAAAGGGGAAAAAAACTGTATACAAGGGAGTTAAATAGAGAGTCAACATAAAGTTTTAGTAGAATTTTGCCATATCCATATAAATCTGGGATTAGCCCTTGGTTTACTGTACTACAAATTTGGTTCACTTCTTCCCAGAGTACACTGGTAACTTGTGGTGAATCTAACCTGGAGTTTAGGTTTCAGACTAGAAATCAACACATAGGGTGAGTTAGATACAAATTTCATCATCACATCCCTAAAACTAATTATCAGCAACAATAAAAATGTATTTTCCTATTATTTTCTGATATTGCCTTCCAATGTTATATTTTGCCAATTTGTCTACACTCTAAAAAGCGGTTCATCAGACCTGTTACCACCACTTGATTAAATGCAGGACTGTAAGAGAAAATAAGTAATGCTACTATTTAGCACTGTAATTTAGCCGTTCTGAACTTAAGCATAGGAGTGGATAAGACTTATGAAGTTTCATGTGACAAAACACGATCATATAAGGATGAATAACACACAAAGCATGAATAACGTTTTGCTATCTGCTTCTATCTAATTTCAATCACAGTGTTTTTTCTGTGAGAAGGATAAAAATAGGCAGAGTGCTTCTTTTTTTGTCTGTCTCTCATTTTATGTCTTTATAAAACTTGCAAAATGCTATACATTATATTACATTGTAAATTATTTTGGTTACTATTGTGATACAGTTTAAGTAAGTATTGTTTTTAATCTCAAGAGCTGTATCCATTGTTGTTACCTTTTTAAGACATCAAGTTGTGTGAAATATTATTCAAATGATTCACACAATCTATGCCAGGATGATACTGTCGGAATCTACTTGAAATTAAGACTTTATTTGTGCATAGATAAACTTCATTTATTATTAAAAAAATACTAAATGATTATTGTGGTGGATTATCTGTCTTTACTATCAATTTTAAGGAAGTTTAAAATATTAGTGAAGCTTGACAATTGTTTTTAATAATGATTGAAGTTTCCTATAGCAATTTTTTTTCTGTTTGTGTGGTCTACAGATAAAGGAAGAGATCAGTAACTGTTCAGAATAACTGTAAGCCTTGAATCTACCTTTATAGCTAAACTTGACCACTACACCCCAAAACTAATGGCTATAGTTCATCAAGAGGATGAGCTAAAGGAGTGAGAATCAGGCAGATCACTGAGGTATGAATATTATTTAGACTGGCTATTTGTTGGTGATGACCCACAGCACAATACAGTTGAAATACACAGGGAAGTAGCCATCCGCTGCCTTGTTGCATAGCTTGGAGAGAAGGAAGAAGACTTTTCATGGAGTTTGGTGTAAGTAATTCAGCATTTGAACAAAAATTAAATCCACACTGATCATAGTCTGGATTTACACAGTTGTCATATTACTCTAAACCTGGCTTGAACATGAACTGTTGTACCGTTGTATTATATTGAAATCTCTGATTATTCAATTTGAATTATTCTTAGCCACAGTAATAGGTCATCCAACTAATTAGGTTGCTTTTGTAGGTAACTTTGTAATATTTGCAATTCAAATGCATTCCAACTGAATCGAGATTTGCAAATGTGAAAAGGGTTGACCACATTTGCAAGCAGCTGGAGGATATGCCTTTGTGTTCCCTTAAGGTTTTGTGAAGGTTATTTGTCTATAACCTTCAGACAACCTTCATGGTAAACATCACAGAACGTGTAACCTTAAGCAAATGTTCATTTGCTGGAAAGTGAACCACCTTCGTGATATCCCACAGAAAAGCAAGATGTAAGTTAACCCTGAAGTTACCTGGATAATACAAAATCCTCTTTTGTAGTACAGGCATCAGATAGTTTCTGTATTATATACAATGCAAAACTCAAGAAAAGGTCTATTTCCACTTGTCCACATAGAAATGTTTTTTCCAGATCATATGGTACCCTGCTGAGTCCCGTCGCCACAAGCCTTGATCATGCTGTCCACATCCAAGAGTCTCCTGGGATTGGAATGATATCAATTTGGTCATGCTAGTGAGTCCAAGAGTCCATGCTGATGTCCTTGTTTTTTTGCTACATTACAAAGCACCAATTACAGAAGTGCCCCAGGCAAATGGAACAGTTGTGTTCAAATCAAAAGCAAGCAACATATTTAAAAACAAACAAACTTCGGCGCCATGAGCAGGCAGCGGATGATAGCAATCCAGCAAAACTCAGTGTCTTTTTTTTCTACGGTATATTGTTTTGCTTATTGACTCTTTTACCTCAAAGTGTATATACTCCCCTTAGCCCAGTCTTTATATTTATTCTTACTCTTACTATATTTATTGTTGTTCTTTTACACTGAATGGAACTGGAGCCCCGTCGTCTCATCTCTCTATATACTGTACTGTATATAGCAGAGATGACAGAGTTTACTATGACTTCGATTACGTGCCTTCATTTATGCTGCGCAATTTTTAACTAGGAAAAGAAGTCTCACCTTTTCTTTGAGCTGTTACGAACAAAATGAAAAGTCATGTACTCTGTCCTTACACGAGACAGCAGCAGAAATAATTATTGGTCGTCAGTTGTGCAACATCACCTTGTAATATATACAGGTAATATGGTGTTCAGTGTTGTTTTGAAGTAAACATACACTGACAATATTATATTGCTTCTTGATGTGGTTAATTTTTTCCAAGTTTCAATGTCATCTGTTCTGTGAAAATGTCAAAAATAAAATGGAGTAACCTGCTGGAAACTGACAAAACATCTATAAGAATGCACAAACAGACCTAAACAGATCCAAATTTTGTTGTAAGACTCATATATATATATATATATATATATATATATATATATATATATATATATATACACACATATACACACACACACACAACATGCAACACTTTTGAATATCCAAAAAAAGTTTATTTATTTATCAACAACATTTATTTGCTGTAAGATAAATCAGATATAATTAAAATGTTCAAACCAAATATTGGAAAAAATACTGAAACTAATTTAAGTTTTTATAAGTCATGTCAAGAAGCATCCATAGGGAAGTAACTAGTGTGTTTTTGAATTGGGGGAAGAGCAATTTAAGTCTTGTGACATGCCTACAGTAAGGAGGACAGGAATGCATTACAAGTAAAGTACTTTTGTCTGACAATAAACAGCATAACAACTACAAGTTGAGTGATAGGAATGAATTCATCCACAAATAAACGGTTACAGGGAACCCAGTTTTTTCCTATATGACTGGGTTCGTATCAGTGACAGTATTACTATGTTCTGGCACCACCAGCATTAGCAGGGAGACAAACCTGCCTTCAATATTTTACCACCTGCAGTGACTATTTCTGGAATTGTTAATGTACTGTTTCTTACACTTTTGAGGATTTCTTACATCAGGTTAGATTATCAACGTTATATCACCTGATTCAAATAAATTAAATGTTTAAAAAAAGAAAGAAAGAAAGAAATGTGATGATGCCGTTGCCTCACATATCTGACACTCCCACCACAGTGCAGTGTTTTTCCACTTTTGTCATCTGAACGTATGCTGACAATCACTATTCCACAGGTCGGATTCCTTTGGCCTCTTCCATCTTTCTCAGGGTCTCATCCCACTGGGTGAACTGCTTGGACAACAGGAACATCTGCCAATCAAAAGGTCAGTTGTCAGTGGGTGGAGCTTTAGCTCAGCAACAACTTGTGTATTCTGAATTTCTCCATGACTGACCAAAGTAGCTATAGATATAAAACTTTGGTAGTTTGCTAATTAAGTTTAAGATGTTTTTGTTTGCCCTTTTTTGCCCTATTTTGTTTACCCTAAGAATATACTTATAGCTTTGTTCTCATAATCATTGGAATTTAAAAATTGAAGTGTACCATTTTGTTGTATTCTTCAAAAAGCTTCTTAACTTCCTGTGACTGAACCTCACTTTGGTCCTGTAAAACAAACAGAATAATATTTACACATAAAACCTAGTGAGAGACAAACCCACAGGAGTAGATGGAGAAAGAAAGAAAGGGCTACCTGCTGTTTGATGTGAATCTGTGATAAGCGCTGCAGCTTGGTGGCATGTTCTGGTACATCTGTGAACAAAAAAACAAGACCTGATGAGGTAAAACATGGAATACTACAATAGGCACATCTATCACCCATTTAAAACAGGCTGAAAACCCTGGCTAAAAGTAGATAACAAAACTAAGCATAAGATCCCTCCAAAATGATGCCAGGAATTTAAAAAAAAAGACAAAACAGACATTGTTTTGTTGGGTATTAATGTGTCCTACAAAGTGAAACTCACCTCTGATGTAGGTGCTGTCCAGCAGTGGCTGCAGGTTGCTGACCTGTTCCAGTAAAGCAGCCTGCGAAAGCAAGAAGTCCTCCTCTGCAAAGAGACAGAGCAAGAAATGGATTCAGCTTCTACTTGTTTACAATATATATAAAAAATTTAATACCAATACAATTTGCACATATAGCAATCGACATTAAAGTTAATGCCCGTGTATGCCTCAGTAATATTAGTTTTCATTTGAATTTTTAAGAGTTCTTACCTGCAAGGATGAACTCCAGCTTCATGGCATCAGGCACAGTGATGTGGTCTGTGAACTCGGGGTCCAAGTACTTTAAGAGGTCCTCAACTGCACCACAACACCAATGAGCATGATTAAAAGTTCAATCGGCTAAGTCTAAAATCTAAATAATGGAAAAAAATTCTGCAAGAACTTTTGGTGTCTCGAAGATTAAAGGTTGTCACAGAAATTTTGAGCCCTTTCAAGTTTTTAATTTTCAGTAGCCACATTACTAAACACATCAGTTTATAAAGGTATTAGTGATATGCATCTAGGGCTGGGCGATATGACCCAAAATTCATATCTCGATATTTTTTAGCTAGATGGCGATATACGATATATATGTCGATATTTTTTTTTTTAAAGCCATAAGGTAAGAACAAAAAGAGAGTTTAGTCAAAGCTGTGTCCCAGATGTCACACAGGCACTTTTATTAACATACAGCATAGATGTACATGAAGAAATTACTCAAAAATAAATTATGAGCATTTATTAAATAATAATGCTCCATAAATAAAAGAAAACAATGTTGTTTTTGCGCATAACAAAAAGCTCACAATTGTGCAGTCAAAATGTAAACTAAAAGACGATGAGCATAATAACAAAGACAGACAGATTTCACAGCTGCTCTATTCCCAAGTTCTACTGCGTGACTGACAGCCTTGAGTTTGAAATCCTCTTTGTAACCATGTCTCTTGTTAACAGGTGACATTTATGGTCCTTATACACACACAATACGGTAATATTACGTTGAAGCACAGTACGTATCACTCCGCGAGTTCCAGACTACGGTAGCCGTAATGCTCCGACAATCCATCAAGCGGTGCAGCTCCGTAGCTTACCAAAGTCGTACTAAAACATTTTTTGACAGATTGCTGAGCGCCGTGTACCACATAAAATCGGTTGGCGGTCAGTAAGCACAACCAGAATTCATACATAAGGCGCGCTGTCGATTTTGGAGAAAATGAAAGGATTTTAGGCCATGCAGCCCGTTAGCGCGGTTAGCTCGCTAACACGTTGACGCCGTCCAGCCCCACGCACGGGGCGATCCGCGGTAACTCGTTAACGGAGATTTGCCGTGTCCATCTTGTCGCTGCCTGCAGGTGAAGCTATGAAGGAGGGGGAGTTGTGTTCGGTGAAGGAGAGGCGAGGCCGATTAACGTTGCGTAGAGACAAAAGTGGACGAAAGAGAGGCAAACTTGCGGCTCCACAAGTATAATTATAACGTAACATAGACTATATCGATATAAAGGATATTGTCACATCTTATATCTCGTATGAAAATATATCGATATTTTTAAAAAAAACCTCGATATATCGCCCAGCCCTATATGCATCTTAATGGTTAAGATAGTATTTGAAGAAAATGAAACTCTAAACAAAAAAATAAATTACTGTATGTATCCGTGTATAATACGAATAACCACATCAGTGTAAAGTAGTTGCTAATTTTGAGTAATGTTAAAATATTATTTCACAAAAATACAACAAGCCAGTAATCTAAAGTGTAGGGGCTGAGAGATTGACAGAGTGTGTGACTCACTCTTCTTGTGCAGAATCTTTACTCGTTCTCTCTTATTGGCCGTGTTAGTCAGACCGGCCTGAATCCTGGCCAATGACTCTGCACACTGCAGGGGAAAAAGTTAGTGGTTATCATCCAGATAGCAAGGTTTTTTTTTTTTTTTTGTTGCTTTTTGTTTTTTGGTGGTGTGATATAGAGGAATATGCTAGCACATAAAATGCATACAAGAGTCAAGTTTATATGACATTGGGAGATATAGAAGGTACCAACAAAACCTAATGGCATTTTAAAACAAATCTTTTCTACTCATGCTTATGAGGACTGGAATCTTATTATCCTAAAAGAAATGTGAGAATTAGCATGATGCAGGCTAAATATATGCTGTCTGTATATTCTATATATTCCCTTACTACATTTAAGGTCTTATTTGGCTTTTTGCAGTACATATTGGATAATGGTCTCCACAGATGACCATTGGAAAGCAGTATTACATCACATGTCACAGGCTGTGCAGCATCAGGACCAGAAGCAAAAACAAGCATTCTCTTCTTCACCTCTCTTGTGCAATGTCTGTTACTTTGGATGGTTAAACCACGGGTATTTAAACTCATCCAACTTCACTACCCCTGCTCTTCCATATGACACCTGTCTCCTTATTCACATACATGCATTCTGTCTTGCTTCTTATGACTTTCATTCTTCGTCTCTCCAGTAGAGGTACATACTACCTTTTGCTTTTCTAAATTTAGAAAGCATTTTAAATCGTATTACTGTTTTAGTCGTTTAGCTTCTTGTAGTGCTGTCTTACAGGAACCTCATTCCTTAGTTTCGTTCCCTCTTATGCTACTTCATGTCTTGAAATGGCAATAATACTCTCAAATCTTTGAATTTAAACTATATTAAGCCTAACAGCACACTGTAGCAATATCTCCACCTTTGGAATTACAAAATCTAGTGGAAAACAAACCAACTTAAATGCCTCTTTGTAAGCCAGAAAGTTTTTTCCCAGATCACATGATACCCTGCTGAGTCCCCTCGCCTCAAAAAGCATCTCATCACTAGCTAGCCGAGGTTTCTTCGTTTAACCGTGTCAGACTATTGTATTGTTGATTATGATTAAGTTGAACAGACACAAAAGCACAGCGCCACAAAAACCAGGTTACAACGTACAGCTTTTTTAAATGTAAACAGATGAAAGCTAAATAACCAACAGTTATAAAAAATAAAGGAATAGCTTCTTGATGGGCAGGAAAGTAAATTTCTCATATTTGTGCGAAACTAAATTGAACAACTAAAACAACTTCTGCTAACATTCTAGTGTATAAATTTAAAAAAGGGCGTTTACTCACAACCAACGTTAGCTCCGCAAGGCTAACAACTAGCATATATACAGATATACGTAATATAAGCAAACCTTTGCAGGTTTTCCGCTCTTGTTTTTTCTCTCGCCATATATACGACTCTCTAACGCCCGGAGACGCATTTCCAGGTTATCCATCTCAGTTGTTTTATCCATTCCCGGAGCTGCCGATGAACACAACAGATCCCAAACAGGCGGAGGAGAAGGGTTTTTTTTTTTTTCGTTTTTTTTTTTTCAGGCGGAGGAGAAGTACGTAGTTGAGAAGGGCCGTCGCATACTGATGATGTGTCGCCCCCGGTTCTCTTTACCACTCGGCTATTTGGTGGGGGATGGATGCAAAACCTACAACGCTTTAAAATACTTTAAGCATTTAATATTTATTTTTAAAATTTTAGTGTCTTTTTCAACGTAAAATTGCAGATCATTTGGTATGTTTCTGTAGTTGGTTTAGTAAAGATAGCTGTCGCCAGTGGTCGCTGTTTTGCGGTAAACGGGATATTTTTGCTGTTTTTCCGGTGTCAGCGGGGGAATGACAACATAGGCCCCTTTTCCATTCAATATATCTACAAAATATCGACTAAAAAGTAAGCCTTACCCATCTCCTTCTCATAGAGTAAGAATTTCTGTCTGTGGGAAATATTATCATTACCTTTGTAATTGGACTTTAAACATTTCTTTATTATGTTTCCATTGGTTAAGTTAGCCTACTTAGCCCTCGAGCTAACATCAGTTTTTGCTCTACAGCTGCGTAGTTCGACAATTTTGGAGTTCCTTTGGAGGTCTAAGAGATAGGTAGCGACCTATCACTGAACTGTAACCTAGAAATAACTTCACTGGCAATTTACTTAAGAGATATCTAAGTTACTCAAACCTGAAGTGCGCCAACGTGGTGCTAGCTTAACTTGCACTGGTTATTGAACTGAGGTTCAGCGTTTGAAGGATGCTGAAAGTTTTGTCAGTGTTTGCCTGTTAGCCATGCTCCGATCTTTTGCTGACAGTAGGACGGTTTTATCTCTTCTGAAGCAGGCATCTGTTTGGGGAATTCATTCTTTATGTGCCACTGGGAGCAGCAGCATGGCAGATGACAAGGACGTGTTGAGAGACGTTTGGTTCGGCCGGATACCCACCTGCTTCACTCTGAACCAGGATGAGGTTACTGAGAGGGAAGCCGAGGCTTATTATGTAAGTACAGTTGTTCTCATCTAACATGATGCAAAATCTAGGCCTGACTTAACTTTTGTTTTTGGAGATTAATGCTTTCTGACGAAGCATGCTTCAAGGAAGTCCTTCAGACAACACAGTCAGAAGGAAGCCTCTTATTTAACTTTTGTAAGCCTGCTTACAGAAGGGTACATGACCCATATTCATAAGCATTCCGAGGATCCACTCAGCAGCAAGGAGTTCTAGGATAAGAATGATGTAAAAGAGTTGTCAAAGCAAAATGAAGGAACTAACTACCTCAGTGTGGAGGTGTAGCTGACCAGGCTGTGGCCTCACCTGAACCGAAAACATTAGTAAAATAGTCAAACCTACATAGATTATAGGTGTAGTTCTAAGTATCGTCTAACAAAGTGTTTTTCAAACATTTTGTTCTTGCTTGCGAAAATTACATTTCTTTATACTTCCAGGTAGCCAGACATTATTGCAGTTGCTTTTTTTGCTTTGGCTTTGAGTGGCGTTGAACACTGTGCCTCCTTTTGCTCTCATTTTCAGTACAGTCCCTGTAGCTGACCATTCTCAAAATAATATATATATATATATATATATATATATATATATATATATATATTTTTTTTTTTTTTTCTTTTTTTTTTTTTTTTTTTTTTTTTTAAACCACTTTACACCGTCCAATGAATCATACAAACATAAAAGAAGCAAAAAACCTAACTCAAGGGATGAATCACTGTTGTATCTATGTATAATAAATTTAGGAAGGAACCTGTTTTAAATTATATAATGTGTTGTTGGGGGAAAACAAATCATTTGTTCACATCACTTTATTTGAATCTATAAAAACTGCCAAGAGTAACACAGTTTGACAGGCATAAAATAGTATTTTTGCACCAATAAAGTGATTCACATATAACTATTAGGTGAAAACATGACTTACCTCAGCGTGGTGCACAGGAAAATGGTTAGGTAGGTGGAAGGCAGAATAGGAAATTGTAGGCCTAAAACACTATCTGGAGCAGATAAGAAGTATCTGAAATTCACACCCTTCAGAAATAGAAAAAAACCCCAGCAAAGATCTGACACAGTAGAGGTGCATGTATTCTTTCAGTTTGTCTATCTGCTGTTCACTGAAGCCTCATCAGAAATTAGTGGAAGGGTGGCTGTCAAGAAGCCATTCTTAAGGAAGGGAAACAGGGAGAAAAGGATGAGGTATGCCAAATTACACAAGAAATGGACTGAAAACACATATTATGGAGTGATAAATCCAAACTTGAAATCAAACTTTGTTAGTTTGTACAGAGGAGGTCAGGAAAGACGTAGAACAGTGTGTATCTGTAAAGCGCATTGGAGACTGTCACAGTTTCGGGCTACATTTCAGCCAGGTGTGTTGAGTATCTGGTCAAAATAGCTAGAATTATGATTGCAGAAAAATGCCATCAGATTTTGGTCCATTAGGAAAGCATCTGAGTGGCTATGATCCCACATAAAAAATGCAGTAGAAGGATACCTGAATAGACCAGATATACCAAATACAGATTTTTAGCTTGGTAGAAGTGTGGAAACTCAATGTATTTCCATGTATGTTTGCACTTTTTTCAATAACTTGCGGCTCCCATTTCCCATTAATCTAAAGAAAATACAAAGAAATGAGGGGTGGCTCATGACTTTTGTATATGTCTGCTGTATCAGTGTTTGTTACAGACTCAGTGGTTTACAAATAAATGAACAAGTAGACAAAAATCATATAGGATAAAAAACAAATACATATAGATATGTCTGTGAAGGTTCTCAGTCATCCAGGTCATCGTAGTCTAAGGAGCTTGCAAAGAAAAGTGTCTGGACTTCTTGAGTTGCTTGAAGACGTTTCACCTCTCATCTGAGAAGCTTCTTCAGTTCTAAGGTCAAATGGTGGAGAGTCCCAGATTTAAACCTAGTGGGAGTTTCCCCCCAAAGAGGGACAAATGACCCCCTGATGATCCTCTACCTAATCACATGAGCCAAGGTGTGAAAGCAGGTGTGGGTCACAATCAGCCAGGGTTTCGGGTGAGCTCATTGTGAAACCTGGTCCCCACCCTATCATGTGATTTCCTGAGGTCAGATGGCCCAGGATGTGAGTGGGCGTTAAGGCGTCTGGGAAGGGATCTCAAAACTGGATTATAGATGGCAGACAGTTGGTGTCGTAAACCACCGCCTCTGTTCAAAGATGGTCGCTCACAGTGGACGTAAATGGTTTCTTTCACTCCTCTTTCAAACCATCTGTCCTCTCTGTCCAAAATGTGAACGTTGGCATCCTCGAAAGAGTGACCTTTGTCCTCTAGATACAGATGAACTGCTGAGTCTTGTCCCGTGGAGGTGGCTCTTCTATGTTGTGCCATGCACTTGTGAAGTGGCTTTTTGGTCTCTCTGATGTAGAGGTCTGGGCATTCCTCGCTGCACTGTACAGCATACACCGCATTGTTAAGTTTGTGTTTAGGAGTTTTGTCTTTCGGGTGAACCAGTTTCACACCTGGACTTCCCTTAAGGAACACAATTGCACTTGCACTGCACACCAATTGGGAATCACTGACCTAATGTAATGGACATTTCAGTTGAATACACTAGCTTTTAGACAATATTTACACAATATTTGGAATTACAAACCAGTCTGTGCCAAAGTACAATGACATGCCTATAATTTTTGCTTGTGTTTATACACAGTTCTGGGATATTTTGTAAGTTACTCTGTTTATCTGTTTATCCTAAGGGAAATAAATGATGAGCTTTTAAAACTTACACCAGCAACACCGTGGCAATTTAAATTAAGTGTGTAATAGTTTGAGACTGTGAAAATGCTGTAAACGATAATGAGATCACTGTGGTTTAACAAATCAAAGTAATTACTGCTACACTGTAACTCCATTTTATGGTTTCTGACACTTCTGATACTACTATTTCTACCTTGTCTCAATCAGCTGCTGTACAGACTGTAAGAGAAAAAAAGATACAATTGCTCTGCTGTTTAAAGGCATCCAGCAAGTGGAGTGTTTTCTTGTATGAAACTAAGTACATTGATTGATTTGAGTTAATCAGCACACCATGAATATCAATATGGCAGCTTCAGTTTGTGTTTACTGATCTCTTATGCTAGTCTTTAGTGATAATTGGATCTTCTCAAAAAAAAAAAAGCAAACCAAAAAACCCCAAAACAAACCCATTAATTAACTCAAATATGTAAACTGTGAATTTGTTCCTCACTTGGAGGAAAAATGGTTGCTCTACACTTTGTCTTTCTACCATTTCCTTCTCTGCTGATGAGTCTCCTTCTAAAAGTCCTCCTGTCCACTGCTAACATTTTTTCACATTGAGAGTTCTTTCAAGGCCTGTGGTGCTTTGTGAAATTTTTTTACCTCTGTCAGGATTTATTTTTAGGGTAGAGCATACCGCAGTTATCACTAGTAGCTACTCTTAAGTCCTAAGAAGTCCTGTGAATACAGGCCATAGATTATGCAAATAATCTATTTTGTTTACAAGTCCCGACCAACATGTACTTCAAGTTTCAGGGTATCCATGTAAATTAAGTCTTAAGAGTCTTTGAATGTGGTTAATTCTAGTGAATTGAGGGATTGTGATCTAACAGCAGTTACTATGTAGTTGCCGTAGCTATGCCACATAGCTCACATGCACCACAAAAATGTACAACATGACGCTACAGTTACTCTATAGATTGTTGTCTGCTGTTATGTGACGTATATGATATGTCACAGTAAATGGAAAAAATAACAAAATAATTCATTCATTGTTTATAGGTGTCTTTAATTCACAACTGTGTGAGGACATTTTACTCATCTGTAATATTGGATGTTAATACACAAAGAACCAAGCAGACACACAATATAGCTGCTCATTATGTCATTAATGTGCACTTTCTAAATTTAGCCCACGGCTACCATGTAGTTCAGAGTAACAGACTGTCCCTTATTAATGCACCTCTTCCCCTGTTCTCTTGACTTTATCAGCTGCTGTTACCCAGAGTGAGCTACCTGACTCTGGTCACAGACAAGGTGAAAAAGCACTTCCTCAAAGTGATGAGAGCAGAGGATGTGGAGGAGATGTGGTTCGAGTACGAAGGAACGCCACTCAAATGGTGAGAGAATAACTGCTGTTGTTTGAACTCATTTCAATCAGTGCATCAATGGAGTTTTACTTTTCCAGTCATAAGATGGTGGTTTGGCATTCGTGGAAGACATATGTTAAAAGAACAGAATCTCATTCTCTGCTTATCATGTTTAAAGTTTGTTACTGTCATGATTCTTTTTATAGAAATGTCTACTGATGAAATGTCTTTTGGCTGATCCAGTTAGTTTATTGTCCTACTTTATAAGACTGACACCATATTACAGCTAGCAGTATTATCTGGAAACTGGGTTGGGGTTTAATGCTATATTTAGGCATCATCTTGAAAATAAATGTAGTCAAATCTCTTCATTGGGAATAAATAATCTATTTGATGTAATTGTCTTTTGTTTTGCTGCCTTGTGTAAACATATATGTTCTCTAAAGCGTTGTGCAGTCAGGACTATGTATTCATGCCACTATCAACTTAAGCATTCAGGAACAGCACAGAAGCTTTTGCCAGTATTTGCATTTCTTTTCTGCCTACTGACTGCTAAAATCAGAGCCAGTTATAAAGATGGAATTACAGCATGTAGCCACAAGATGTCAGTAGTGCAACACAAGTGATTAGCCTATTTCACAGCCTAAGTAATAGTAAATCGCTAAATAAAAAAGTAGTCATTAATTACTTGTTGTCATATAGAAAAGTAATTTTATCTTCTTAACCGTTATGATAACCAGTATGATTAGCATATGAGTACAAACATGAAATGCATGCATTATTTTAGGCTCTGATGAAGAAAAGCCTCTTCATTTCTGAAACATCGAAGCGTTTTAGAAACCCCTTTCTAAACACTGGAAGTTAGGATTAAAACTGTTATGATTATATGTTATGGTTAAACTTACCAAACCACTGCGCAAAAGAAAAAACATAGGATTATGTGAAACAAAGTCCTGATAAAATGATCTATGTAAAGATGTGACTAGACTCTCTAGTATAAGTCATAATCTTTAGTATAACTCACCAGCTGAAAGGCTTCTACAGGGGCCTGGATTTCAGTCAGTCCTGGGCCACCTCCAGTGTGTTTTCCTCCCAGTCTCTCTCCCTGCTTCCTGTCTACTCTACTGTCTACAGGTGATGCAACTGATCAGCTTAAACGTTTCCAAGCCCAAAGATAGGGGTAAAACTAGTTTCTTGGCTTTGGGAACAGATGCTGAACACAAACATTCAACAGGTTTTTCTCTTGTACCATAATTTTGTTTTTGCATTTCATGGATACAGGCACTATCCAATTGGAGTCTTGTTTGACCTCCATGCTTCTAACAGCGTCTTACCCTGGAGCATCACTGTGCACTTTAAGGTAAGAGCTGATCACAAGTTTATTGTTTTGATAAGTCTTAGCGCTCCTATCAAATTTGTTTCTAGAAGCATGAAGTTCTGTTAAACCTCTTACTTGCTCAGCTACAAATACAATACAAAATATTGGAAATAAATATACAACAAAATATTGAAATAGGGATGAATGAAGAGGATTACTCTGGTTGGTGAACCAAAGCAGAGACAAAAAGACTGTGTTAATTGCCAGTTAATTATTTGTAGATATGTCTGTAGATATGTAAATAAAATGGCCTGAGAACATGTTTTCCTGTTTCTTGTGGTATCCCCATCATCGAGCTTTAAATATTTTTGCCATGTGAATATGTGTCAGAATTTTCCAGATCAGGACCTGCTCCACTGCCCATCCAGCTCTGTGATAGAGGCTCACTTCATGTCCAGCATCAAGGAGGCCGACGCCCTGAAGCACAAGAGCCAAGTTGTCAATGACATGCAGAAGAAAGACCACAAACAGCTGTGGATGGGCTTGCAGAACGGTGAGACACACGCACATGCCCATTTCAGGGTGTGGCGTTGACATGCACACAAAGAATACATCCAAACAGATTGGCAGATGATCATGATGCACAAACAAACCAAAGAGAGAGACGGTCTGAGTTTGCAAACTTCTTTCCAAACGCCCACCAGTTTGTATTTCCACATCATCGTTCCAAGCAGATTAATCTCCTACCGCCTTTATAGAATAGTCAAAGCTTGTGTTGGGAGAGGTGTCAGGGAGAACTGGATGCCTCTGATTTGTGGTTTGTTGTAAAACTTGTGCTTGTTTTTGAATTGCAACCCAGTCTGCAACATGATGTGCCTGGAATGTCTGCTGGTCAAGCTGATTAAAATGGTAACTATAAACACTTCAACCACCAGGACGGCAGCCACCCTTTGGACCACTCAGCAGCAAATGTGTCATCTTGGTTTTCTGTATAATTGCCTGCTTCTTAGTTATTATTAGAGCACACAAATGTTATTCCAGACCAGTCACGCTTATATCTAAATGTCTAAAGTGGAATTTATAGTTCTGCAAATGTGTCCGTCTGTGTACACGTTTCCATTTCGAGAGGGTGGAGAGAGGGATTTATACAGACTGCTGACGCACTCCCGTGCAGTCCTCCGAAATGCTACATCTACATCGCTGGAAGTGGATGACATATGCGTCTCCCAGATGCTGACTGGTTGATAGTGGACCAAACCTACAGCAGAGTTCACCAGGAAAAGAAGAACTGCAAAAAAAAACCCCTTAAAGATAAAAAAAAAAAAAAAAATCCAGGATGAAAAGCACAGAAGGTGGCTGCAGTGAGCACTTCTCGACGTTGTCAACACTCAGTTTCAGTTCTTTGTATGTTATAACTTCACTCTTCTCCATGGCTGGCTGACATGGAGAAGAGTGTTTTTGGCTGATGGAGCAAAGCAAGAATGACCCCCAGACTGGTTGTGCTTTTCCCCTGCCTCCATTTATTAACAGAGCTCACTGCAGGCACACAGGGTATCCTTGGACTGGGGCAAACAGTAAACACACCAGCCATCCTGAACAATAAATTCTGCTTAAAGTAGCAAAAGCCATTTATATGAATATTATTACAAATAAGTCTGCATCTAACGGTTCTTTTGGTTAGTTTGCATACTCTATGGATGTGAAAATTGTTAATGCCCATCTCTCAGATAGTTTGCTTATAGTTGTTATTATCCCATAACTGTCAAAACTGCACACTGTGCATGTGGCATTTGTAAGAGTCGAACAGGTTTGCAGAAAAACCCAAGGGTGTCAAACCCGCAAAACTTCAGCTGCTTGTCTCTCTCCCACTTTCCCCTGAAACTCGTGGTGTGAAAATAACAAAATATCACATTATTATGAAAAGGCAGATAAAAGTGAATTTAGAAGATTCTTAAAAAGATAAGGTTATGAACTTGTTTTTTTTAACTGAGGGTTTTGTTTAAAACTGCATTTAACAGAGAAGAAGCAAGTCCTTTTAACCTATCCAAAAAGAAGGAGTTGGCCCCAGACATGAAAGTGAAAGATGAAACTTAATCTGAACTAAAACTTTCACATCCAAAACAGACCAGAAACAGAGAGGTCTCAAACTTTCATCCAGGAGAGAGAAAAACAGACTGTTCATGTGAAAGTAAGGCAGGGATGCAGGTGGGGGGTTTGACATTAGCATATGCTGTGTGGAAACATTTTGATGGTGAAAGATCACACTGTAACTAAAAGACTAAATTCTTGTGTTGCTTTGACAGTTGGCCCGAGTAATACTGACACTAAATTTCAGTTTTAGTGACGCGTCTCTATCTTTTACTTTAACCTCCATTTGAAGGTGCTGAGGTGTTTGAAAACTGGTGTTTCTCAGAGTTAAAGAACAATTTCATTCTCATTCTAGCACATGTCTTAGGCTAGGCATGTATTCAATTCAGTTCAGTTTTAATTTAAGTTACACCCACTCAAAACAACAGTGCTTTATATTGCACCCGCTCCAGCTCACTTAAAAACCAGAAAATCCCATAGAGTCCATGCACCCAATCTTAAATCTTCACACTAATTAAAATTCAAGTGAACGTGATGCATTTCCTTGGAAATTTTATGTAGTAAACATAAACAACACAGGCTGTTGTTTTTATTGTTTATGTAAATTGCTAATGATACCCAGACATATGTGTCCCTCATTGCCACTGCAACACAATCTTCAAAATAAGAGCAATAAATGAGGGCCAGACTAATGAGTTAATCCACAAATTGACCACCTCCTATGACCAGTTTTCATTCACTTTTTATATAAGTAAATACATTTTATATAATTATGTCACTGTGAGTCATTTTAATCTTCACGGCCCACACTTTGAGAGTCATTGCCCTAAGCATTTGGGGACATTAAAAGGAAGAACTGTCTGTTAAGTAGAAGAGACTACAAGCAGCACCATCCCAGCCCACTAGCAACCCAGGACCTGTTAGTGCTGTTGCTGCAGTGATCTGGATGAACTGAAGACTTTTAGAACAGCTCTCTGAGGCAGATGTTTCTCATTTTAATAGTATTGCGTATATTTAAGGCTATCCTAGGCATTTGTTTCGTGAGTGTTAAGAGACACATCCTGGTCAAAAATGACTCAGAGATTCCTCAGTGCATTGCTGGAGGCCGGATAATGTTATCCAGAGTAAATGCCTGGATAGACGCCATGTTTCTGTTCAATAATAAATAATTTTTTTCGTAATTTAGAAGTAAAAATGACAGATGTAAGATGTACCTGTGGTTTAAAAAGTTTATGTATGTCACCTGGCTTTAGAGATAAATATTACAAGGTACTCAGCATCAGCAACATCAGCACAGCGTTTTCTAACAGTATAACTGTGTGATGTCAGAAATATTGGTCACAGCAGAGAACCCTGTGGAGCCACGTTGCTAACTTTTGTCTGTGAGGAAGTGAAAGTTTGCATCTATCACATTAGTACAATTGAAAGCAGCACAGTACATTTCCTTTAATACCAACGGTGTATTCTACTCTCTGTAATAAAATGTAGTAGGTGGCATTGAGTGCCACACTGAGGTCGAGCAGGACAAGCACAGATCAGTCCACTGTCTAAGGTCATAAAAAATAAATAATAACCTTCACTAGCGCTGTTTCGTTGTTATGGTGAACTCTAAATTCTGACTGAAACTCTTCAAATAAATCATTCCTCTGCAAACTATCGCATAGCAGATTTACAACAAGAATTGGAAGAGTTTTCAGAATGAAAGGAAGGTTTGAAATCAAGTAAGGGATTTTTAAGGAATTACTTAGGAACAGCAGCCTGAATTATTTTGTGATACATATATAAAGAAAGTGTAATAACAATAATTTTTATTAATGGTAAGACTTATTTGAGTAATCTTTTAGGGACGGGGTCTAATAGGCATACTGATGACCTATTAAAAAGTTAGTTTTATCTTTGTGTGATTTTTATGTTATGTGTCTGTTTTTGTGTCAGATAAGTTCGACCAGTTCTGGGCCATGAACAGGAAGCTGATGGAATATCCCACTGAGGAGGGAGGCTTCAGATACATCCCTTTCAGGATATACCAGGTAACATACATAAGGACACACGAGTAAAACTTAAAAACCACAAACCAAACTCTTTCCCCCACAGAAATATGCTTTGAACATAGTATTTCCACTTTGCACAATGTATTTTTAATTCATTGAAAGGGAAATTTTCCTCTTCTGCCCTGTAGATGGTGCCAAAGGGCTGTGCAAAAGTAAAGAGTCTTTCTTTAGCAGATAAATCAACCAATAATTTCTCCAGCTACTCACTGCCTCTCTTTGTCTACTGTAGTCTACTGTTGAGGTCACAAAAACTATTACTTGGAGTCACGATCTGTATTTAAAACAGCCTGTTGATTTGAAAGAAAGAAAGAAAGAAAGAAAGAAAAGACTAGAACTCTTGATGAAATGAAAGATAAAAGGAACTCTTCTTTCCTTTAATTTTAAACCCTCAGATAATAATTCCTACACAATTTAAGAATTGTACCTAAGGATGGGTAAACATTGCTTCTGCCTGCTATAACTCTACATTAACAGTAAAAGAAAATCTTGTCAGTCATCCATGTTAACCTCTTCTTGGACCTTTTCTTGGTATAGTCATAACTTTAATAAACAATAAGAGCCTTGGTTCATTCAGTTTAGAACACACAGCCAAGTTTGCAGGGGAATGATTTACATGCCAGTCATAATATTCACCTGACACCTGAGTGTAGGTGGTTTTAATTTCTTTTTCACGCTGCCCGTAACTTCATTGCTTTACATGTTTCTACTTGTAGTCATGACCTATGATAAAACAGTCGCTCTGTAAATGATGTAAGCAAATCAAAAAAACAAAATATTTCTCGCAATATGCGTGTGATCCGTTGTGCCTGGGTTTCTGGGGAAGTTATTCATTTGTCCCTGTACATTTGATACCTGTAACACTCACAAGTTTGTCAGGAGTTTCATTGACCCATGTTCAGCCAATGTGTAAGCCTAAGGGTTCAGTCTGGTTTAAGGAGGTGCAGGCAGACAAGCAGCCTCAGGTCGGGTGTTTCCACTACGCCGATATAGCTTAATCCTGACTCAGGTAAAAAGTCCCTTTGGAGCATAGAAACAAGAAGGGATGAATAAGCAACTGGAAAACATTAGCCGTCGCAAGCCAGACAGTGGGGGAAAGCGCTTTGAGTCAAGTGTTGGGGGTTTCTACACCGATCACAAATGGCCGAAAAACGTCTGGAAAATGAACTTTACAACTTCTAGAGTACTTGGTACAGTTCACAGAATGAGTAAACATGCAGTTCTACAACAAAACATGGCATGCTAATGGACGAATCTGTAGCACCGCTGTAAACATATATAAAACAAGTCTGTTTTTATCTTACCGAAGAGTATCATTCAGTCCAGTCAGGGAAGTAAATGGCATGAACACATCTGGAATTTTGTAGCAAAACATGTTGACAGTCTGCTTTGAGTCTAATGCCTCATTGTGAGTGCAGAAAGTCCCATCACTGTTGTTCTGTGAACAATTTAAAACTTTAGTCTGTCAAGGCAAGTTAGGAAATATAATATGAAAAAAATGGAGTGGCAAACAGTGCAAAAAATAGATCTGGTCTTAAATGACTGTGTCAAGTGTTATGTTATGGAACCGAAAGAGATTTGTAGATGTTAATAGCACAGCAGGACTTCAGTGTAATGGTAAGATGCTAGAGTGAACTTTCCTACTAAGCATATTTTTCCGTCACCATATCTGCTGTGACTGCTGGTAATTTCCCGTCATGACGATTTATTATCAAGTGTTTTAAGTTTTAATTAGACGTGCTGGGCTCCACATATGGCAGCATTTACGTTCTACACAACAACAAGGGCGACGGAGCAGCTGTCAGTCACTGTCAGCGCTGACTGTTTTGCATGAAATTCAAAGCTGAAAATGCTTGTTTTTACTTTCACATCTTCAGCACATAAATAAAACATTTTACACTTCAACAAAAGCATTCTTGTTTTCAGTAATAAAACATTAGCGACGCTTTAAAGTGGTACACAGAAACATGCAGTCCAACCAGCTCAGTCCGCCCTCTCAGACATGCACTTGTTGCAGCCACAAAGCTATGTAACTTCTCGTGGGTTGAAGAAACCCAAACCTTTCTACTTTTGGACATTTTTCATGACTTAATTGAAAGTTTCAATGGTCATTTATGAGCTGTGTTGGTTTCATGACAATTGTAGCATCAAAGCCTGTTACGAGCTCACATTGTAATTTCCAAATACACTAGAGAATGTCAGCATCATTCCTGAAAAGTCTGGATTGTTGTGGAGATGGTGTGGTTTTAGTCTTACAAACTGCTAAATATTTACAACCAAAGAAAGTCTGGAAAGTCTAAAGAAGAGTGGGAACAGAATCAGTTCATTATGATCTTAAAAATACTGCAGCTTTCTGCAGTGCTGGCAATTACTTTCACGGTCTTAAAGTGCTATGAGTGTCCACAGAAGTTTGCAAAAATTGTTTGGAGAAACCAAAACTCATGAATGTCTGTACTGTTTCGTAAGTAGGGCACAGCTTTGCTGAGCAGTAACTGTGGCTAAGTAAGTAGCCTGCTTTTAGAAAGGCAACGTTTTGCTTTTACCTAGATGACCAGACACCCTTTTGTTTTTGTTTGTTGTCGTTTTTCTCAAATGCTGTGCTCTACGGTGTTCTGTCTACAGACCTAATGCTTCTTTATGACATAGTTACAGTTTGAGGTAATGAGGCTAATTGGGGATAACTCAGTAATAATTCCTAATTGACAAAGTTAGCGGCATTTATTCCTTTATTTTATTAGTTTATTACATGCTGATTACATACCTCCAACTAGGTGTGGGCAATATAGACACAAAATTACTTCACAGTATTTCAAGGAAATTTCCAAGAATGATATTTCTGAAATTTTAAAAAAGCATTGTTTTGTCATGATTGCAGCTTGTAGGCAGCAGGGTTATTCGCGGAAACAAATGAAGAGCATTTTCCATCCTTTTTTTCCAACGAGCTTCTGTCATTGGTGACAAACTACTTTAAATTAAAGTGTGAATTTATTTTAATAAGCTGCCAGCAGCAGCAGGGTAGTGAAGTGCTGTAATATAGTGCTATGACTAAAGTCACTTAACCTTGTAACTCTTTAGCGGCATGCATATTGCCAAAAATTAAAAAGTGAATTAAAACATCTCAGGTAAAAAATATTTTTTATCATAGGTCGAGGTTTTTAACCAGTTGCTTAAGGCCCTGATTTTCCACCAGGTAACCGCATCAGTAATTTCTATCCACCGTTTGCTCTTCCTGTCATATGGAGTGCAACGAGTGACTGATCCAGAGATGCTCGGTTGAGTCATTTGTTTACTTTTGCTAATATATCCTCCTCGCGTGCTTTCATACCTTGGTTGTGCTCGACAAGTGTGTCTTTACCTCGATTGTGTCTTTACCTCGAGTGTGTCTTTACCTCGAGTGGTGAAACAAGCGTTGTGTTTGCACCTTAAGCGGTAACAGTCTTCTTGCATATTTTGCAAAGTATTGTGTTTTTCTAGAGGTTGTTGATGTAGCTATCTTTATAGCCACAAAATCATCATCAGAGGCTGCCACACAGCTCTCGTTCTCAGATATGCTTGGGCTAGTCTCGTTGTACAACCATATCATTAATATTGCAATATGATACTTTTATATCATGTAAAAACGTACATTGACATCACTGGCGATATGACATGGCACAGCTGCACCTGTATGATCACACAGCATAGCAGCAGGAACAGTTTTGGATTCTGTAATAATCAAAATAGAACCAAGTTAATAACACCTCTTGGTGTATTGTTAAATCTTCCACATAGTTTACATGATGGCTTGTTCCATCACTTCTAGTATTATGTTTGCAATAATGTAAGACTGGTCTATTTCACTTTAAGGGTTCAATTAAGCAATAAGTGTTACATATCCAGTGTCTGAAAATGTCTGGCTAAACCTGATCATCTTAAGTTTAATGTTTTTAAAAACTCATTGCAAACCCAGAGGAGTAGCATGAAGCTAGTTCAACACAGCCAGACCTTTCTTTGGATTATGCTTCAACAACACAGTTGTAGAGGACTGTTAGCAGTCATCTGTCAACCACTGGTATCAAGAGAAAAATGCATGTTTCTGACTGGTTGTGAGTGGTCGTCTGCCGAGCTCAGCTGCAAAGATGATGCTGCACCAAAAGCCGCCTTATGATTGCTTTGGTCACTAGCAGATTGCTGCGGTTGTCTGTCGTTAGTGTGAAAGACACCAGCTAATTTGCAACGACTCACAATTTTCCTCTATGAGTAGCACAAACTAAACCACTTTTCACTCTTTCACTACCACTTGTCGAGTAGTTTGCCTGTATTTGCAGCCAGGTTGCTGCTGTCTGTCATACAGAACAACAGCAACCTATTAGCAAATAAAGCATTTACAAGGAGGTTTTCAGTGCAGCACCGTATACCTCTGTGCAACTAATTTCATACTAGCAACATCCAGAAACCACTGTCAGCAGCCAAAATACACGCTTTCCCTAGCGATCAACAGTTAACAGGTTGCTGATGAGTCTCTAGACCTGCATGAATGAGACTTAAGAAGTTGACTTGCCAGGAAGCATTAACTCATTAGGGAATACACATTTTTCCCATTTGTGACTGGTGGTTGGCAAATGGTTGCTGACAGGTCTCTAGGCCGATGTTAAAGAAGCAGTGGTTGGCTCGACAAAACCTAAGAACCCTATTAGACATAGTCAGCATAACAACAACAGTTACTACCTTTCCTTCTTAATCCAGGATTTCTTCATCAGGGTCATAAAAGGGCACATTTGTTTTATTGTTCAGAAAATGGATTATACTCAGTTTGCCAAGTACATTTCAAATGTCCACAGGCAGCAACTTGTAAATTTGTAAATTCTAACCCTAACCCATGTTTATTGTATCACTAAGTGCTCTTTCGTTGCTGCCATTTATTTCTAACACCAGGGGTAATGGCTGATATATAGAAATAACATTTTTTTATTCAAGCCGAAGTGAAAGTCTTTTTTTTTTTTATTTTTATGGTTGTTATCTGTGACAAATAAAGATGGCTGCTTTGATTTTTAAGCAGTATCACAAGTGTGGAACATACCAGCCAGCAAATCAGGAGCTTGCATAAAAATATACTTATTTGTTCAGCATTCCTATTTGAATATATGGATATTGATCTAGCAAAGTTTGGCTCAACAGATTTGGAAATAAAAAATATCCCTACAACTGAGAATCTGTATTGCTCTTGATAATGTCATCAGGAAAAGAACTAGTGATTTGTACAGCTGATTTCAGTAGGAAACTCTAAGAATAGAAATAAATATGCAGCATTATGCATCTTTAAATATGCAGTTACCATGGTAATCTAACCAGGTCAGAAGAGGTCCTCTTACTTACGACACTTAAAAGTTTGGCTTTGGTCTCTACACACACAACTAACTCATTAATCTTGTTGGAGTTTACGCTCCTCAGATTTGTCTTTTTGAGTGGAACATTAATACTTTTGAAGAGTGAGTCCTAGAATTAGGGGGAAAAGATCTAGAACTGGATTTATCCTTTAATTAAAAAGCTTTATGCTCCACTACAAAGGCCAAAACAAAGGAAGGAATTAAAGCAAGCAAAAAAAAAAAAAATTACAATTTATTTGAAACAACAAAGTTTGTAGCAGCTCTCCAAGGCATATTTTGTTGCTATGAGTATAGTATTTTGCTAGCTAGATTTGTTATGGCAAGACCAAGCATGATAAAATCAAGCTAAGCCACAAGCTTTGGAAAAAAAAACTAGATAGACTAGAATTGAAATGGTATAGACGCTGAGAAGAACAAAGCTGCTTGGTACTCAGGAGTCATTGTGGATGACTTAACACGAGGCTGCCTTCAACTGAAAAAAGACACCCCTACCCTCCACCTACAAACACGCACACACACACAGACACACACACACACCCTCCCTCAGTGAGTCCTTCAAAGCCAGATTGTGGTCTTTAGTGTAAATAACATGTGCTGGGTTTGATGCAGACAGAATTAATGACAACACTCAGTCCAAATAACAGAGGGCTCATTTCCGTCTGGCCTGCTGTCCTTATGGAGATGAAGACACCTCATTGGCACGAACAACACATTTGTCTCTGTGTGTGCGTGTGTCTGCATTGTCTCCCACAAATATCATTAATAATTATTATTCGTAGAATTAAACTTCTGTTTTAGTATGAATGCTGCTTTGTTTCTGTTCTGGTCAGATCAAATTGACAGATTTATATTTTAAACCCCGTTTTCCCTCCAGGCTGTAACAGTGTAAATTATTTAGGTAAGGTTAATGAACAACCACAAATTCTCAGAATAGCTTTTTGATGGTCTTGACATACTTTTCGCAACTACCTTTCTGTGTGAACTTATACATCTGCCTTTTCAAGCTTCTGTTTTTGTGTTGCAATTTTCATTTATTTGTATTTGTCATCAAATTGCTTCCACTTGAGCACTTTTCTCATGTTATTCAGCGTGTGTGTGTGTGTGTGTGTGTGTGTGTGTGTGTGTGTGTGTGTGTGTGTGTGTATTCCTGTGTGCACATACACTGGAAACCAACGAACCAAGTGAATCTTTCTGCTCCAGCAGTGACGCCACTCAGTGATTTAAAGAGGCAAACGGGGCCGACCGTCTCGCTGCACGGAAAGTGAAAATTACTATCCTGCTTTTGAAGACCGTTTACATTGTTGCTGTACAGGTACTCCTCTCTGTTCCTGCTCCGTGACTAAGTGCTGAGTCACAAGCCCCTGATGTGAAAGCAGGCAGTCCGCCTCCAGCAACCTCTGTTGTGGTGTTCGGAGGGTGCCTGCTTCGAAGAATACAGGTTTATTGCCTCCGAGATATCTTGTAATGGCTGAGTGAGAAGAGGGGGAGGTGGTGACTACACAGACAATTACAAAACTTGGGAATGCTGGAAACAGTTGTGCGTAATCTTGCCACAGGCAACAGGTGAATTGCTTGTTGAACTTGGGAAGAATGTTTTGCAGCATTTACAGTAATAAGTTTCCAGGATTTCTAATCTGCTGTTACTGCCAAGCCTTTTGGAGCAGAAATTGTGCAGCGATTAAAACAAAAAACAACCCTAACCCTACGAGACAGTAAAATACCCCTGGTTTTTTCACTTTTAGGGGTGGGACTCGATTGAAAAATCTAATTAATTAGATACTTTGTAATTAATTAATCTTGATTAATCGCAAAAGAAAATTTGCCCCAAAGCGCAAATGGGTTTTTTTTGTTTGTTTGTTTTTTAAATTTTAAAGGATTTTATTGGGCATAACTAATAGACATGGACATAAATATTGTAAACTCAAGCTCTTTTAATCTATGGGGGAAAATGCATTGAAACTGCATTTCAATGCAAAACAGAGAAAAAAATAATATCCCTGGCCAAAATTGTGCAGACTTCAAAATAAAGTGTTATTTTAAGAACTTTAAGTACATTTTCAAAATGGTATTGTCTTTAAATAATAATAATAATAAAAAGTTGAACATAAAGTTCAGTTTTTCTTCTTAAAAAAAATAAGGCAGAAACTTAAAAGGTTATTTATACAGCTTCACCTTTAAACTCTGAATAACCTTAGCTAACATTATTTTGTACATTAGGCTAAAACAGTGTGAACATTAAACATTTTGGTGCAAAAACTAACAAATCTGTTGGACTCACAATTTACTGTCCATCTCTTTTAGCCAGTTACTTTGGCTACGTTCACACTGCAGGTCTTAATGTTCAATTCCGATTTGTTTTGATCAAATACGATTTTTTTTTTTGTCTGCTTGTTCACACTACAAATTAAATGCGACAGCAAACATGCTCTAGTGTGAACGCTCAAAGCGGCCCGCATGCGCAAAAGAAGACGTCACACACAACGCGCTCTGTTTAGACCCAGAGCAAACAATATTGTTTGACTGATGGCCCTTAACCCTTTAAAACCGGTCAGAGCGGGCACGCTCCGTTTTGTGTAACTATTTTTAAATCCCAGTAGCACTGCAACCACGTGAGCTAGCGCAATAATTTTTTTTGCATGTGAAACCGGAGGAGTTGTACTTGCATCTTATGCCATCAGCTTGTCCTAGGTCACAGTTTCCTTCCACATATAGTTTTGCAAAAACTGCATAAAAAGCACTTGCAGCAACAAAAACATAATACTCCAGAAACACGCTTTGCCGATCCGATCAGCTGTTCATAACACTTCCTACGTCCATCAGCGTGAACTATCGCATGTCCGCCATGACCTGCCCTGAAACCGGAAGTGACGTCATTTTCGCGGAAATGTAGTTTTTTACCATCAAGGCCTCATGAGCTTATACTGGTGTTTTTAAAAGTTATGTTTGACTTTATGACTTTCTGTGTCGACTCATATTGCACTGCTGGAAATAGTTTATTTTGATGCATATGCTGCTTTTTTGCAAATTTGCAGTATAATATTTATTTTCGTTTTTCCTGCAGTGTATAGAAATTGGTGTATTTCAAAAATAAAACTATGAAGACACTCAAAATAAATTTCCTGTGGTGTGAAACTATTTTGTGCAACTTTTTTGTATTTACAGTTTTGAGGGATAAGCCTCTTAAATTTCTCTAACTAGAAATATATGTTAAAAAACAAAAACGATTTTCAATTTTTTTTGTAGTTTATTGCACTTTTTTGCAATTTATGTAATTACTATGCACTTAATGCATACATGTTATTAAAATTTAGGCTGTAATGGTTGTATTGATGTATAGCAACTTGAAAAGCTCCCAAAAATGGCACTACAGCATGTAAAAATATAATATAAGCTCTGGCGGACTTGGTTCTATGGTAGGTCTTAAAGGGTTAATATAAAGACTTCGGACTTTACGTTTCCCAAGTTATTTTGTTATTTACATAATAATGTAAATAACCTAATAATTATCCTTATTGCTGTTTTAGAGGAGCGGTGCTTCAAAGGATAGTCGCAGAATCCTGTCAGAATCTGCAGATTATACAGTATAAATAAAATGTTCACGTTTTTCCAACGTTGTCTTCCCAACAGTTTCACTGACATCTACGCTGGATGGCCAGGAAGCGTTCACGATGTCTTATTGGGTGCTTCTCCGGAGCTGATAATTGGCATCTGTCTTGTGTCGGTGATGTAAAAGACGGATTTAATGCGACATGACTATTCTAAGACATCGGATATGTATCGGATTCAGTACCACATACAAAAGTGACCCAGATCGGATTTGAAAATATCGGATTTGTGTCGTTCACACTGTCATACCATGATCGGATATGGGTTGCATAGGGTCAAAAAAAATTGGATTTGATGCGCTTTCGCCTGCAGTGTGAACGTAGCCTTAGACAAACTAGCCTGTTCACATTTTCAGAGCTCAAGTTCGCATTTTTGTTACTATGTGACCTGCAAGTCTCTCACATGGGACAGAAGTGGCAGGACTAATCAAATAGTTGCAGGCCAGGACAGAAAGCTGTGGGTGGGTCCCTGCTCGTCTGGACCACCACTGTAGTCTGTCTTGCTGATGGTTACACAGGGCTTCCTCATCTGAATCTGTAGCGCATTTTCTAACCCCCTATGTTCTACCACTGACAGTGGTCTCCAGTCCAGACCAATCCATTTTGCGAGAGAATTTGCAACTTTGTCCGATGTTGACTTATTAATTTCCTCTGGTTTCTGGTCCTGAAGCCAGCCATTTCATCAAGTTTGGTCTGCTGACACTTTTTGTTGGTACTCAAACCGCTAGCATAATCGGTATACCAGGAAATCATGCATTGACAAAAGTTTTCCTTTGCAATGCAAAGTGCATTTAGATGCTTTACTTTTTTTCAAACTAATTAATCGAAAATAGCACGTTAAACCCCCACCCCTAGTTATTTTGTATATATCGCTTGGTGTTAGGGTATTCTCTGTCTGGGATAACTTTGGATTCCAGTTCCCATTTAAGTCATGGAAAAGGCAGCACTAGCTAGCTATGGTAGAATGACCTGCTAGCAAGACTACTAGTTGCTATAACTACCTATTTTTCAACATGACTTTTTATAGCTGTGAGGACAAAAGCAATAACGTTGGTTTAAAAAAAAAAAAAAAAGGTCATTTATAGCCCTCGTTACTCTAGCCTCATGCACAGACTAAGGTACTAGCAAAATTTATATTAACTGATATGTTTGATTTTTTTTTTTTCAGAAGTAACCATAGTTGATGTATTATGTTATCTTCTAGATTATTAAATAAATGCAAACTGCTGTTTGTAGTTGTTGTTTTTCAGTGCTTAAATGTTGGTGATGCCACAGAGACCAAAGTAAAACAGTGAGCACTGCATCAAAAGCCCACTTCTGTCAAACGTGTCAGTGTCGTGTGATAGTTTTTCCTCCGTAGGTGTCCATGTCAAGCTCTGAGGAAAATGAAGTTGGAACTTTAATATACCAATGGATGGTCTCAGAGTTCAGTGGTAATCCTTTGCCTCACCCCACTCAGTCTGTAGAAACACATATGGATTGACAGTGCTTTAGGCGTCATCCATTGTTTTGCCTTCAATTAGGTGGATTGAATCTCCTCCATCAATTAGCCGACGTCTTGAGTTCCACTGTTCTTTTCACTCAGCGAGAGCGGTTCATCTCTTTTCACCTGAATCCCAGTGACACCTCGCCCTTTTTTTGTTGTCATGGGCTGCTGTAGCAGCTAAGGTGTCATGCCAGCTGAAAAGAAAAGTGTCTTCATCCAAACAGTATCACGCTTCTCTCCCAAGGGATCAATAGCTCCTTCTTTGTACGCCAACTGGCTCAATAATTCATGATGCCAATTTAAAAATGCAATGAAGTAGCTGTCACTTAGCACACTCTCTCTGCTCTGGCCCTTGGAGATGATCCCGCACGAAAGGCCATGCTTCCTGTCAGTGACTCAGTTTTTCTGTGTAACTTGAGCATAGGCTTCGCACCTCTACTGCAAGCTTCTTCTTGCTGGTTCACGCCTGGCTCTGTGGTGCGTAGTTACCACTCGGTTATTCGATCCCTGTCCTTGCTGGTTTCCTTTTTACGGCTCCATGATTAGCCCTATAGTGTGTCAGACTCTCCGTTTGACACCTCAGGTTGGGTATCTGCCTGTACTAGGTTTTTCTTTGTGAGGACACATTTCTTCCATTGTCTTACAATGCTCAGCAGGTAGAGAAAGGCCCAAAATTTCCCAGTGGAATTTAATTGTAATAACATGATTGCATAGTTTTATGCAATACAATGCATACAATTAAAAAGATGCTATTTTGTGATGTACACACATTTTAAAACTGACTTTATGACTACAGCTGTTTTCATTATTTAATAATTGGATAATTGGGGATAGGCAATAATCTAATTAATTTCAAAATTTAAGTGAAAAGGAGATATAATCTTTGCAGATGATTTTTTTTCATTGTCCTAGTCAATTATTTGCTTTATTATAATACTTGATACAAAAGCGAGCATACATGGGAGTGCTTTTCCTTTTGATGATTTACAGATTAGGACAACATGTAGCAAATACAGCATTCATGCTTTGTTGCAAACGGGTGTGGTGCACAAGTTTGCTTCTCTTGATTTCAGTAATTGGTTAATTTTCAGTCAAACATACAACCATTTAAAATAAAATTTCATGGTGTAATGTTTCGCTTCATCAATCAAATGGCCCACAAAAGTCACAAAGAGTTGCTGACATCTGGATTGAGTCCAGCTCCTGGCATCTTCTGTCATGACCTAAGGACATGGGTCACTGTAACGAGAACTAATGAATATTTAACTTGATTCTGAAGCGATAGGGAGAAAAACATTTACGAAGAACATAGATGCTTACGTACTAGAATCACATTTAATACACTTCAGGGGTATTCTAGTGGAGTCGAAAAAATCTTTCAACAGGAAGAAACCACAAAGAGTGGGTTTCTACCTAGACTGGTGTAGAGGAGAGAAAAAATGTTTTTATATTTTGAAGTGTGGTTTTAAGTTAGGTGATTTCTACAGTTTAAAGTTTTTATCCTAACAGGTAAAATGATGCTATTTGTAAATGTATTCTTATTTGTGTTTATTTTATTTGCTGTTAACATCACATATTGGGGTGGCTGTAGCTCAGAGGAATGAGCAGGTCATCCTGAGCAGGTTTGATCCCTGGCTGCTCCAGTCTGTAAGCCCATGTATTCTTGGACAAGATACTGAACCCTAAGTTGCTCTCTGATCCAATTATTCATGTATGAATACTAGATAGTATTTAGGTGTAGAAAAAAATGCTCGTATGGGTGAGTGAGGCATGTTGTATAAAGCGGTGTGGTGTGAGTCTGCATAAGAGCCAGCCCATCTACCATTTTAAAACCAATCGTGCATTTTTCATCACTGAAGAGAAAGTTTTGTTTTCATTGGCTCACTATTTTGAAAATGGTGACAAATTATTGCAAGCCATCATTCATTTGTGACAAAGGGCATGCCAATACGCCAGGAAAGACTCTCTTGAATCAAAGTCCATTATCGGCTTCTGACACAGTCTACTGCGTTTTTTTTGTGCTGCCTCCTGGTAATTTCCCACACATCTCACTCAGGGAATGTGGTGGCTGGTTGAGCAATCTGCAGCATCTGAAGACCTCTGATGAACACTCATGGGGATATTTGCTACATACGTCACATTTGTTCACTGCCCTATAAATAGTTGCTTAGTTTACATGTTGGGCTTTTAGCGGTCACTGTTACCCAGAACTGTCTCACTGAGACAGTAAAGCTCTTATCGTAGAAGGAATGTACAAAATGCGGGTAAACGGGAAACAAGGAACGGCGAAGATAAATAATAATTAGCGAGTTTTCTTCAGTTTTCTGCTTTTCATTATTTGGTTTTTGATCAAATATTTGTTCAGTTTATTTGTTATTCACTATGCAGCAGCACTTTTGTGGAACAGCGAGAAAGAACCCAGTTTACTGAGAAAACCACCTTCTCCATAACCTCAAACCATCTCTTGGAGAAGAGTATTCCTATCATGAAACAATAAAAGATGTCACATTTAATTCTATGGTTCACTGAACTATTCTCTGCTTCTGAGAACCTGAGGATGAGCCAGATGAGCTTTTAGTTTTGGTAGAAGCTGATTTTTCTGCCAAGTACATACTAAAGCACTCTTTAATGATTTCCAGGCTTGTTCAAATTGGTAAAACATGTCAGCATCACTTGTAACATATGTTGAAATGCAGTAGATTGCTAAATCACATTCTAAGCAGTCAAGCTCATCAAAGCAACACATTCTCAGCTGAGCTCAGAACACTGTTTATTCACAGCATTTGCGTGCTTAGTGTTTTGGACTCCTTCCTCCATCTTAACCTTGCGAACTCTTTCTCACCTTAAAATTTCCTCTGGTGTTTTCTCACGTTAAAATGGCCCACTTACAGGATATTTTGTCCTGCATTTCCCAGGAATTTTTCAAATTAATATCACATGTCTGATGAGTAAAATATTGAAATTTTATTAGTTTTCCTTAGCATGGAAGTTGGAATGAATATCCATATTTAATGTCTGACTTGAAGTTATGAACTAGCAATGACCTAACATCTGAGCCTCTGGTTAATTCATCTAGTGTTCACTAAAGCCTCGTCAGAAATGGTCTCATTGGAACGGTAGCCTTCAATAAGCTATTTTTATGGAGGTGAAAAGGCTGAAGTATGCCAAAGTATACAAGAACTAGATTGAAAATCAGTGGCAGCAGGTATTATGAATGGGAGAATATGAAATTTTCATCAGTTCAGCAGTGAGTGCCTACACTCACTGTTGTCCAAACACAACACCAGTGCAGTAAAAGTGTACCTGGGTAGAACAAAAAACAATTGAACACTCAGTCATGGATTGGCCTCTCCAGAGGCATTACTGAACAGAACAGAAGGCAGCCAACATCCAAAGAAGAGCAATGAATGTCCCTCAAGAAGCCCAGAGAACTATTACCGAAAACTTTGATGTTAAACTCAAATTTCATGTTTGATATACTATAGTTATGATTCTATACTTTCCTCTACTCTCATTACTTACAGGCAATGAGCGATAGGCCATTCATCCAGAAGCTGTTTCGACCAGTTTCACCTGAAGGCAATGCATACACCCTTGGTGACCTGCTAAAGGAAATGTACCCAGCTGCTATAACAAATGATGGTAAGTGGTACACACAGGCAAGTTCGAAGTGAGGGAGTGGGTGAAATGTTGTGTCTTCACTTTTTTTTTTTTTTTTGTAGTCAGCAGCGTAGTCACATTTGCATCTCCTTAATAACAGATAATGGTAATGCCATCAGGAATAATACAAGCATAACATCACTAACATAAACACACAAGACTGTAATGCCAACATCGCCACCAGTTAACACAAGAAGTAACAGAATGTGTTATCTTTGGTTTTCTTATCAAATGTGGGTCATGCCATATTCCAGAAGTGAGAGGAGAAAAGAAAGGATCCCTTCTTCTTCTTCTTCTTCTTTTTTTTTAATGCTGCTACATGAGACATGTCTGAGATTCATTCTCAGAGATAATAAGGTAATATAACCGTGAGATGGTCTCGGTGAAGAAAAACAGTGGTAGTTGCCAGAAAATGTGAATAGATATGGGGATGGGTAGATAAAGAGTTGTGAGTCATTAAGGCTTCGTTCACACTGCAGGTCTTAATGCTCAATTCCAATTTTTTGATCAAATCTGATTTTTTTTATGTGGTTCTTCACACTACAAAATAAAATGTGACAGCAAACACGCTCTAGTGTGAACGGTTCACGGCCCTCAAAGCAGCCCGCATGCGCAAAAGAAGACGTCACACACAACGCGCTCTGCTTACGGAAGTAAAAGTGGCGGCTACAGAGCTAGTAGGTGTTGTTGCAGCCGTCTAACAAATTTTGCACAGTCAAAACCGACAGAATTTTGACAAATTAATTAGAGAAAGAAGAACACTGATAAAAAAGAGGGGGCCCATGTTTTAACAATGGGCTTGTTTGGAGCATGGGCTGCTACCTCCGTGCAGAGGTATATATGGACACAGAGTCGTTTAGCTTGAATAGAATTGTCTCCCCATATGCCTCGCTCCGTCTCCGGTTTCCGCTGCCATGCTTTCTCGTTTGTCTTCTCCGGCGCTGATAATTGGCGTCTGTCTTGTGTCAGTGACGTAAAAGACGGATTTATTGCGACATGACCATTCAAACAGCAGTCGCTTTCTAAAACGTCAGATATGTATCGGATTCAGTGACCCCGCTCGGATTTCAAAATATCGGATTTGGGCTGTTCAAACTGTCATACCATGATCGGATATGGGTCGAATAGGGTCAAAAAGTCAGATTTGATGCGCTTTCGCCTGCAGTGTGAACGTAGCCTAAGAGACAAAGTCATGTGGCATAAAGTCTTGAGGTGAGCTGTAATCTTAATAAAAGGAGGGGGGGGGGGGGGGATGTTTGGTACTGTATTAATAATAAATAGATATACAAATGACAACAGAGTTACAAACAACATGTGTATCCTTTTTTTTTTTTTTTTTAATTTTTATTTAGTTATTTATTTTTAAATAAAGTGAACTGAAAGAGCAATGCCAGTTTCATATACATAAAATGACACCTAGTGTGGTATAAAGGCTTTGTTCACCTGTGGCATACACAGTTTACTTGCAGCTGTGATTGAGGCATGGAAATAATGAAAGAAGAGATAAGAGGAGAGGAGGAGAAAGAGCAGCAGCAGTCTAAACAGGCAGTGTCTGCGCAGGAGGAGAGAGGAAGTAGATAAGGACACAATAGTGTGTTAGGACAGAGGACCCACAGGAAACTCACCTGCATGAAAGAGACAAAACCATTAACAGCCCCCCTTCTCCCTCTGTCTGCCTAACTGTCTATTTAACATTCACTCTCTTTCTGTCTCGCCCTGATTGTTTACATTTAGGGCTTTCCGCAAGGATATAGAGCAGCCATTGTAGAAAACTAGCCAGCTAGGGACGTGTAGGTCCCCCAAAATAAAAACATGACTATAAAAGTAAAAATCTGGCCAATATGTTCACATGCACCTATTACTTTTTGTTAAGTTCTCTCTTTCTCTTATATTTAAAATAACTAAACTACGGACGACAAGCGACTGTTTTTACTTTGTTGTTAGCAACAATGACGGTAAACCCAGCGTTTGCCGTCCACTTATTTTCTACATAAACCTTTCACAATAAAGCTGAAGATCCTGTTGAGGTTTTTCAAAATAAACTGAAATGATGACAAACAGAAGGACCAGTCAAAACAAATCAAGGACCTTATTTCTAAACGAGGGGCTACCTCTGACATGGACATGGTTTGGTTCTGAAAAGTGGGACATGGACAGAAAAGAGCCGTCAGGTGCTCAAAATAAACCTTAGACTCAAATGTTAGAACAGGCTTTTTCCAGCAGCATGCCGTGTAATAAATACTGACAAAGAAAATGGTGGCTGTTACAACTTACGTCTAAAAATGCAGTTTCATGTAGGGCTGTGCGATATGACCAAAATCTCATATCCTGATATAAGACATCTATCGTCCCAATAACGATATAAATCACAAAATTTAACATTTTCTGTAAATTCAGTGACTCTCGGGCAGCTCGACTTGTGTGAAGTGTTTCCAGCTGGGCGTCATGTAGCTGGAGTCGAGTGTTTTAACCGATGCATGAAACTATACATTTTTAGACATAAGTTGTAACGGCCGCCGTTTTCTTTGTCAGTATTTATTACACGGCGTGCTGTGGGGAAAAGCCTGTTCTAACATTTGAGTCTAAGATTTATTTTTTAGCACCTGACGGCTCTTTTTTTTTTCTTCTCATCGGTAAATACTCTGCATACTCTTTCACGTGATTCAGTTTATTTTGAAAAGTCTCAACAGGAACGAGCTTTATTGTGAAAGATTTATGTGGAAAATAAACAAGCGGACATGCAATGGTTTTACCGTCGTTGTTGCTAACGACAACGCATAAAAACAGGCGCTTGTCCATCAGTAGTGTGGTTATATTAAATATAAGAGAAAGAGAGAACTTTAACAAATTAATATAGCCACTGCAGTGACCATCAAAACCATGAAAAAATATTGCCGTAAACAGTTTATTTTGCGACACCACGAAACAAATGATAGTTTTAAATGAAACGATGAAAAACGACATTTTTATATTGTCATCCGATATACATCGTTATATCGAACAGCCCTAGTTTCATGCATCGGTCAAAACACTTGACTCCAGGTAGACGACGCCCAGCTGAAAACACTTCACTCAAGTTGAGTTGCCTGAGATTCACAGAATTTACAGAAAATGTAAAATTTTTTACATTAAATACACAATAGCACTAAAAAGCTTGATTATTATCATATTTTAAATCTCCTAAAGTATGTAATTAGTTTTATTTCGGCACCAAGCCACTGCAAGATTTGCTTGTATCAAAGTAACCCAAGATGTTAGATTTTTCCAATTCTATACAACAAATAACACAGCACACAAAACACATCTTTTGCAGCTAGTACACTCAAAAATAATTCAAATAAAACAATAGAGTAGTGCTTTTTAGTATATGTTGACAAAAATGGTGCTAAGGGTTTAGGGTGTGATGCCAGTTTCTTCACTGTTTTGGTTTACCCTCACCCCTCTATAGCCTCAAAGCCCAGTTGAACAAAGCCTTTAACATCCATTGTATATTACCCACTTATCAGTAAATGGGAAAACACAAAGCACAAGATATTTCCTTTAAGAGTTGGTTAAGCCCAAAAGCAGACTTAAAAGTAAGTAAATATTGGAGATAGAGAGGTAGCGCCCTACCTGCTACAGAGCATAGCCATTAACTTTACGTTCCAGAGCCAAAAATATGGTGTTGGGGCCTTAGCAGCAATATGGTAAAATATATTGTTTGGAGCACCCAGCATGGACAGGAATTGAAATCACTATATCAGAGGATATCATCAGCATAAGTGGAGCAGTTTGGAGACAAAGTAAGAGAGGCAGGGCTGAGACTGTTTGAACTTGTATAGAGGATGGAAGAATGTATAAAGTAAAGGGTGCTGAATATGGAGCTGCCAGGCATTAGGAATAGAAAAATGCCACAGAGAAGATTTGTTGATGCAGAGAACCAGTGAAGGAGAACATGTTAGTTGGTGGAGCATGCTAGGGACAGGCTGCTATGGGTACAGATGATCTGCTGCAACAACCCCTAAAGTCAGCGGCCAGAATCACGAGTTATATGAGTTCTTAGAGTTTTAAGATTGGATAGTGTTGTAGTGTAGCTGTAGGGTAGCGCACTGCGTTTCTGTGGCAGATTATGAATTGTAACAGAGAATGACAAAAGTGGATGGTGTGCACTTGTCATTTGTTGTCTAACAGAGTCTCTGGATTACCAAGAAATTGTCCTGACCTAGTATTAATAACTAAAGCTTTAAGTGAAAAAGTAATTCAGAAATCATAATCTGTCCTTGTACAGTGCGTGTCTTTTGTGTTGTCATAGTTTCACAGCCTTTAGAGGCTTGAAACTCGGCAAGTACAATGTCTTTGGTTTCAGTGAAATCCAGCCAAGACGCGGCATCTCTGTACTGCACCGTAACAGCTGTCATAGTTTCCGTCACAGTTTAAGAAAGTTGTTAGAAGTTCATTTTATATGCATTGTAGTCATTGCCGCATTTTAAGGTTTGCTTTTTTGACTGTTTGAAGAATGGAAGTAGTGGCAGATAAATCTTCTTCCTTGTTCTTCTTTGCTTTTTGTTTTTCTGTCTGTATAGTTTTCCTGATCTAAGGCTCATTTTTCCTCTTTGATCATCTATCTCTATCTCAGGTGTAGTCTTCATCTTCCCTGTCTGCTTTCGATGTCTTTCATGTCTTTGACGTTAAATCTGCTTTTCTTTGCTCTCCTCCCTCCCAGAGGGGTCCGCCAGCCTGCCTTCTTGATCAAGGTGAAAGTGGCCTTTTGTCTCTTGTCGTTTGTTTGGTTTCCACGTCTTCCTTGGCTGCTAGATGAGTTGGGTGATAGCCAGGGATTATGGCGGCATGTTTGGATTAGTGAGACCGGGACTTGTGTTCAGCGACTGGGTGGGGTGGTGATGTTTGGGGGGAGGGGGTTTGCTGGTACTATTCTTGAAGAGTTCAGAGAACCTTTCTCTTTTTATGCCGGCACTCGAACAAAAAGAAAATCTGGGGTGCTCTACATCTGTGTGATCTTTCAAACATCAAATAACAAGGGTTTTTCAAACAAACTCCTCCTCTGTTATGTCTGAGAGAGGATTGGTGCTGACCCTGCTAGGATCCAGAAACCAGTTGTAGCAAACAAATGGAGGTGGCTTGAATTAAGACATACAAAAAGGGGATTCCCAAATCATTCTCTGTGGTGGCCGAAAAGCCTGATTTGCCGTTAGGCTTTCGTTCCCTCCACACTGCGGGAAACAAACCCAAAGCAACATTTTCCTGTAAGCAGCGGTCAACACTGACGTGTGCTGAAGCTGTCTCATCTATTTAGGTTTTTTTTTTCTTTTTTTGGTACCAGGTGTGTTACTGAGCAAGCTTTTGTTAGGAATTTAGCTTAGATTTGCCACAGAAATCACAGCCTGAAGGGTGACGCTGCCCACACATGACATGTGTTTGACAGACAGTTCTTGTAAGCGAAGTTGCAGGTTTTTATCGGAGGCGAGCACAATCATGAAAAACCCTTGCATTGATTATTGTCCATGAATAATCGTAGGAAAACCCCTACCTCATCATAGCCCCCACAGCCCCACCCTGACCAACCCCCCTCTTATTTGAGTGACAAATCCACACAGTGATCTCTCAGCGCACCCTCTTTCCTCCTCCCACGTTCACCCATTTCAGTAACATATTTGGTACAGCCCACTCACTATTGGCAGGCTTCCCCATACGGTTCGGCTTGGTTCGGAGGCTCGAGGGGAAGTGTAGGTTTCAGTGGCTGTTTTGATACAGCAGATCTAGTGGGTTATGGTTCATGTGCGGGGGCGTCTGAGATGTGCACCAGACAGGGGAATTCAGAATGGCTTGAAAGCCTGCTTGATGACTCTTTCTATTGTTGATTAAAATGTGGTCAGCTGAGATCTTCTGCTTTCTAATTCTATCCGTACAGCTTTACTGTAAAAGACTGCGATGCCTGTGAATGTTTTGATAAAAATTTCTATTGCCTTGTACACCTTAAGCAAATGGAAACACGAATGCACTGCTGGTGCTGGTAGGATCGGTGATGTTAAAATTTTGTCATGTACAAGGTTTTTCCACATCCTTAAAGAGTCTTAAATATGCATTTATGAATAAGAGGAGCTAACAAAATACTGTATTATTATAAATGTTTTAAATCTAAATTTTCAGAGTAAATTTTCAGCACACAATGCTGCTATTTTCACCCCCTGTATAGATATATATCATTCATTTTGCATTGAGACCATGTTTTTGTTTGCCTAATCCTTTCAGACTGTTTTTTGTCTAGTCTTCACAAAGTGTTAAAAAGACATAGCTCAGATGAAAAACACATGAACAAAATATTGCATCTTGTCATTATTTATTTAATTAAAAAAATCAAGACAAAATGCACAAGCACTTTGTGGAAGAAAATAGGCACATACCATGATTCAGTTACTTGTAAAACCACTTTTAGCAGTAATAACTTGACGTAAGCCTCATTATATATTATATAGTAATATAGCCTCAAAATTACAGCACTATATTTAAACGAAATTGATAATAGTATTTCTGACAATATGGACGTTTTGGACGTGGTGGTAGCGATCATATCCTGTCACTCATAAAGTTTACATAGAAATTATGACTACTTTTTTTGTGCCTCACAATCTCCCTATATTCTGCATCAAGGACAGAAAGAGGGTTTTTTTTTAATCACTTTTCTGTTTCAGTCTCACTCATGAACTGAAGTTTGGGTTCTAACATAAGAAATCCTATATGAACATATTTAATTCAATTTTGATATTATCACAATAAGTTATCGTTAGCAGATAAGTCATGCGACCCTCCCATCTTTGGACAGCTGACTGTTGATGGCTAATCAACAACATAACTCTACAAGGTAACATCATGTCAGCTAGCAGTAGATTCTAGCGTCTTAAAAGTTTTAACTACTTTCCCTTTGATCAGCATTTTGATTACGTCACATCATTAGATAGTTTATTTGTTAAGTGCAAGTCTGCTCATGATAGAGCCACGTCAAAAAAAAAAGTTCCTGTGTTAATCGTGAATAGGGGTGAACTATTCACGGATAATACGGGTAAACTAACAGCAGCGCTTACTGACAGAAAATTATGGCTATCTTTAACAAGTTACCTCAGTATTATTGTTGTTAATCACAAATGAGCTATGTTGACAGTTTAAAGGATAATGCACAGATGTATCAATATCAAAATGGAATAAAAATCAGGTAAATACCCAAGCAGTGACCGGGGTCCACTTGACCCAGTAACTACATTCCAGGCAGAGTCCAGTGGCTGGGGTTTGTTGCCCATCTTCACACAAAATACTGATAAGCATTCACGTTTTTGTGGGCCTTCACATCTTGTTCAATAAAATGTAAGGGGTTGTTGATAATATAATGATATAAATCGTGTGACATTAAGACTGGGAGAATGTCAGGGCTACACTTCACAGCATGGGTAAACACACTCAGAGGGTGAAAGTTAACATCCATCTTCACCTCTCCCACATAATGAGGAAGATGCTAGTCAATAATGTGTTTTACTTTCTCTGAAATAACATATACACTTGTTTGTTTACTCATGGTTGCCATAGTTTATCTTATCTACATAATGTTTAGTAGGTTTCTCACTATGTTTCAAGAGTATTACACATCCTAAATAGCCGACCTCTATGTCGGGGGGTGGACAGTGAACATTGTAAAGTGAATGGCAATTTCCACCCATCCTTTCCAGTTTTACTGTCAATGATGACGCAATTCAAAGTGTGAATTTTTTACCACAAGGTGCCACCACCACCAGCAGCAGCAGCAGCATTATGGTGCAATAGACACTGCAACTTCAAGTGTAAAAGTATAAAATAACACTTTAGTTTTACCAGCCTGTGTAGGATTTTCATATAATTAAAAATACAAAACAACAACAATAACTCTTGCACACTGACTCACGTACTGGTCCTGCTGCCCTTCAAATGTATTAGCAGTAAATGATGCAAGAGTTGCACTTTTTTTTTCTTTTTAGCAAACCTGCCATGCATTCAGGTGTGAATGAGTAATTTGCCACATAATAAAATTGAAACTGGGATGTTGTAACTTGAATTGAGCTCTTTAATCAGCTGCTTTTCTACCGTGTAATTTCGTGATTAATTTCCAGCTACAGTTTGTTCTTACTGTCATATGAAGTGATAATTTATGAGCTCTCCAGCAATGGTCTGTTGAGTCATTTGCTTACATTTGGGCTGCATATCACCAGCTTCTAGCGTCTCTTCTATGGAATTATTAACATAAATATGATACCATACTCCTCCCTCATAATCTGGTTGTGCTTGATGTTGAGTCTTTGCCATCTGTTGAAACAAATTTGTTGTTTACACCTGTAGTGGCAACACTTTCTTTGCATATCTTTCAGAGTATTGTGCTTTGTCAGAGGTTCAAGAAGCTCACTTCTAATTAACAATCATCACAGGCTGACACATCGCTTTCATTCTCAAACATGTCTGGTTTTGTCTTGTTGTTTGTGCAAAAGCAAAAGTAGATACACAGAATCATTATATCACTGATAACTTTACTTAAATTGTTAACACTTTTACATCACGTGAAAATGAATACTTTTATTATTGTGGACAATATGATCGGGTTATATGCACTGCTCTCTTGAGGTCCTGCATCAGCATTTTAATTAAAATAGATTTTAGGATTAATTTTTTTTTTTTTAGCTTGAATAAAGTGATATCGATTCATTGAATCCTGAATCGATTTTTTAAATCTAAATGTATTTTCCCAGAAACGCCAGAATCTCAGGTTAAAGCTCACAAAACTATTTCAACAACCACCAAACAGCTAAAACAGCAAATGAGAGCAGGTAAAAGACGTAAACACAAAACACGGATCGTTTACGTACACGGACACGCCATTGGGGCTGAAAGCCGACATCTCACAGATTCTGATGCTGGAGGTTTTGTCACTCTCTGACCCAAATTCAGTGAACCAGCTAAAACTACACTTCACATTTGATAAACATTGTCATTAATTCCCTCTTACTTTTGCTGTTTTGCTTCCACCATAATAAAATCACACTTCCACCATTATGCTGCTGTTTTTTTGTTTTTTTTTTAATGACCTCCCACAAGAAAGGCTTTATGCTGTTCAGTATCGAAGATATGTAAACTTTTACAAATTATCCCAAATTGCAAAATGCTTAGCTTTGTAACTTTGCCCTGCTTCACTTCAGCAGCATCAGTTAATGTTCATATGTTGATTCATGTTTTCTTCCATTTTTGATCTACTGCAGAATATTTTTAACACAGTTATCTGCTATAAAAAGCCAGACCAGGAAAATCTCCTTCATGCTTTTCTGTGTTTTATCCTCAGATACTTTGACACAAAGGCATCTGCCGTGATGCTCACACCTCTAAAGTCTCACAAGTGTCAGCTTTGTATTTATACATTGATATAAAAATATGCATATGTACTGATAAATTATCAGAATTATAATATTTCTGACTGTCTGAGTCAAAATTGCTCAAGCAACCCAGCTGAGGTCTGGAGTTCAGGCTATTACAACATATTATTTCTTCATTTTTTTGGTTGTTATGTATATTTATTGGTATGCTTTGGATTATTTTTCTGTTGCATGATTTTTGGCAAGTTTTAGTTGTAGATGGCCCCGCAGTTGACCCAAGAATCCTTTGGTATACAGAAGAGTCCATGGTTTACTCAATGACTGCAAGGTGCGCAGGTCCTGTGGGGCATTCCCCTGGCAATGCTGCCAAATAAGCCACACTTGTTCATTCCTTTTCATGATTTGACTGTCATGAATTACAGGATTTAACATGTTAACTGAGGCCTCTAAAGTCTGAAATGTAGCTCTGTCTTGTTTTTGGGTGGGTTTTTTTTTTTTTTTTTTTTTTGGAAAGTTCTCTTTCATCTTTCTCACTTTATAGCTTGATTTTTGCTAAATAACCAAGGTCAGAAAATCCTAGAAAGTCAATTTGGTTTCTCTATAAACGGTGTTATCAGTAAGAGAAATGTTTCATCACTCATTCATGTGACTTAGTGTCAGCTGACTGCAGCTTTCCCCAGCCTCATAAATGGCATCGTTGCACAACATTTAAAACTAGCACCATTGCTTAACAGAGAATTCTCATGGTCATTGAACAGTGATCATGAGAATCTGCATATTTATGATCATGAAACTGAGCTCATGGCTCATTGTTAGGTAACGGCACTAGTTTCAGTTGTTGTGCAACTGTACCGTGTATAACTTTGGGGAAACCTGCTGTCAGCTGAGACTGAGGAAGTCACTTAGAAGTGTGATATAGCGTTCCTGTCACTGAAAATGCTGCGTCCAGATGAACAAAACCAGCTTTGTGGGACTTTTTCACTGTAGGGTAACAAACTTCAAATTGTGTGATCTGTTATAACCCCACTGATGGACAGCAACAATTGCTTCTCTAAGACCATGTCTTTTCATTGTGTTAATACACATCTGAATGCTGCAGACCAGCAACACTGCCACCATAAGTAAAAGTAGCCACTTCAGGTCACTGAAGTATGAGTATGAGTGATACGTTTAACAAAAATGTAAACTCGGTAGGGACGGGTTTCGTTTGCAAAACCACGGCACTAAACTCCTTGAGATAGGGTTATAGTAACTTATTCTAAATGGATATTTCTCAGTCTATTTTTAAATATACAATCACATTTAATTTGATTTGTCAAAGAAGTTATAAACTATGGATAATGGGATATCATTTAGGACTGATATTTTCATTGCAGTAATCTCAATACAGTGATGTTAATAAACTCAACCACCTTATTGCATATTTTAAACAGAGATAATGTTTAATGTGATTGCAAGTTTGTGCTTGTTTTATATTTAAAGTGGTAATCAAAATGTCCTAAAACTTTTGTAGTGTTGCCGAACAGTTTATGTAATGCTAAGGTTGCATTAATTCAAAAGTCAAGTCAGTTTTACATGTATGGGCTAAAATTAAGTTTGTATTTTCTGTACATTAAACAAATAAAAGCTCAGTCCACAAAACATAATGTGGATGGAGTGTTTTTGTTTCTGACTCAAATGTGTCTCTAGCACAGTGTTTTCAGAAGCTCAGTGTGTGGTAAGGATGATTAATTTCTATCAAGACACTTATGATTAAGATATATTATTTCGCATTTTTTCTAATCACAGTTCTTGTGCTGCTGCAGGTTAACGGTTAACATATGAAAACCATAGCTTTTATCAAAGGTCAGTGGTTTTGTAGAAAAAAGATATTGAAACTCTAGCATTCAGGGTCATTATCTAAAATACTGCCTACTTTATTTCTATTATGTACAGGGGCTTCATATACCCATATGACTGAGCAGAAGTTAAAAGATGTTAGAATGATAGTTTAAAGAAATAATTTGCTAAATCAAAAGTTCACAGTAAGATCCAATAAAATGTTTTAAGCAATATTTTTCTACATATAGTGGAACCCCGACTTACGAATACCCCATTTAACGAAAAATTCAAGTTACGAAGGCACTTAACGGCAATATTTCTGCCCGTGTTACGGCAAAATGCCCGCGTAATGAAAGCCGCTGGCTCTGATTGGCTGAGCCCAGAATGTCTACAATGCCCACAATGCCTTTCGAATCATGTGACAACCCCCTTGGCTTTCATACATGCGCTTCACTGTTCCACTTGAATGACGTATTGTTGTTGCAGTTAGCAATTAGCCTTTAGCCTATCGTTCACTCAAAAGGCGCAATGGGTGCTTCGACTTACGAAATTAAATCCCGAGGGTCTTTCGTAAGTCGACGATTTTCGTAAGTCAGAGTTCCACTGTATTGTAAATTGTATATACTATCTGTGGTGCTAAACCCAAATCATATAGGTACAATGTTGAATACCTAAAAAGAAAATGGATAGCATCTTTACAAAACCTAATGAAAATCAGTTTCACCAATTTATTTTGGCCATGTCAACGGACATGTTAATAGTTCAGCCTTGCAGCCTTCATCAGAACATTAGGTCATTTTATTTGCGTACACCTTTGTTTTTAATTGCTATCCTATTTTCAGAATATACATGAATCTTTGAATCTTCCAGACTGTGAAAATGTCATGACATAAATGAGATGAATAACAAATTATTAACTGTGTATTAAAATGTGTCAGACAGTAACATTACATGATGACTTGTCTTCAAACATGTAATCAGAGGCCACTTTATTAGGTACGCCTCGCTAGTACAGGTTTGGACACCCTTTTGTCTTTATAACTGCCCTAGTTTTTTTTCATAATATTAACATCCCACATTTACTGCAGATTTTTTGGCTACACATCTAAGATGTGAATCTCCCGTTCCACCACATCCTAAAGATACTCCATTGGACTAAAATCTGGTGACTGTGGAAGCCATTTTAATAATCATGTTGAAGAAACCCGTTTGACATTATTTGACCTTTGTGACATCGTGTTTCATCTTGCTGGAAGCAGCCATCAGATCATGGGTACATGAGCAACAATGTTGAGGCAAAGCTGTGGTGTTCACCTTATGTCACCCCCAAAGGATTTGTGTCTTCGTTTTCAAGGATTCAATAGGTGAACTTGTTAAGCAAGTGTAGTAGTAGTAGTAGTAGTACCATTGTATGCAATGAGCACTGCCCAAAGCAAACGGGCCTCTGACCTCTGACACCAACAAGGCATTTTGACACAGGTATACCTAATAAAGTGTCCATGAGCGTGCACTATACTGAACCTTCTTTAAATAGTCACACAGCAATCTTTGTGTGGTGACTGTCAAGGCATTTTTCAGTTATTGTATTTATATGTACTGTAACTTGTTAGACGAAATTCCTGCATGCATACTTCAGTACATCAGTAAGATTTCCGTAATACTCACAGAAAGTGTTTCCATGTGGAGAGTTGGACTCGCCAGCTTTCATTCAGTAGCTAGGTAGTCATTTTTATCCACCAGTTAGTCATTAGTAATTCATTCTGTCAGCCAGAAAGTCTGACCAGCTGCCAGTCATGCAGTCAGCCGCTGTTTGCTGTGAGGAGACTGCAGCATTGCGGTCTTTCTAAATAGTCTTTGGCCGCGCTTGGTTGACAAAACATGTTCTCTTGGCCAGCAGTTGGGTACTACTCAACCACAGGGTGTGTGTGTATGTCAGCAAACAAATTACTCTTTTTTTTTTTTTTTTTTTTTCTTCTTCTTCTTTTCATATAGATACTGTTTATTTGCTGTGTAAACGAGTTATTATTAATGAACTGATTTGGATTTGGAGTGAGCCAACTGAGCACTTACTATTAAACCATAAGCTCTCTGTTTGGTCTTTTTAGCAGGTGTGGTCATGATTTCTGGACATGGAAAATCTTCCACTAAGCAACTTCCACTACAGAGATTTAAAGATATTTACAATCATCACTGATTACGTTTCTTGGATTTTTTTTTTCCTTTGGACAAAACATTTTTCCAAACATATTTTTCCAAAAATACTGAAGTAATGGTTTGTTATCTTCTTGTCTGTAAAAAGTACTTATGAAAATCAGAAGCTGGAATTGCACACTACAGTATAGTAATGTAGTTTAATTATACAATTTAAAATGCTGATGACAGGGGGGAAAAAAGCAGGTGATCTATTACTTAGCAGTAGAGCTGCTGGATATTGATGACTAGATCTGCGTGTTAACTCTTGTCAGCTGGCTTCAAAAAGATCTTTTCCCGGTGTTGATGGTCAGAGCTGTCACACGAATGATTCACAGAACTGTATTAGTCAAATCGGGAAAACACCACTTTTAAATCTCTATTCCTGTACGATATTCCTCAGCATTGTTTTTTTTTCCTGTACGTGACACATCTTCTGACGGTTATACCTGTACTTCTGGTTGCTTGAGGGGGAATCAAACTCTCCACCTTGAATGTAACCACCTTTTTTCTTGGCATTAAAAAACAGGTTAGTGTTGTTGTTTGTGTCACTGCCAGAATGCTTGCTCATCGGTCATTTAACCTCAGTTTGAAGGGATTTCTTTCTAACAAGACATTGTGGACAACCCATTCTTACCCTTTTTAATGGTCGTTACCTCACAAATAAACTCATTTCACCTTTTGCTTCACTCAGCAGTTCATGACAAGTAACTTGGTTTTGCTCTCATGAGAGAGAGCGTAAGAGTTGCTGGTTTTACCACGACTTCATTTTCCTAGCTTGTGTGTCTTACTGTGGTGTTTCAAAATGTTAAGCAGGAACCAAACTAACCTGCTAAAATGCCACAGCCTCACAGTGGTAACCAGCAACTCCATTTTCTGCGAGGTAAATGGAGTTGCATGTTTCTACAAATCAACAAACTATGCAAAACTTATGTAAAACTATGTATGCATCCATATTGGCACACATGCATTTTTAACATCAAGTTAAATTCCAATTTCAATATTCAAATGTTATTTACCACTATACCTGTGTTGTGCTCCTTTGTGCTGCAAGGGAACTTTGAGAGCAACCTTGAGATTGAGAGGGTGTGTGGGGGCGGGGTGTGAGTCAGACAGGGTAGTACGAGAAGAGGCATACAGACGCTGGCACGGCTCTCAGAAAAAAATATGATAATATATTATCAAGCTGTAATAATATAAACTGTAAAAATGTGTCAGCCCATCTTAGAAACTCATTTTCTACCCCGCTCTAGTTCAGAGTTCACATTGTGTGTCTTTCATAACACCTCCGTTTTATATACTTTCCTGGTAAATACCCATGTTTTTTTCAGTGGTTTACTACTAGCGCCTCACAGCGAGAAGCCTCTGGGTTTGAAACTCCTGGTCGGCTGGTGCCTTTCTGTTTGGAGTTCACATGTTTTCCGTGTGCCTGCGTGGGTTTCCTCAGTACTCCGACTTCCTCTCCAAATCTAAAGAAATGCATGATTGACTAATTTTTCTACACTGGTTATAAATGTGTAAAAAGTGCATACTGGTTGGAAAAAAGATGATTGTGGCATTTAATTTGGGTTTTAAAGAGCTCTTTATTAATTATGGTCCATTCCATAATCCTTATGGCATCATCTGAGTCACTAAATGCTTTCTTATGGCTCTGTCATACTAGATTACAAATAGGATGGCAACCTCCTGGTTAGTAGTTTTTAAAAAAAAAAAAAAAAAAAAAAAATCAGTGGTTGTCCGGTGATTGCATTGAATTTTTTTTGCTTTTGGCAACTGATTGTAATTAATTATGGTGACCAGCCGGTCACCCAGAGGTTGCTCATGCTGCCACGGCCATATACGGATCACAAGGAGATTGCACGGGTTGGCTGGTGAGAGTTGTGAGGATAAGTACTTCATGCACATAATAAAATGAACTTGATGAGCAAGAATGTTAGGGGCAAAAGGTAATTTTACTTTCTTTGACAATGTCCTGGTGGTTAAAGGCTATTTTAGCACTCTACAAAGTTCAATTCCTTTGACAGTCTTTTGCTGTATTTTGATGACCTTAAGTCATCTTAGAAAGTTAAGGATTAAGTAGGTTACATATGCGCTATCTCTATTTCTCTATTTCCTTCTCATATAACACGAATATGATATGTTTCTGTGGTTCAAAGGAAAAAAGCTTGTTTTAATTAACTGTGTCAATTGTTTTTGGCTTAACATGTGTCAGCTGTTCCAGTGGTGCAGATGTTCGATGTGTTTTTTGCAGACAAAGTCATCAACCCAGGCTGACCTTACTGGCAATTCAGTTTGCCTTTTCCTGCTTTTTTTCTCATGTGTTTCCCAAATACTGTATGAATTTGTGTGGGTTTTAGCATGACACTGCACACATTCGTCTGACTAATTTGGGTGCAGGTGGTTAAAGTGATGATCTAAAGTAATATTTATGTGTTTGAGTAGTGTATGGATGTATGAGAGTTTTTGGGGGGTGTGGCCCATTGCAAATTTCCCCGATTTCTCATAGTGATACTGTGATAATACGCCTCCTCCGCCCCCATCTGCCTTTCTGTTGCCAGGCAAGGGGTAAAGGTTAGTGATGGTTAAGAAATACCACCCAGAAACGTGTTGTGTGTGTGTGTGTGTAGGCGTGTGTGTGTCTGTGTCTGTGAGTGCGTGTAAAGCAGAGAGAGAGGGCGCGATTAAATGAGTGAACCAGGGAAAGTGTGTTTTCACTCTTGCTGTCACTTAAGCAGCATCTCACCTTTTACTTTCTGTGCTTTTGAACTAAATTGCACTTTTTCTCATGAATTTTTTCGAGACTTTATTGCCAAATAGTTAGTTAATCATTGCTCCCCACCCCCCTAACACGGTGTCACAATTATGTGCTTTGTTTCACTGTTCACAGTACAAATGAATGCAGATTCACAATGATCAATTTCAGCCTCTGACGATTTTCACGGGTTCATTGTTTTTTTGGTTTATATTTTAACACATTAAAGATTTCCTGCTCATAGAGGACACTATGGAGAGGATTGTGCATTGTAGGACCTTAATAGGACCTTACTAAAAGGATTTTGTGTAAAGTTTAAACCAAAAGCTGCCCTTTCTTAGTTGCACGTTGTACATTCACTATTTCTTTTTTTTTTTTTCTTTTTTGCGTAACATTTTTCCCCTTTTCAAATTCCTTGTAACACATTTCAGTTCAGCTGTTTTTCCTCAACAGCTCATCTGTAAGTAATGGACCTCCACCCAAAGATGATTTTCTTCAGAGTATGGACTCTTCAAATGCTGTCATCAAAGAAGAAATAACATTTAAAAAAGAAAAGAACAAAAACTTTTTTTTTTTTTTTTTATCCTCTTTCTTTTTCAGATTGTGGCTAAGTGGTTTGAGCACAGTTAACCAGAAGTGCAAACAACACATCCTTTTAATTTCGCACTTCTTGAATCTTCAAACATATTTTATTACGTTTAAAATGCATTAATAATGCTATTGTGAGATAATTTATTTAATTAATTAATTAATTTCATTAATGAATTTAATTCCACCAACAGCTGTACTGGAAATGAATGGTGAAAAATCATAAATAAATTAAAAATTCAACCAAATAGTTATCACTGTTTAGATACAATTGGTAATGTTTTTTTTTTAATTATTTTAATTTTACCAACTTGTTTTTTTCCTCTCACATCTACATGGTTTGTACTTTTCTCAAATGCATTTCTAGGTGCTCAGAGGTTTAAAAGAAAAAACAGTTTTATTTCTGTAAAATAAAGTCCTGTTTAGATGCTTACACATGCACAAACTGTATTCACCAGACTTCCTGCATGCACATAGCATCAGTTAAAATAAGCATGCAGAGGCCAAGCCATTCCTCTCTCTCTCTTTTTTTTTTTAATCATCTGCTGGGGTAATCTTATGAACAGTTACTCTAAAATAGCACTTTAGCTATAATGATTAAACAATTCTGGTTTGTTTTGAAGACTAGTACCAATACTGGATTACATAAAAGCAGTTAAAGTGCTTTTAAATTTAAATTCCAGCTGCCACCAGTAGAGGCAGCTCAGAGGTCTGGCCTAAATGTGCACAGCCTCCATCTTCAGAAGCAAACCTTTGCTGAGAACTTGCATTGCTTTTTCATTTTAACTTATTGCATGTTTCTGTTTGCCAGTAAGTCAGCAGGTGTGGGGTGGAGTTGCTTCTCAGACCGGCAGTTAACGCTCTGTCTTAACCGTCCTCCTGATATTACGTGGAACTGAATGAGGACAACAGTGTGTGTGTGTGTGTGCGTGCGTGCATGTGTGTGTGTGTGTGTGTCTGTGTGAGGACAACAGTGATAGACAGGAAAAGGGCAATCACTGTCTGCCTTTCTCACGCAAAGACAAATGCAAAGTACAAAAGGTAAAAAGCTCAAAAACGGTTTCTCAAAAATAAGTTCACGTTTAAAATTTCAAATCTAAACTAAAAGAATTGCAGTGTCATTTCTGCCTGTACGATGAACTGGACCAAAAAATAGTGACTGTTTTTATGTTAATTGACATATTAAACATAGTTTCTGTTTTATGGCCAATTAAAAGGTTTGTCACCTTCTGGCCTGCTCACTGCAAAAATATGTCTTGAAGCATGAATATCAGTCAGGAAGGAATTATTGGTCAGAGAAGTCAGAATATTTATGACTTTAATGAAATTAAAATATGAACAGATAACATAATTTGAGTTGCTTTATATAAACTGCCCTGCACATTACAAAAATGTAATGATTTTGTAATTTATCATATTAAAACTAGAGGTCAGTTCCTTACTCTAAGAAGAGATTATCATTAAAGCTCAGTGGTAGAAAATATGCGTGCATACTTTTTTTCTAAACATTTCTGGTCTTCAGAAATATGTCTGAGGCTTGAAATGAGTCTGAGCTGCTGTATGCATGCGGCCAACCACTACTTGGATAAGTCTGTACTTGCATAAATCTATATAAAAATTCAGAAACTTTTTAACATTTTAAAATCTGCTAAAACAAATGTAATTGCGTCTTAAAAATTGTTGGAAAGAATATAAAATGTACTAATTATTAAGGCCTTAGTATTAAGTACAGCTAAAAGTAGTAATAAGGATGGTCATCTTGGCGTGGTTTCCTGTTCATTGCTCTTGTGTTACCATGATTATCTTTTCTTATTTTTGTGCTATTTTTAATTTTATGACATTGAGGTAGTTTAGATGAAAGGAAAAAGCTAGTGCTTGTAATTGCTAAAGGAGTTTTATTCTTAATTTCCCATATTGAAATGAAATAATTTTCTAAATTCACACCTCATTTCTTCAGACTTGACAGAGCTCCTTCAGAGGACATCATGCCACTGCTGATAAAGAGATCATTGGTTAAACTAGAGGAGTTTACAGATTAAAAGTTGTCATTTAATCTTTAGAAATGTACACTCGACGAATGATCTGACCTCCGCAAGTTGAAAAGGTCGAAGAAGTTGTTTCTCATAACGTTCGTTTTTTTGTGTTTTTAGTCGTGGTCCTTTGAGGGATGGGCGTTACCAAAGGACGCTGACTCTCACTCACCACGCACTGTCAGAGTGAAAGTTTAAAATTCGAATCCTGTGACAGGTTAACAAAAACAATAAACTGCCACTTTGCTTTTTAACTGAACACACACTCACATTTCCACTCATACTTTCTCTCTTCTTTCTCTCTCTCATCCACCACACCAGTGGTATTACTGTACTATCTGATGTGGTCTCTCTCACCTCATGTTAGCATCTCTTTTCCTCTCTTCTCCTGCATTACTTCCTAGTCTTTGTGCTTTTATCTTGTTTCTTTTTGACACCGTTGTCTTTTCTTTTCTCTACTCTGCTCTGACTTTCTCACGTTATTTCAATTTTTTCATCTCTCTTTCTCTCCTTCCTGCTTTTAAATTGTCACATGATGTTTTCCTTTGTTTTTTTTCCTCCTGTTCATTAATTTATGCAGCACTTTCACACTCTTTTGGGATGTCCTCTGTTTGTTTTATATCGGCACCCGTTTTGTTCAGAGTTAAACTGCAGACAGTTTATCAGGCAGCCTCTTTTACTGTAAGCCATGCTGTTGATGTGTGATGTGTGGAAACAGTGGTTTAGCATTTTCTTGCTGTTAACAAGCAAAAACATGTTGGACTGGATGCCAGCAAAACCTGTTGAGCATTATTGGGACTGCACGAATGTGCAACTTACCCACATTGTTGTGCACCGGTGCTTCCGCTTACCATCATCAACACTGTTTTTTTGCCCTGCGGCGTTCTTGATTCTATTGCTCACATAACAAGACACCTTTACACCTTTACACTTCGGTTCGTCTTAATGTTAATGACTCAGGAGTTTCTGGATCTCGGGTATATCAGTTTAATTTGCATAACAACTTCATTGACTGTGGCTTTCAGAAGGGTTCCTGTGCCAGTGCAGTGGTTTCCTTTACAGAAACCTGTCATTTTTTTGTGCAGTGTATCCTCAAGGCCTAAGAATCACATGTATTTAGTATTTCGTATCTATTTAGTATTTCTTCTGGGACCTAGTTGCTTGCATGCTGTGATCTTTCCATATTCTCTGAATCCTTTCATGATAAAAATGTGCAATCCCTTAACCTGCAATGCCACATTGGGGGGAGAAAGCTATTCTGAACTGTTTTCCTGTATAGTTTTTACAGATTGATGAACTATTTTACTCGCTTGGATGCGCTTTTCAATTTAGACCTACTGGTCCGTTGCCAGTTAACTTAATTAGTTATCACTGTTTTGTGTATTGGGTTTTTTGTTGGGTTTTTTTTGGTCAAAGAATCTTTCAATATTTGTGTAATTGTGATTGAAATAATTTGCATTCTTTTGGGAGTGTAATTGTATATTACAGGAACAACGGCAGATTAAACACGGAGTTTGGAAAACCAGCACTGAGAAAAGAACATATTGTAAATTTGTACTTTTAAATAACTGATGGTATTTACTAACTGTCCCCTCTCACTCCATCTAGGTGAGCAGAAACGTTATCAGGTGGTGATCCACGGCATCGAGCCGCTGCTGGAGACGCCTCTGCAGTGGCTCAGCGAACACCTTAGCCATCCTGACAACTTCCTGCACATCTGTGTTGTTCCCACCCCGAGTGATTGAGGCCACTTCTGCTCCTGCAATGTACTGTCACTGTGATAAGACACTGGCCAGCCAGTTGACCAGCGTTTTCTTTTGGTGGAAACCTTAACGTAACAGAACTCTTTAATGAGAAGGAGGTCATAATCTTGACGATAAAGATGAGCAAAGGATGCAAAAGGGGATATTTACTAACCCTTTTCCAGCTTGTCTATATATATATTTATATCCTCTTAAAATTACTACTGCTCCTCCTCTTTCCCCCTCAAAAACTTGTTTAAAAAAGGAAAGAACTTTCTCCTCTCCTACAAGGAGAAGCAAGAGTTGAATGAGCAAAGGATCTCGTTCTTTTTTTCTTTTCTTTTTTATTCTTTTCCCACATCTTCTCCTTCCACTCCTCTCTGAACAAGCAAACATCTCAATGGGAGAAGAGGAGGTGAACGAATTCTTTGTTTCACAAATCTGGCACACATCTTCCTCCTTGTCTTGTCGGTAACTTTTCTGTAGACAGGGAAATGGAGTTGTTTCTAGTTTGGGGAGCGGTGTATCAAATCCTGCTGAAGTTGCCTTATTTACTGCACATTATCATCTTTATCCTTATTGTCCTCTCATCAATGTGTGGACGTGTGCACATGAAGTCACTTTAAGCTCACATCACAACCTTTTGTTGGTTAAAAATATGGATTCATTTGACAAAGTGGGCTTGAATAAAAAGAGGATAAACTGTTTTGGAGTTTTGGCAGCAGTGACTGACATAATTATCTCCTTTCACTGATCTCAGCATACCCAGGAGGTGGTTTGGGCTGACTGTTTACCATTGAATTTTGAGTTATTTGCAAAAGCAACTTAGCAATCAGAATGTCCAAAGTGTTTCTGTACTGTTGCTGAATTAGCATTAAATTGTAGCTTTGATTTTAAAATTATGAAATTCCTTTTTTTGTTTTTTTGTTTGTTGGCAGAGAAAAAAAAACTGCCTTTGCACAACTTGAGGTCTTTAATTTTTTAGATTTGTTGCCTAGTGGATGGTGGGAATCTGCAACGCTCAAAACCAAATGTCCATAAACTAAAAATGACATGGTGGCATGGTAAAAGCCTGTTTTTACTACTAAAAAAACAATGGAGATGTTGAATTTTCACAGAGTTAACATTCAAAAATCACGTAGCTACTAATGAGGCTAAAGCATTTACTGAGACACTCATGGGGAAAAAAATCCACATGTGTTTTCAATAGCAGGTGTTGATATCTTTCCATCAGTACAACACTCTTTAGCTGTTTTTACTGTCTGTTTTTGTCAGATTTGGCAAGAGCGTCTTTTCTTCACTGCCAAACTTAAATGAGCATCTGGTTTTGTTTCATTTAAAGAACTCAGCTGAGATAATGAGACGGCAGGCGTACTTAGCACTAAGTCTGCAGTCTGTTGGGGGCAGTGGTGGTTTTACATGTTCTACATATGCTTTAAATAATTTTGTTTGTTGACACAAAGAGAATTGGCAATAGTGGGCAGCACTTCTTTTACAGCATAATGGCAGTAGCTGAGGAATGCAATGACTAGATGAGTTTGTAAAATGTTGCCATGTTTCTCTCTCGTATCGGCATCTTGACTTTCTTTTGTTTGTTTTGATTGTGATTTTTACTGTTCACAGTGAAATAAATTGCCATTAAAAATCAATCTGACATTGTTAATCCATACTGATTTAAAATCAAACAGAAATCTTCTATATGTATTTAAAGGCTCTATACGGAAGTAGGTTTCATGTGATGTCATAGCTAGAGGGACATACCCACTCCGAGTTTCTCCACAGCGAACCTGTAGGAATGATTTACATGGCATTGCAAAAATACTTGCTCAACCCTCATAAAACAACATTATGTTATAATATGTGATAATTTTCTTGTTCTTCACTTCATACATGTGGCGTTATTTACTCAACCAGATTGAAAATACATGCAGCTCTCCATACTTTGAAAGCTTTCGCTCTGGCAACAGTGTAAGGTGAGCATTCTCTACAAGATTCACATAGATGTCGCTGAACTGGAGCTCTGGGAGAGACGTCACCACTTACAGGAACTTGGATAAACCTGCTGGGGCAGAATTAGTCCCCAACACTTGTAGTTTCTCTTCATATCTTCGTTTTTCCTCCATGGGGAGATGATCCAAGTAGTCTTGGCTTGAGATAGGTGGTAAAAACCCGAACACTTTTTCCTGCAGCACTACTGACTTTCCACTATGGCCCATTATGATAAAGTAATGTTTTGCCTGCCAGCGTGGTGAGACAGTCAAGTGACTGAAAACTATGAATACGAGTGAGGAAGTTAAAATGGCAAAAAACTACGACTTCCTATCAAACTTATGTCTGTTCATGTGAAACAGTTTGAACTTTTTTTTTTTTTTTTTGCAATGAGAGAGTGTAGAGCACAAAACAAGTTCCTCATGTGCAGGATATCTTTGCTTTCTCTGGCTATACTTACCAGATTACCAATCAGGCTAAGCGGTCAAGCAAAGGTTGCTGTTAGCTAAAATCTATCCGTGAGTGCAGCCATGTGAAGGAAGTAGTGTTGGCAAGATACAGTATGACCAATCAGAAATGGGTCCACTGGCAGCAGAACAACAAAGGGAGATAAAAGTATAATGTTAGAAAAGTATTAAAGGTTAAACACAAAACAAGCTGAAAGTGCACTGTTCGCGCACTGTGGTCCAAGAGATCTTCCGAGAAGGGTGACACTATTTTTCGGAGAATTGATTTGTCAGCCAGCGGTGACTTTTTTTCTTTTTCTTTTTCTTTCTTTCTTCTTCTTCTTCTTTTTTTAAATGTTCCTCTCTTATATGGGACATAACCTTCTCCCGATCAGGTCACATCTACAGCATGAGTCACCCGTACTCCAATGAGAAGTGAAACACCTTCGTAACACTGAAAACCCAAGGTTAACCTTGAAGTTACTTCACCAAGGCCAAAATCCTGCTTTGCAATTCAGGTTTCAGCATCCAGTCAGTGGCTCAAAAAACCCCAAAGGAAACAAAGAAATCAGAAAAGCAAAGTTCATTTAAGCTAAGAGTTTCTGAAGTTTGTGTATTTGTGCAGATGCAGATGCAATTGAGACATTGAAAAAGTCAGATTGAAAGAGCTTTCCCATAAATTGCTGAATATATTTGCAGAAAGAAAACGCTGACTGTTCTTCATATAGTTGTACATTTTTACATTCATAGTAACAATCCTCCTATTATATAAAGCTCTACATGAACAGGCCTCTGCATATTTATAACAGATCTGGGACCTTAAGTGTCAGTGTCTGACAACTCCCAGGGATGATGGCAGGTAAGAAGTAAAAGAATAAAGGGCAGTCAAAAATCAAAGTAATGAACTGGTATGCATACATAAGTAAACTAAATGTGTGTGCTTACAAGTAGAACAAATGTATCCAAACCAACCAATAAACTTATTAAAACCAAAGTGTGTTATTGTGTTCAAATAAAGAAATGAAAATACACAGGAGTTACCGACCTTTAGAGTGTGGCCATGGGTTTGGCCATCACGTAGACATGAAGGGGCCATTTTTCATTGTAAAAAGATAACTTAATGGTATCAAACTCCATGTCTGGATTATCCAAGGTAATCAACAAAAGGACATTTTTATTTTAAATATACATGATTTTGAAGATAACTTTATTTTTTCCAAGAATACAAATTCAGTTTGTGACTTCTTTGAGACATGGTGAGAAGAGACACGTTGAAAGCTGGATTAATGAAGCCATAATGCTCTGCGCCTTTATAGCACTGGAGCGAAATGCTGCCCAGTGAAAGTGTCTTCTGTGTCTTTTGGGTTTGAAACATCAGACAGGACAGAGTCATCTTTGCTCCCCTCTGGTGTTTCACTGGCTTTTTTACTTTATCCACCTCATAAAGAACATCTCTCTCTTATGTGTTTTACTGCTGACACTCACCCTCCCTCTCGCTCTTCATCTCTTCTGGTTAATTATCTGTTGGCATTCCACCCACTGCTAATGAGACCACTAAACTGTCCAGACAAGCCTTGGGCTGCCCTGTCGCTGTGTGTGTGTTTGTGTATATATATGTGTGTGTCTGCTTGTCCTATTTTTTTTTCTTCTTCTTTTTCCAAGTAATTGAAATGTACAGTGTGTATGTGTGCACATAATTACAGAGATCATTTATAGCCCCCTACAGGTGTGTATGTCTGTGCTCTGAGACATGCATTTGAATTTTTCCCTCTGACACACACACACAAACAGTCTTGTCTTTTGTCACACTGCCAGTGTGCTAATCCAAACTGTGTGTTTTGTGTGAGTGATGTCACACATCATGTCATCACGTCAGGCTTCCTCAGCCGCCAAGTGTGATGGGACGGTGGGTTTATGGTGTTGACTCAAACCCCGGGGCTCGGCGTGGGGTAATGTGTGCATTACTGCATGTGTTTGTGTTAGTGTGTTTGTATACTGTACACACACTGTGGCCGTAGACGCTGTGATGAGGAGTCTGTCTCACTCTGTCATCTCCCTGACTCAGACGTTTTAATGGGATTTCCCAAGCTGCGATCCAACCCCCATACTCAATACAGTGAGAAAATGGAGCCTTAGGAAATAAAATTCCAGGCAGGGGGAGTGAGATGCTTGGTGAAGTGTATGGATGGAATGAGCTAAATTGTTAGCAGAGATACTGTCTGTGTGGTGTGTGAGATTTCCTTTTTTTCCTGAATCAGAGTTGGAAAGCTTTGTCTAGAATCACACCGTGTAGCTTTTAGCAAATAAAGAGGCTTTTTATATATGGACACACACAGAAATATATACATAATATATATACATATTTAATTTTATTTGATTATAGATATTGAAACAGGTTATAATCAGGTTGGTACAGCTGTTGTAGTAAAAGCTCCAAGCACAGAGTGGCTCAAGTAGGCCATTTTACCCCAGCTTCCTATGTCACAGACTTAAGGCTGACGTCGCTTCCTCTTAAGTGGTGCAGCAGCCCGACAGCTGAATTAATTTATCACCTTCTCGCCACCTCTTCCATACTAAACTTTTTAAACTTTGCACACAGCGAAGCAGGGGAGGTAGGGGCCTGTCGCTTTAAGAGATTTGATCGGACAATACAGTGTTAATAATGAAAATGGGCGAATGGGCTGCTGTCAGTGCTTCAGGCCAGCCGATCGGCCTAAAAGTGCATAGGCCCACTGGGAAAATGCCAGGTATGCCAGATTACCAGTCCAGCCCTGTAGTTAGGTCTGGATCAGGTGACCCTGAATCCTCCCTTAGTTATGCTGCAATAGATCTAGCTGGTGGCTCCATAATGCTCTGAGTGTATTGTGTTTCACTCACTATGTGTTTATGCACCACTTTGCATTTAATCAGTACTGATTTCATACCACCTTCTGTGTTTAAACCATCCTAAGCATCAGGTGACCTTCCACCATGCACAGATTCCAAAGCCTGTGCTTTGGTCGAGAACAGTGACAGGAGAAACTACCCTTGACACCAGAAACCCTCAGCGAGGGAACAGTGTTAACTGCTAGGTCGGCATACAGCCGAGATATATGAATGAAAATCTCCAGACAACCCTTCAAAGCAGCTAAGAGGGAGGTTGTCATGGAAATAATCCAAGCAGCACTCATTTTCTTCTATTGTTATTGTTTCTCTCTGATGTTTTCTGATAGTCTTGCAATTTTTCATTCAACTTACATTTGGCTCAAACTGTAGAGGTTATGTCATTGTTATTATGAGAACAAAATTAAGCTACATCTTCATGTTGCTATCCCTCAAAAATGTACAACCTCCCGGTGTTGATGAAGCAATGATGAGGTTCTCTTTTTGTGATGTTTTTGTTTGTGCAAATGTTTTCTGCATGAAATATATGTAAAAGAACTGCAAAAACAGTGAAAACAGCCGAAAGCACACAGAAGAACCGCATTGGACATCTTTTTATTGTGGGTAACACGGTATGTGACGATGCTGCAACAGGCCTTTTTTTATGAATGTGTGTCAGCGGGCTCTGAAAACACGATGATCCCTCTTTTTTCTTAGTTTGCCAAGACTGTTTAAAGATTTCAGTGAGAAGGTAATTAAAAAGTCAAAGTTTTTCTTTGTTTCTTTTGTCAGAATCCAGAATTCAGTTAATTTAATTAATTTAGTTCAATTAAAAAAAGAAAAAAGCTAAACCTGTCTCTGTTTTATTTCCTAATATAAATTGCATTATAAGGTTTAAACAACCGAGTGGGCAACTGTTTAGTCATAATCTAATTTGTATCAGGGCGATTTCATCACCAGTTTGTTAATATCTCCATAACAACTGGAAACAATTATTTGTTTGTTCCAAAAATAAGCAAAACTTTACCGGACAGCTGATTTCCACCAGATTCCGTGAAACAACTTTTTGTCATGCACACACACACTTTTACCATCAACTCAAACCACAAACTATGCCCTCCAGTGCTGCGCGATCCCCTATAGTCTCATTTTGTTTTGGTTTTTTGAGATCACAATCTTTCTTACTCAGAGAGAAACTAAACTCTAAAATTTCAGTAGTTTTTAAGTTGCGTTCCTTAACGTAAGCTAAATGAATGCGCTTAACAGGTTTGAAATGTATGTTGTGAGAGTGCACTCTGACTACAAGCAGCCATCAAAAGCCTACACAGGATCATCCTCCAGAGCCTGTGAAAGAAAGCCTCATGCAGGATAATTAATACCTTAATCTCTTCTTCATCTAACATCTAAATATAACTTTAAACCTAAAACCAAGTCTCAATCCTCAAACAGCTCTTTGAAAGTATTTTTCAACTCAAACTAGTCACAAACATAGACAAGTACACACAGACACACACACACATGCGCACACACCCACTCGCCTGTTTTGTAAGTGTCTCAGGGGGCCGCTGTATATCAGACAGCAGAACAGAGATCAAGCAGATCAGCAGATGAGAGTGATTAGTGATGAAGAGGAAGTCACGAGTGTGTTCCTCATCCAAAGCCACACACACAAACATGTAACAAAGCGCAGACTGAGACAGAGAACACATGTGACAAGTGCAAATGACAACAGGCTGTAACAGCACATTCATGCCGAGTTAAACACTTTAAATGTGAGTATGATGGTCGAAAAATGAGACAGAAAAAAGAGAACATAGAAAAGAAGAAGCACCCAGATTAAGTATGTTGGCGATAAGTGTGTGCTCACGTTTGCAAACCATGCTTGGCTACATATCTTGTAACAGATAAAACACAAAAACTACTTTAATAAAAATATCCAGACAGTCCTCAAGCCTTTAAGGTATCCTCTCAGAGAGTTTTAAACTATAAGGTTACATTTTATATCTATTAAAGGTTTTTAAAGAAAACCATTTCCATCAAAGCTTTTATTTCCTTCACATTTTTCCTGCTTCGTTGTCCTTATTTTAGCATTAAATGCTTTTAAATTGAATAATGCTAAACTCATTCTCAAAATGTTAACACTGTTGATGTCATTTTTATTTAATTATCCAGTGTTTTTCTTGAAACCTACAATTTTCTCTCAAATAACTGTCGAAAGTACAATTTAAAAAAAACAAAACAGGAAAACGTATTTTTAACATTTTCATTTTCATGTCATTCAGAGCTAAACCTTAAATGTCACCTGTTTTGGTTTATTTCTCAAACAACACCATTGAACACTACTGTTAATAGCAGTCTGTTTTCTGTTTTGCCACTTGGTGTAAAAACCTCTATTCTGTGTTATGTTTAATGGTGTTGGAAAAATTAAATATGAATATAAAATTAACCAGCAGTTATTTTTCTCTTCTTGCTAACTTCTCTTATCTCGGTACAAAAGTGTTGCATCAGTGTCTGATAGGGAAACGTGCTGTTTTTTTTTATTTAGGATGTGCGGTTACATGTATTTTCCTGTCAGGAAATCAGAACTGAGCCAAGTTTAGTCTGTTTATTAAACAGTAAGAGGACGCTAAATAGATAATTGTATGTCTGCTTGGGCTAAAAAACTTGTTTAGCCATAATTTATTAAAAAGACAGGCACTTAGAGCACACTGAGCAAACAACCCAGTGAACACTGATTCTATAATTTAAAGAAGAACACAAAATTGGCCTTTAATGTAAAAATAGAAAAACACTGTCAGGTTTGCCCTGGTTTGCCCAGCGTGTCAGCATGTAGCATTATTGCAAATTAGATTGTAAACAAAACAGATAAACAGTACATTTTAAGCCAGACTTTGCATTTGTACCCTACATAGATGTCAACAGATTTCATAATCTTACAATGTATATGCGCTTACATTCACAATATCATTTTAAAGCTGAATCAAAAAAAAAAAAAAAAGGAAAGAATCATATAATGAAATGTTCTTTCACTTTTCCTTTACAGCTACAAGTAAATTTTTTTTTACCTGTTACAAAAAATTGTCATGGAAAATTTTAGATGACATCATAGCGGCTAAGTGATGAGACTCGTATGAGAAAAAAGCATCAGGTTTCCTCACAAAGAACCTGTAAACAACTGAAAACCAGAAGTGTGTACGTGTTTCTTTGTCTCCCTATTCCTGGCAGTGTGACACACACACATACACACCCTTCTCTCTGTGGTTCTCTCTTCTCTTCCACAGGATGGAGGGCTTGATGTCCATTTTTAACGAGAGCGACAGCCTTTGAAGTTGGTAATGATTCAAAGGACACGATTCCGCTCTTTCTCTCTCTCTCCTGCCTCAGCGCATGAACAAATATCCACTACTATGTGACGTAGTTTTTCTTCCTCTTTAGGTTTTAATACCCGATTTGTTTTTAATGCTAAAAAGGTGCAGTCACTTCCCCTTCACATTTTCTTATGCAGTCTTCTCAAAAAACTTTAACTTCAACTTCCCCTGCTGAAATTCACACAGAAACCTATATATTGTACATATATAAACACCCCCCACACTTCCACTATAAGAACCAAAGTATGCAGACTCTTTACCTTTACACTCGCAGATATCTTATTTCAACACGGTGGATGTTTATGTGCTGCTATAACATTCCCTAGGGAGGTCAGTCAAGTTCTTCCAGACTGGTTTATGGAAAAAAAATATTTTTTTAATGACTTTGTACCCATGGGAAATGTTTTGAAGTCTAGAGACAAAGAATGCTGAAAAAACACTGTTCTCTGAAGTGTTGCTCTGTGCTGTAGCACTGCCATTTTCCCTCATTTAAACTCTTAAAAGTAAATGAAAAATGAAAAAACAGCCAAAGGGACGTCCATATACTTTTGGTGTCCAAATCTGACATGCAGACTTGCACATACACATATGTATGTTCATAGAACCCAGTTGTAAACATACACACACACACACACAGTCTAGTTGGTCTGAGAATGCAACACAAATGCTCTCTGGAGATGCTGTCCGTTTCCAGTCATTCCCTTACAAACACACACGGGGTGCAACCTGTTATTATTAACCTCGCCGCCCTCTAATAGGCAGGTGTTCGGAAGAGACAGGACGGACAGACCCACTGAGAGAAAAAGAGAGAGTATGACGGGAAGATGTGGATGATAGGGGCAAGCGAGCTATTACACTTTGATCTCTGCCTTCATCCCACAGACACTCTTGCACACACACCATTAATAAGCACAGTGTGTCCCTTTCCTCCTCCTGCCTTGGGGTCAGAACATCAAGTTGGGTACCTAAGTGTGTGTGTGTGTGTATTGCTGTGTGGCTCCTGACTGTCTGGTATTGTCACAAACAAGGCTGTGTTCAAAATGACATTACAGTCTGTTTAGTATTTCCTCTGTTGTGTCACAAATGTGTCCTATAACCATAGCAGCCTTTAGGATCTCACTTTTAACTCACTCTGTACCCCTGAGCTGTGTTAAATAGGGCTTTCCAGCTCACGCTCCAATTTCATTGGCAATGTCTTTGGCTTAAAGTCGTCACAGGTCCTCAGCAGTATGTATATTTCAAAAATTCAAACAAACTTGTCATTAATTACATCTCTGTATAACCTGCAAGAAACATGTTAGTATGGCTGATTGCACTGTGCTGTTTGACAGGTGAGACAAGGGGTCAAATGATAAGAAAATATAGTGAGAATAATTACTTTTCCCACTACACGGACACATTAGCATTAGCGGGATCCATGAGCATTGCAGTGCTCATGGAGACCATTTTCAGATGTTGTTCAGGGCACAGAGACAAGAGAATTAACCTCAAAGTGGGAGGTTTTCCATGCCTTCAAATCCATGGAAAACCACCATGCATTTAGGGGAACTCATTTGCCTTGTTTTTGTACCTCCTGCATTAGCATTAAGGCTACAAAGCTTTAAGGCTGTGAATGGAACGGATGTAATGCCCAATTATTGCGTTTTAAAAATGAAGACAACACATCAGCTGCTAATGCACAGCACAGCAGTAAGAAAATATGCAAACAAAGGAAGATATTCTCGTTTTTCTTATTTATTTTATATGGAAACAACAGGTGGTGCTGCTGTGGCACAGCTATCTTTAGTTTACTGTTCAGAAGAGTTTTTTTCATTACTAGAGGTAGTTAGGAGAGTTTTGTTTTTAAGTACACAGAAGAAAGAAGGTTAGTTAGAAGTACTTACTTCAAAGTAAATTACAAATAACTTTTGATCACTCGTGAAATAACTCCAATGGGAGCACCAAACGGGTGCAAATGAACCAAAACCTGAACTTAACCCCATGCTTGGATGGGTCTTGGTGGATGTAGAGAAGTTGAGGTTTCCCTGTGGTCCTCCTCCTGTTTTAGACAGAAATTCCCAGCTGGATAAACACAGCTGAGGGACTGGGCAGCGTCGTCGGTTCTGCCTTTTTTAAAGTAGTTTAACACGATTCTGCTTAAGATAGTTAAGGTCTAAAGTGCTTTGTGCAGTACATTAATTTAAACATCTTAAGCTGGCTCCAAATGAAACACACTGAACAAAAGCCAGATGGAGAGTGGCTGCTGGGATAAATACCATCTGACCAGGTGAGATGAATTTTCCTGATGACTTGACTCCAATACCCAGACACCAACACAGAAAGCGTGCCCAATTAACAGAAATGCTAATACATAAAAAAGGGATAAAGTAATGCCACTATTAATGTTTTCCCCCCACACAAGAGCCTGGTAACTGCACAAATATGTGCAGTCTTGTGTCTGGACAATGCAGACAGGCATGATGATGCAATACATACTGTAATTTAGCTGATATCAACAAGTTGTCAATAACTAATAAAATTAAACTCGGGTTAGTGATATACATCCTCAGAGCCATCACACACTCCCCCTGTGTTCCAGTAACCGTATAAAACACTTCCTCAGTGACCACGTCAGACGTTTTGTAGAAAAGTTGTTGATATGTAAAACATGTGAATGATCTGCAGGAGGAAACGTCGTCTGCTGCGGTTTTAAGACGAAGAGAAGAAGAACGTAACTCCATATGGGTAAAGAATAAGAAGGGGGTGTACGGAGTAATATTACTGCTTTCTGCTGAGTCACCTTGGTCGTCCTCTTCATACACGTGACCATATTCTGATGGGAACATGCAGACATATTTGTAATCACAGCAAACTGCTGTGATTCTCTAAACTGGTTCTGGATGAAAATAAGAAATAATTAGAATATATTTAACTATTTAAGTTGAAATATTATAATGAGCAGACATGGCACTTACAAAATCCTGGATATTGCAGGATCCTGTAAGACTGGGTTTGTATGACGCACACCCTGAAAAGCCAGTCATCTGCTTTAGAGGAAACCTTGCAAGCGAACTGTGTTGTTGAAAGCTCACAGCTCAGAGTTCCAAGTGACTGGAAGCAGGATGGTGATGGGAATTGAATACAAATAAATAGGTGCAATAGACCAAGTCTAATGGCCTTAATCAGTAGTATATTAAAAAGCAGACAACAAGCAGCACTCAGATTAAATCCAGAATTACAGTTTTCATGAATAAAGCTGGGGTCAAATACCAGTAAGGAGTCTTTAAAAGGCAAGAGGGAGAGTACAAAATTCAAACAATGCAAAAATTGACGGGAAACAGAATCACAGAGAGGAAGGACAGCCGATGACAAAAAAAACCAACAACAAGATGAGTCATTTCACAAAAAAATAGGAAAGCGTCCAGATGGGTCATCAAACAAAGGACAGAGACCATTTTGTTGGCTCTCTGTGACCCAAGTCACAGAAATAATTTAACTTTCTCACCAGAAAATATTATTACACAGTGATGTCCTCATGCATGAGATCAGCAGACACGTGTACGACTACACGGCCAAGTGCACAAAGCAGCCATCAGTCTCACAGCAGCTTCTGCTGCGGTGAGTGTTAATCACATAGAAAGTAAATTTCTTTGGTTGGGTAACTCGCAAACAGTCAGCTGTGGACACCGAGAGTAAATAATCCAATAATTAAATTCAAATTTTTTTTAGTTGCTTCCAGATGCTCTATATTGTAAGGTAAAGACCCTACACCAATATAGAGAAAACCCCAACAGTCAGCCATACTCCCATGAGCAAGCACTTGGCGACAGTGGCAAAGAAAAGCTCTTTTTAAAGGCCTCCAGCAGAACCTAGCTCAGGAATGAGCAGCCATCTGGCAGGCAGGTGAGGAGACACTCAATTTGGAGCCTGGCTTACATCCATACTGGTGCACTGTAGCACCAGTGCAGCAGTCTGCACAACAACAAAAAAACATCAGAACAGAGCCTCGTAAATTTACGCCACTCTGACCCATGTGACACACCAGTGGATGTAGAAAATCTGACAGTGCAGTGAAGGTCACAACACCAGCGCACATTTCACACATGCTTATTCACTTTAACATGTAATCACAAATGATCAGGAACACTGGGTGCTTGTTTCCTTCTCATTGTTGTACCGCCAGCTGCTGATTTGAGTGTGGAATTGTTTCTGTTTTCTAATAAGTGTGTGTGTGTGTGTGTGTGTGTGGGGGGGGGGGGGGTATTCACTGATCATTTCATAACATCCATGAAGTGTGCGTGATAAAAAGACTGAAGGGGTATGTGCGGTTTTTATGAACCACATGAAGTAGTACACTCACTTCCTGTATCATCCGGTAACATGATGTGTTCTTTTCTTTACATACACATACACTTATACACACACACACACACACGTACACACACAAGTGCATAAAAGTTATGGTTGCATAATTTTGGAAAATCCGTTAAGGTATTTTAGATAACAGATATCTTACCACATCTTTGGCAGTACTTTTGGATATTGTTAATTAACATAATTAATACTAAGTATGAGAGAAGATCTGAGGAACACAGCTGTGTCTAATCAGTAATATTTTATTTCAAAGGAGGAGCCAAATATGGAGTGGGAGTGTCTCAATACACACTGAAAACACACCTTACTAGGTAAACGACGTTAATGCTTGCCTGTTCATTAATGTAGTTCAACTGCATTTGTGCCATTTTTTGTGGCGTTAACTAGTAAAACTACAAACAAGGAAACTATACCACTGCTTTTCTGCTGTAATTTAACCCCTTCCAACAAAGCCACTGTTAAGGCATGCCAAGACAATGTGTTCATCGAACAGCCACACCACACACTTGTTCAGAGCATGTGGGAAGCATGTGCGCAAGTCAGTTTGAACATTTACAAAGTAATTTTAACTACATTTTCCAGGAAACTATAACCAAACCACGTGCCACCCTAATGTAGTTTTCAGGTTGTTTTTCACTTGGAAGCAATTAGTAGTTTGAAAAACTAGTAGTAGTAGTTTTGGAGTCACTGGGGGGAATTTGTCGGGGAAAAATGGATTTCAAAACTTAATGGCGGCCCTAAAGGAAAAGTCATGTGTTGAGATTTTTTTTTCATGAATGTGTACTAACTAACAGACTGATATATCAATTCAGTGGGGGATCACACCAACATGGTTAAAAATACAACATATGGCATTAGTCTTTATTGATAAAAAGTTGCTTGTGAAGAAAAGATGGAATTAAATCTTGTCCAACATCTTTATTCTTTTGATTAAAGACAAAGAGGAAACCATTAGCCGAGGAAGGAAAGCTCTTATTGGTAACAGGCAGCAACAGGATTTATGGGAAATGTGATCTTAATTTGGAGAAATATTTGGCTCCCAATAGTCTTGTTTATTTAGAGTGTGTTTTGATGATGTAGTGGAGTCAGTTTGATAGTGACACACTGATGTTTAAAAGAACTTCCTCCTCTTTAAACTTTGACACAAGACGTTGTTTATTAGTTGGCTGGATATCATCTGTCAGCAAGACAGAAAAAAAAAAAGCTTCCGGTTTCAAATTTTTGGGAAATAAAAGTGGATTTATTGGAAATCAGGTCTAGGAAAAGGGTGGGGGCCATTAATCTGAGTCAACTGGCTGGACAAGTGACCCTCCTCTGCTGCATAATGACGTGCTGTAATATGTTTACTGGAAAACAGCCGTGGGGGACGCCACTCGGTTTCTGAAAACGTCTTGAATGGCGTCACTCTGGAACGGAGCTTGAAGGAGATTGAGAGTATGCTAGTGTGTACAAGTGTGTATGCCGTGGGTGTTGAAGGGCTTGTTTGGTTTTTGGTTACATCATGATAGAAACTAATCACAACATTTCGGGGGGGAAATGACAAAATCTCTCAAGAGACAAATGGTTTATCAGTAAATGGAGATGTGAAAGAAGAAGGTTTAAATCGCTGCATGTGTACATGAACTGTAAGCTTGTGTGGACATCAGTTTGTTTTTTTTGTGTTTTTTTGTAAATTTATAGTCGTACAGTAAGTACATACATGTTTCCAAGTGTCTCTATGTGTGTTTATGTTTTTCGTAATAAGTGCATGCACTTTATGTTGTTTGAGCGAGAACATGTGTGGGGGGTGCATGAGCGCATAAATCAAGAGTATTTTCATGAAATACTCTAGCAGTGCTTTTGCTGTTTACTGTCACTTATTCGGCTCTTCTTCGCCACCTCGTATGTCTGTCTGGCGCTACGTCACGATGAGAGAAGTCAAGGAGAATCTAAACACCAGGTATACAGGATGTTTCAGCCTGCTGCTGGATTATTTCTCATTCTTGAGATTGTGTAATGAATCTTGCGGCCATCTGTGGGCCATTTGCCTCAAGGTGCATTAAACTGTAAGTTAAAGACCCTACACCAACACAGAGAAAACCCCAACAATCACATGACCCCTTATAAGCAAGCTCTTGGGAACAGTGGGAAGGAAAGTCTCCCTTTTAACAGCAAGAAACCTCCAGCAGAACAAGGCTCAGGGAGGGGCGGCCATCTGACATGCAGAGACGGGACAAGAGATTATATCATAACATATGTATTTACGTGAGAGACTATTTCCAGTTGTAAGAATCTGTTTGAGGGGGTCTTATTGTGTGCTAGATGAGAGAAAGTGTGAGTGAATGTGATTCTGTTGGTATTTTCTGAAGTTTATGTGTGAAAACAACTTCAGCAAAAAGTTGATAATTAGGTCATATATCACCCTGGATAGATAAAAAACAAAAACAACAAAAAAAGGGGGCAAAGGGTAGAGATAAAAAAAAAAAGCAAATTGTTTTTTTATTTCTTTATGTGTTCTTGTTTGTAGTGATACTGGCAGTTGTGTGACAGCAGACCACTGTCTGATTGTTCTCTGCCTCACACTAAAGTTATTCATATCTCACTTTCAACGGTCAGTCAATTTCCTCCATCTGTGACCTCAGCAATATTCAAATTACTCAACAGTGTAACACATAGAGCGACGAGGACAAAGTGCTCCCTGTTAGTTCTGCTTCATGAACAGAGACAATTTTTGTATATTACCGGACAAAAACAGTAGGCTCTGTGTAGGACGGGCAAAGTGGCAAGGCTGGTTAATAAGTAATAAAACCAGAACAAAAATATGAAGAATAATAGTGGGTAGTGATATACAATAAGGATAAAAAATGAGTCAACATTAAAAATAATCCTTGATTTCCTGTTGTGATCAGGCCGGCTAAGGGACACAAGCCGCTGACCCGAGGATCACAGGCAGTGGCTTAGTTCATAAGGTGTGGCTAAATTTATAATATAGGCAGGAATAAACGCATATCAGGCTTTTAAAAATAATTAGTGAAAGCTTAAAATCAGTTCTCTCTCTAACAGGTAGCCAGTGTAGTGTAGTGTAGGGTGGCCCACTGTGACTCTTGCTGGGTAAGAAAATGAAAACATGGTAGGAAACGTGCCAAAATTGTAATTGTGTGGACCTCATGAGAAACATCTTCACTAAAAAATGTCCTGATGGTTAAGTAGTGGGAGAGCATACAATCAGTCTCTGATTAGACTCCATCCAGCTGGACATTGATATTATTCTGCTGCTCTATTTTCCCCACACTTAACGGAAAAAAGTATATGTCACTTTGAAATTAAATTAAAAAGAGGTGAGAAAAAAGACTTTAAGTAGAACAAACGGTAGGTTGTTTTTTTCTCCTTTTATCTTTTCTTTGTCTTGCAGATGTGTCAAAAATGTAAACTGAAATGACTCATAATAATTCATAGATGGATTTAAACACGTCTAGTCAAGGGAACATTAAATGAAATGGGTTATCTACACAACGGAATAATTTTCATTTTTCACTAGAGATTACATCACCCTTGTTTACAGTAGTACCCACTCAGCAGTGGAATGGTTTTACAGCAGATTTCTAAGACCTACTTCCTTCCAAATACCAACACTGTTTGCACTGTTTCATTTCAGTGAACCTCCCACCACTTCACGCCTCTCCTCCCACTTGTCTAACATGGCAGCTGGGTATCAAATTACCACACGGACAGGTACAATCAATTTCAATATAAGGGAAATATAAACATGTCACAGCTTCGAGCCTTTTTTTTTTTGAGTTTCCTGAAAAAGAGGACCCAAGGTATTTATTTACCTGCTCAACATAAAGGAAGAATGGACCCAACATTAACTATACTCCAGGTTTCCACTGACAAAGTTTGAGAAAAGTCAGGTTATTACCATGCTACATGTGGCAAATAGAAAATATTCGTGAGGAGTATGTTTAATCTAAAGTAATTTACATGTTGACTGACCCCTTATGATTACTTGATATTAAAATAAGAAAATCTCTAAAAATGTACACAGTTGAAATGCAGGCTAAAATCACTGCATGATCATCAGGTAACTACCGCAGGCTTGTGTAGAAATGTCTACATTTCTCCAGTATTTCCCCCTAACTGTCCTCAGATGGACGGCATTTTCCTTTAACTTTAACCCGTGGGCGTCCCTTTTCTTCAAAACTGTGGGTATCTCACTTTGGTAAGAAGCTGTTCTTGTGAAAGGGAGGGCTGTGTAAGATGAGATAAAGTTTGAAACCTTATCAAACGTTGTGGGGAAATTGGATACCAGATAAACAAAACTCACCTCAGCCTAGGCAAGTGGAAGGCGGGCCTGTCGTTTCGATACGTGCATCTGGAACCGTGGGATATCCCCCCTCCTCCAGAGCTGGGGTAGTGGAACTCGCTGTGTCAACGGGTGGCTTGAGAAGTTTCCCTGATAGTAATAATAAGATTGAACAAACAGGAAAGAGCGATGAAGTGTGCAAAAGTGAAAGATGCTTAGTCAAAGGGTGGGGGCGCACCGAGTTTTTTTAGTTGAGTGATGAGGTAATGGATTCATACTGCTTTCTCATACAGTGACTTTTTACTCTCGGTGGGATCCTTAATAATATGGAGGTGGAATTTGTTTTATCACTTGTTTTCTGCTTAAGTCAGCTGGCTGCTGTTCAGATTAATTTCAGAAGAAATTAGTTTGATGAAATGACGCTCCTCACTTTAAATGTTTATTTTTAAGTGTGATTTTTTTTAAAGGATTTTGGCTTTCCTAGAATGTATTTCATAAACGTTTCATTCATATTATTGTTTATTATCGGCCCAAAACTTCATATTCCGCCCTCGTTCAACTACCATTTATCTCAATTGAAAGGAAACATAAACTTTAATCACATTTTACATGGGTCTGTGATCTTTCAGTAAAAGATAAAACTCATTATTTCATCATGCAGAAAATACAGTTTAAACCTTGAGCCTCTGGGTGTATATTTCTGTAAATTGAGTGACTGAAAAACCTACTAGTGTAAAAGTCAGAAAACAGCATTAATCAGTAATAATCCCTTTACAGCATTAAACATGGTGGAGGGCCAAAATGCTCAAGGAATGAAAAATAAAGCCAGTGTGGAGTTGCCAAAAACTGCAAATCCTCTTATGTCCACTTCTGCTTTTCAGCAAAAATTCTCATATGTTTAGCATACTACAAAAAATGTATTTCCTCTCGCCAGTAACTACTTTACTGTTTAAATGTACAGGGTGTGTATTTTTAACATAAGAAATCACAACTTCTGTGTCATATTTTCAACAGGAATGCCCCTGAATTTCCCACTCTGAATGTCAAAGAAGACCCAACAAAGTGCAATCTCACAGTCCAAGATGGTGGACTTGCAGCTTTTCTGTGCGACCATTGATCAGTATTTGCGACTCAGTAATTTAGCCATTTACTGACCCGGCATTGTCTGTGAACATGCTGCAGCAGGCATTGCATTGTATTGCTAGCGACGGATGAATGGCTCTGTCTTGAAAAGGAGCAAAACAAACCCTGTTTTTTTTTCTTCTACTTTCTGATTACTAGTACTCGAACTCGGTCAATTCAGGAGTGATGTCACTGCCAGCTTCAGTTTCCAAAGTAAATGGAAAGCATTATGTGGGTGTTGCTGCTTTGAGTGTCAAGAGGTGCCCGGATAGGCAGCTAGCTGCTAGCTAGCAATGAAGTCTACTGAACCAAAATGGACCTCTCTGCAATGTGTTGGGTATTTTGGATTTTAAATGCAGGTGATTTTCAGACCACACAAGACATCTGTGACGTACTATTACAGTTTATGGATTTACTTTGCTGATTAGCATTAGCTAATTAATTAGCAATTTTCCAGCTTAGCTAAATATGGTCACATCTGGAGCCACAAAAAAAGAAAACAAAACAAAAACCGAAAAGCTTCAGTTCCAAACTCCAACGCTCCAGAAACACAAGTCCACACACTTGTTGATGATGTCATGGATACGTCTATCTTTTATATACCAGACCCATTAGGTTTTCCCTTAAGACAGCCAAAACTTGTTGGTTGACTTTACTGCTTTTGTACAGACTGTACTGTCCTTGTCCTGTAACATAAAAATGTTTTCCTTCTTCATTATTTGGTACTAACAGGTAGTCCGTTGTCCTTAGCGCTCCACGTGTTACACAGTTATGTGATTTCATACAGTGAGTAAACTTGCTGACTTGAAAATGGGATGCTCTGACTTATTTTAGTATCACACAGAGATCGCAAAAACCACACTGTGCTATCACAACAATGTCACTTGTCACAACAAAAACAAATATATTAAAACATAAGAATTTTCTTTTTCTAACATGTAGCACATATGGCACTCCAATAAACCATGTACTGAATTATATTGATTTATTTAACACTATCGTTAGTCACCCTTTCAATAAAACACCTCAAAGAGATCCTCATTACTGGAAATACTCACTCACTTAAATACATGTGATTATCGTGTGGGTTAGCTCCTCCGGACAGGACATATGACCCCCACTCGGCCACTGTAAATTTGTTATGATTATCACATGGGCTTTGTGCTAGAGAGCTGGAAGGTTACAGACTGTTTTTATTGTCTGATCAAGTCCAGATAGTTGCGTTCTCACATGCAGCTCTATGTCTAGAAAAGTTTAAGGCTGTGGTGGATTTCTGAAAACAGCTTTGAGTTTAAGATCTAAAAAAATGACTCACTTGTTTGCCTGTCTCCTGCATGGCAGGATAAAAGACAGACCACAGTTAGTGCAGCCCATAGGGCACTGGGAACTGTGTTCCCATTTCCTGCTCTAGTCTTAAAGCTTGGCATTGCACGGAAATAGACATAAAGATTCATGGCTTTCCACTTTTACTGCAGGTTCAGTGATAAAAGCTCGAATGAGTGAGTTGATATGGTGCAAAAAAACAAAATTATTAAAAACAGTAATGTAGCCTGTGATGATTTTTCAGCTGTTTGCATAATATAACTCTTTTCTTTAGGCTGCCCTTTCCCTTAATGTTCAGACGTCATCTTTTACTGCTCTTACTTGATGGGTTTCATCTATGACTGAGCTCTGCTTGTAATGAAAGTAACAGTCACTCTCACACACACATACACATGCAGGTGTTTTCAGTTAATCTGGATGGTTAGACCTTTACTCAGGTTGAAGTTGAGCAGGGCTGTGGTCGGAAATGTGCAGTGTGAGGTCACCATCTTAAATACACAAACAAGAAAGGGGCTACATCAGCATTATTATGTTTTAAAACAAAAGTGATCTCTGTAATCTCCATATGTCATACTAAGCCACCTGAAAACCATAATGCATGACCAGTCAACAGTCATATACACAATATGTGGTCATACTGATTTAACTGTCCCAAAGAAGCACTGTGACGTTTCAAGAAAAGGACACGCACTGCTTTAAAAGGCCCACTCAAAACCAAGAACATGGGTGCCTGTGTCATCGTTTCCGAGGTCTCAGTGTCTGCTTTTGCACACGTCAGGACTAAACATTGAGAATAGCTTTATCCTGACTCATTTTTGTAGATTAGATTTTCTTTAAATGCATGTATATAAGTATGCATGAACAGTTATAAGAACATGTATCTGACTGTGTGCTTATGTGTACTGTTTGAGGGAAATGTACTGTAGCAAAGTCCTTCTGAAAATTACAGAAAAGTACCTTTACCGGATATTAAAAGTAAACTGTGCCAGCTCATAGGTGTTAAGGAGTCTGAGGGACCTCGCAGTGTCTTAAGTCACATTGTCACCGTTCTGGGTCATTTTGACCCAGCATTTTCAGTTTCTTGTATTTTGGTATTTTTCTGTATTGTGGTTCATTAGTTGTCCTGTTTTGAATATTATAATCCTAAGTTTCAGTGTTATTCTGGTTAAGAGTTTGCCCTTAAGTTTAGTTCAATGTCTAGTCTGTGCCTGTTTTACTTTGAAGGTCCATGTCTCATGTTAGTGTTTCCAGTGTTACTCTCCACTGTGTTGTCATTATGTTTCATTGGAGTCAGCTGTGTCCTCATGTGTCGGCACTTCTCCTGATCACCTCATGTGTGTATTTAAGTCCTCAGTCTTCCTGTGTTCAGTGTCACGTCGTCTGTGTTACCTCGTTCTATCTAGTCATCATAGTTCCTCTGTATCGTCTCTGTTATCTTAATTTTTTCCCCAGTGTAGGTTTTCAGTTAGCTGTCACTCCCGTTTGCCTTCGTTTGAGTTGTATTCATGTTATCAGCCACAATAAAGGCTTGTTTTTGGTTTGCAACTCAAGTTCAGTCTCCTCGCCTCTGTCTGTGCCTGTGTCTACCTCACTCACTCCAGACATCAGGCAAATAAAGTGATAAAAGTATTGGTGATGGTCTTTTATAGCCTCTTGAAAGCTCTGGGGTTTTGCAGTCTCCAGTCATATACATCTATTCAGATATTAAGTAACAGATGTTTGCAATTGCACCTATTTTAACTCAGTCAAGAATTATAATAGATTTTCAATTTCTTATAGACAAAATTGACAAATTTCCAGAAGCTCAGGAAGACATTAGATCAAAATTTCAGTTTATACTTTGAAAATAGATTTAAATTTTCAGGTTATACATTAATTTGGCCCATAAAAGCAATTGTAAGTAGCTTCGTCTGCTTCTTTTAGGCAGGAATATAACTTGTAGATATATAGTGATGTACTTGCAAGTAGTGATTGTATGAAGTGTTTTTTGATGATTAAATATATGCTGCAATTACAGCACATACAGCTATAAATCCAGATAGTAATATATTTATAAAAGGTAAGCATTGCTATTCACCTTTTATCAGATTTTCTGTACAGTTCATGTATAGTTAATGATTTTTTTTTCAACCCCCAAATTAAAATAAAACACACAGAGCCATATCGTTTAGATTTCAACAGTGAAGATTTATATCATAATTTACACATTTTGACATATTCGCTCATAAATAACTATGTAAACAGAATGTAAACAGAGACAGTTTTCAGGGGTATCTCCTCTGGAGTTAAAGCTCTGAACGAAGAAAGACACGCTTTGGTCGAACATTAGTTAGAGAAAAAGACGATGAAACAGAGGAGGAAGCTATGGAGATCAGGGTGTTGGCGTGTAACTGCTAACGAAAACCACAGTTGCACTGTTGTAGTAACATTAAGTTGGGTCTTAATGCCATGATGACCAGTATCATATATATTGTACAAAGTGTGAATGGTGTGAGCATCGGCACTGAAGATATAAAGTAGGACGAGGGGGCCAGTGCATGAAGGAAGGCCGAGGTGCTTTGGTGTAGGCCAGTTCGGTAACGAGATAGCGGACGGGCAGGGTTGAAGAAATGGGCCATTGTTTCTCAACCAAAGTATTAACAAATAACATTAACAACAATAAAATCAAAAACATGAAACACAACGAAAGACCACAGCTAAAGAGTGAACACCTCACCATGTACACAAAATACATCATCCCTTCCCTTCTTCAGCATTTTGATTTCTCAAGTCCTTCTTCCTTTGTTTGGATCTTTCCATTTTTTTTGGTGCGCATTTAAAATGAAAGCCAAGCGAACTTTGGTTTCTGGTGTCAACTGTAAATCCCTAAATGTGAGGACGTTCACACCTCTGTTGGGTGTTGACAACGTTAAATAGAAGATAAAACAAAACAAGAGGAGGGACGAGGGAACGGAGGTGGCTTACCAGCCTCCCAAGTCTGTTATGTGCTACACGTTGAGCAGGCTGTGCCTCTTCTTTGGACCACATGAAGAGCTGCACTCCAGTTCAATTTGGTTCTTCTTCTTCAAGTAGCAAAAGAAAGCAAATAAATACAAAACTCCCATCTTCAGCTGTCCTTTTAAATGCAAACACACGCAGACACACACTCATCGCATCCACACTGAGGTAACCGTTGTGAAAAATATACAAAAAAATGCCCTTTCTTGTTTCATTTAAATTAAGTAGGCATCAGAAAAGGGCGTAGAGAAGTTATTAAGCAGGGCTGAGTTAAACGTCTTCTTTCTAAATTAACAAATTGCTCTGCCATGCTTTGGCAAGCTCTCTTAAGCCTTTCAACCTGCTATTATTGGTTTCTACATTTAAATAGGTAAAACCCTGAAGAATGGATACCCCTGGTTCTATAGGTCAGAGGTCACAAGACAGATATATGCATAGGGAGAGTGACTATCTACAAAGAAATGGCCACAGGGAAAAAAAAACTATAGAAAATCAATGTAACCATCCCACATATTGCTTTTGAAGACAACAAATAAAAGTAAAATAAATTAAGTATATAACAACAAAACGATCAAAAAACCCCACGGACATCTGAAATTAAAAACAAAATAATACAAGAACAATAATGATAAAAGCATTATATTAATAACATTACAGGTAAATCCTGTGTACATGATTGTCTCTAAGTATAATAAATGCTGAAACCATTAAGTAGTCATGGGACAGTGCAGCCCTGAGTACGTGAGTCCCTGATAGGTTTAAACCCTGGAGTGGTCATGATGTCACTACTCATGACAACCAGGTAGACATATTTACAGTTGTTGCTCCTGGCAACCCAGTCCACCATGCAGTCTTGGCTCTATGTCTCTCAGGTGCAAAAAGGTCACTTAAGCGTGATCCTCTGATTCCTGCTTGACAGTTATGTTGGCAGGAAGTGGGGGGATGGGACTGCTGTGCCGCATCTTGATGACCGACGTCTCGTTCGGGGACTCGTACGCACCATAACCTGCAGACCGAAGCTCAGTGGTTTTACTCTTGTGGTGGGGATGGAAGTTTGAGGACTTAATGTCACTCTCCCTCCACAGCATCCCCAAAACCTGCTTCTCCAACATGGCTTCCATCTCCACCCCTCCCTGCAACTGCTCCAGTCGCTCAGCGTGTTCGCTGACGTCAAAGCGCTCAATCTCCTCATTGGCGCGGTGCACTTCCTCCAAGGCAATCTGGCTTGAAATGGCTGGGCTTCCAGAGCTGGAGCTTGCAGCCAAACAATAGCCCTTCAGGTGAAGTCGCAGGCTACACAGGTGGATGTAGTGGCGATGGCAGTGGGGGCATTTGTGTGGACGCTCGCGGGAGTGCAGGCGCTTGTGCAGCTTAAGGTGGACAAACTGGGTGAACTTAGCAGGACAGAGTTTGCAGTGGTAGGGCTTCTCCCCTGAGTGAAGGCGCAGGTGAGTTTTCAGGTTGCTGGTGCTGCTGAAGCGCTTGTGACAAACCTGAATGATGAGAAGCAAAAAAAGAAACCCTGTCAGAACCCTGTAGAAACCCACCAGTTAACAGTCATCTACACTCATTAGCACTCTGGTAAAGCAATAAATGTGATATTTTCTCACCTGACATTCATGTGGCTTCTCCCCAGTGTGGACCAGGTAGTGTTTCTGCAGGTGAGCCAGCTGAGTGAAGCCTTTGCTACAGGTTTGACATTTGAAAGGTCTCTCCCCACTGTGGACGCGAAGATGGACCTGCGTGACAAGAAGAGAAAAAAACCCCGTCTCTACATGCTAATGATAACATTGTGATTCAAAAAGCATGCAGGACTAATAATAAGCTAAAAACACATGACTTTGACAGCCAAAACCTACCTTCAGGTTTGACAGCTGTCCGAAGGTCTTGCTGCACACGTTGCACTCATATTTGATTTTGCCATTCTGCTTCTTCAGAGGGTAAGGCAGTGCCTTGTAGCCTGCTGAGCCTGCACCACGCTTCACCTTGGTCAGGTTAATTGCCTCGTCATCGGGACAACGCTCGCTGGTGTTGCCCAGCAGGGCTGAGGTAGGCTTAGTGGGCACCTGCTCACTGGGAGGTGCTGTGCCTGCAGTCGGGGAGCCGCTGGAGGGAGCGTGGGCTGAACCATGAGAGTGAGGGTGCCTGGGATAAGTGCTGTGAGGACCTGTTGTGTCTCTCAGAGAAGTAGCAGCTGAGAAGGCACTTGTGGGCCCTGGAAGGAGGAAGTCTCTGTGGCCAGAAATGGAGGAGGGATGCACAGGGTCAGGTATTAGGAAGCGCCTCCCTGTTTCAGAAGGCAGGAGGGGCACATGATGGGGCAGGAGGTTGCTGTAGAGGGGATACATCCTGGGAAAGATTCCTCCTACAGTTGGGATGCCACCGCCAGGGAGAGGATAGTGATGGGGCATAAGATAACGTGAGTAAGGGGCCCCTGGAGGGTAGAAGGAAGAGGAGAGGGGGGCAGACGGTGGGGAATAACCAGGATAGGTTCCCAGTCCGGTGGGATAGAAAGAAGCAGGCGATGGTGCTGCACCAGAGGGGCTTCCGTGAGGGCTGCTCTCTGGGCTGCTCCTTGCTGATGGGCTAGGTGTGGCTGAGGATTGGTTGCCAGGCGAGTGAGTTGAGGGGTAAGCAAGGCGGGCAGCTTTGTGATTGAGGAAGTCCTCAGATATTTGAGGGTGGGCCCTGAGAGGTGGGTAGAGGGCACGAGGGTACAGGAGACGATCGGGGCTGTCGGCACAGCGTGGACGTGTGGGAAGCGGCCTGTTGGGCTCCCTCTTTGTGGACGAAGAAGATGAGGTGCCACGCAGAATAGAAAGAACACTGTGTTCTTTCTTTGGTGGGGTGGGGGTCACTGCGACAGGGGACGGGCTGGATGTTTCTTGCACATGCTCCTCATTGCTCACCTGCTGCTGCTTTACCTCCAAAATAGACTGCTCTGAAGGGACAGACAGAGAAAAAAATGGTCAGGGAGGGGTTTGTCAAATCAAAAAAATGATTTTAAAAACATTTGGCATTTAAATCACAACTTCTTTATAAGAACATAAAAATCTCTGTAGTAGAGATGTGTGCAACTCTGTGTTAAGAAACACCATTAGTAACTCAGTGGGGCAATTAGCGTGACAGATTTGACGAACGAGTGTGGCGCCAAAAGACGGGGAGTGAGGTGTGACAGCTCCCTTTAGGCATTCTGTGTGTGTGTGTCTATAAAATCAAGATAAAATCAAATGGTGGCAGACCGACAGAGAGGGCTGATGGAAGGTTTCCTGCTAAAGATATACTAAGAAAAAACTTGGCCTCCACCTGCCCTCCATAAACACACATACACACACCTACACCATGTGACAAGGTACACACACACAGAGGCGCCTCCAGACAAAGGCCTCTGTCTGATTTGTTGACTCTTCCACTTTTGGACAGCACACACACACGTTTGATCAAGCTCCTGCTCTCCTCATTTTCCTGGCCACTTGCTATTGTTTTCCGGGTCAAAGGTTAAATTAAAGCGCTTCCTCCTCACTCACTCGCACCTACTGTCTTCTCAGTATGATGAAAGAGTAGATTAGGAGGCGAGCTCACTCACATACACTCTAAAAGCCCCGGGATGTCAGTTCGCAGCACATCTCGGCTGTTAAATTGCCACAGATGGGCTCTTAAAATGCCGTTGTGTATTACCTATAAGCTCATTTAGTGGGCAGTCAAGTTTTTACTACGAGGTCACCCAGAGGGACATGCGTGTGTGTGATTGCAAGTGTGTGTGTTTGAGAGAGACGGAGCATGTCAAAGTTAATCTTAAGTGCCAGTACTGGTGAAATTTGCTCAACTCCTCCTGATTCAGCCCTTCACTCACAGTTGCACACATAGTCAGTGACCCTTTTGTCAGCAGTATAGCGACAGTGTGTAAACACTGAGGTTATCAGTTAGCCTTACTCCTCCTTCTCTACCTCCTCCCTCCATCCCTCTTCTGAAAAACAAACAGGGCAGCCATCTTGGAGATATCAATCTGTCAACACGGCCCTTCTGCCAGGAAGTTCAAGTAGTCAACAGAGGGGGGTAGGAGGTGCAACTCTACCTCTCTCATTCCCTCCTCCACCTTCTTTCTAGTCTTTTTAAGTGGCAAATATATCAGCGCGATTGGCTGACACGCTCGCACACACATGAGCAGCAAGCTTGTGTGCATGTGTTTGAGGTGAAAAGGGTGGCTATAAATATGGTGGCATGTCACTCTCCTGACTGTGTGCGTGTGTGTGGGAAGAGAGAGTGTCTTTGAACACAACGCATGTACACACACACACACACACCTACACACACACACACACACACACACACACACACACACACACACACTACACACACACACACACACACACATGGATGACAGGTGCTCTCCAGCGCTAACACTTCAAGAGCGCATATGACGGCGACAAAAAGAGAAAAAGGAGAAAGTGAGGGAGTAAAACTGTGGTGCATGCTCACTCATTTTGCTCACACACTTAAACACATACATATGTCTGGTTTTGCTATGACTGCGCTAGAAAGAGCTAAAACCAGAAAGAAAAATATGATACAAACAACTGTCATCGTTGCGCTCCTCGGGAATATAATACAGGTTGTCGCTCGGTTCGGAGCAGAAGCTCTAGTGCCTCATTAAGGACACGTGTAACATTTTACAACGAGCAAAACGCAAAACTTTGATGAGAATCTAGTGGGCGGTATCAGAGATTTTAGTTTTTGCAGTGTAGACTAATTTCTCTAAAAATGAAACGGTTTGAAAGCCCCAAAATAATCTAGTGGGTAGGCTACCAAATTATTGCAAAGAGTTAGTTTATAATGGTTATCTAGTGCCTAGATTTGCATTAGCTAGCCACCCTACCAAAACGTGGAACTTATTTAGTATTTAAGCGGTTCATTTCGGGCGCATCTACTTGCATTAGTAGCGAACAAAATGAGTCCACTTCCTCAAGCAGCAAATTGGTGAAAAATAACAATCTTTTACAACAGTCGATGCCGGTAAAGCAACGTTAAATAGACTAAAATCACCAATAAACTTCGATGACTTAATGGTATCACATTCGGTGCCCAGCATGACTATTAAAATTCAGCAAAGCAGCTTCCTCTTCTTTTACCTTTTGCCCTTTTAACTGAGTTTCAGTTTAACGTTACTTAGTCAGAAAGATTGTGGTTTTTCTTCTTCGTTTTACTCAGCCAATGACATTATTTCTGACAACGTTTGTAAAGCTTAACTGTAGTGGGCAACACCAACAGTCAAATGTTTTACTCATTTTAGGAATGAAAGATCAGTAGAAGTAAAAAAAAAAAAAATGAAAAAGGGCTAGAAACTTGTGTGGTAGCTCCAGGACAAAAATGGAGTCAAATGAAACAACTGTTTCTGCTGCAGGTAAGAATCGGTATTCAAGTCACTGGTAGGTCAACAAAGCCTGTGGGGCTTAACTGACAGGGGAACCTAATTAAAGGCAACACTTCTACTGTATACACGCTGAGTTGCGGGGAGGGGAGGCAGGCAAAGGGATCGTGGGTACCTCCTGCCTCTGTGCCCCAGGTCATGCGCATTTTTCCCTGGGCAGTGGAGTCACTCTGGCTGGGTGTGCTAGTTCCTCTGCCAGCTTAACACTACTATTAGCCTGCAGTCACACCTGGAAACCACTCAGCTCCCACTCTCTGCCTTTGTTTTCCTCTTAGCTCGGTCTCCCTTTGATCAGCTCAACTACAGTGAATGAGCATAGTTAGTCGGCCGTGTTTAAAGGTTGAGATTAAGCTTTTTTATTGGTTAGACTGATTAGTTAAATACCATTAGTATGAAATAAAGCACAAATATTTGAGAACTCTTTTTAATACTTGTTAATGTGCATTTTGCATATACTCTTATGAGAGCAAGTTTTTCCCGTCAAAAGGTCACCGAAAACACGCAGTCAAGCAAACACACTCTCCGACTCTTCTGCAGAGGTTGAGCAAGGTTTTGTGCGTGCACGTGTGTGCGAGCTTTTATGTTAAAAGCGGGTCTTTAAGCGTGTAAGACTGTGGCATTAGGGGCCGTATCCCCTGTCTGTGTAATTACACTGTCACTAGCACACACACACAAGCAAAAATACAACGATGATACTGACAGAGATGAAAGGTTGTTGGTCTTGTACTTTTGAGTGTGTGTGTGTGTGTGTGTGTGTGAGAGAGAGAGATAATGACAGGCTAATGTTGAGAGAGGAAGGAGACACAGCTATATTCAAAAACACTGCTAGGGTTTAAGAGCGGCGACAGGACACAGTCAAGACAAACACACCTACACTGACTATTGATTTCATGTTTTTTATGTGCGGTGGTCAGTGCATCAGGCGAGTAATAATGCATGCTGCTCTTTCACAGCAAGTGAATGCTGTAGTAAGTTTTAACCACACGAGATGTCAGATAACAAATTATATTTAACTTCAGAAAGAAAAATTAATGATTAATGTTCCAGTGAATGTCACTACTTCTACTCATCAACTTTGTGGTTTCAAAAAATGTCAAATCACAGGAACTTACTAAGTTTCTGCATCATCAGCTCCCCAGACGGTGGGTAGTGCAGGCGTCGGGCAAAGTCGTGGCAGTACCAGACAAGCAGCTCGGCACCAGCTGGGACAGGCTTCACAGTATAGAAGTAAATCTCCATGCCATTCTGACACGCCGCCAGGTTCTGCTCTGCTGCCGAGTGGGCCGGGTTCACATACCGCATCCAGTTGGAGCGAGTCTCATCCAGGCCATCGACAAAGTGATGAAACTCTCCGTCCACATAAATCTGAAAAGAGAGAGGAAGAAAAAAATAATAGTGAGTTAATTTACCTGAATGTAAGATTACACTGAAGTTAATTTAACAGAAAAAAGGGAGAATAATATAAATCCCTTGTCCTTTGTTCCTTTTTTATGCTTATTCAGGTCTTATGAGAAGAAACAAAGCAGTAACATGCAAAAAACTTATTTCACTCTTATTTCACCCCCTCCTTCACTTATTACATCTTAATTACAATGCTAGCGATTTGATGAATAAACAGGTCCGTTAATTTAAGTAGCTAACAAAGCAAATATCTAAATAAGTAACATTATCGCTTAATTAAAATAGTGAACTAGCAAAATTAGGAGAAGAAGTTAAACAACTGGCTAAAATGCTGGTAAAGAAGCAATTCATTGATTAAAAAAAATCAGTCAGAAAACAACTAAACAAGTAAAAACAGCTGCATGTTTGTCAGAATACTTGATTGAAGTAATAAAGCAAAATAATTTACTAATCATGTAGCAAAGAAGTAGCTGCCACCAAGCAGACACCACTGGTTATAAACTGCATCACATACATACATCTTAAATCTTTTCTTGTCTCTTTCTTAATGGTTTCATTCCTTACCATCTCCCTCTCTTCACTTTCATCTCTTTGAGCCAGAAGAACAGACAGAGACAGACAGAGAGTGGTGAGGAGGAGGAGATCCTCTTTTATATTGAAAAGGGAAAGGAAAGACCAACTCATTTTCTGCCTCTCCTCCCCCTTTCTCTCTCTGTCTCTCTCGTTCTCTATCTTAATAACTCGTTTTTTTCTTGGCTTGGCGTGTGTGTGTGTGTGAGAAAGTGAGATATGAGCATGAATGGAACTGTGGTTAGGTTCACATACTACACACACAGACACACACACACACACACACCACACACTGTGTAGGCGGTGGTCAGGTAGATGGTTTTTGAGTATGTGCAGTCGCACTGTCAGTTACTGGTAGTGATGGAGCGTCTTCTGGCGAACAGTGTGTGTCAGTGTGTGTGGACTTACAGGAACGGCAGCGTGACATGCTATTTGTATACGCTGACATCACATCCTCATCTCCGTTCCTTGAACAGTCTCACACACACACTCACACACACACACACACAGAAAACAGCAAACCCAATTTCCTGTTCGGTGACTGACTTTAGATGTGCGTGACGTCACAGGAAGGGGTCTCTCCGGCTTCTGAGGAAGTATGTGTTTCTGCTGTTGTGTGTATCTTTGATGTTTGTGCTCACCCTCCAAAAGTATTTGCGGTTGGCGTCTTTGGGGACGCTGTCAGCCGTGTAGATCTCGCCCACCAGGGGACCGAAGCGAGTTCCTTTGGGGATGTACTCCCTGCTGCACACGCCAGCCACCTGCACGATGACACGCACATATAGACAGGTTAGGAAAAAACACGTCAAGGCCAAACAGGATGTTTGAAGTGGATTGGGTGATGATGATGAAGTCTGAAATGTTTGAAGAGGACGTTCAGGTGTGTGGAATATGTGTTTTCATAATATCTGCACAGCCATCTGTAGTACATATCATTAAGTCTCATTAAGTCTTATTTCAAATACAGACTCAGACACACAGCGTCAACCAGCTGTCAACAGAGACAATGATTAATGAACCAGCTCCACACTTGAGTTCATCTGGAGCGTCTGTGTTGGTGTGTGACTGCAAATGGCTGAAGACAAAACTAAAATCTCTTTCTTCGAGTCTCTCCCTCTGTCTCTCTCCTTACACCTCTACTGCTTGCCACATCAAACCAAAACCACCGCCACTTCACATGCTTCAAGAGGAAACATTCAGATACTTGGGTAAAAAAAACCCAACAACCGTGTTTCTCCTTTTTTCTCACTCTGTCATCTGATTCAATCAAAGAGCAAGAGGTGAGAAGAAGAAAAGGAAGAAGAAGAAAAGCAAGGGATTACGTGGTGACTAGACGTTTGGCTCCAGCCATGGATGGTAGAGAAACGCACTCACACACATTTTCTTCATGCTTAACCCACACAAACAGAAGTCTTTCCCAAACCCCCTTGTTCCCTGATGACATGGGAAATCCCCATTTTTCCATTTTTCTCTCAATAGGACCAGACATGAAAATGTGTTAGCATGTGATTAAAAAAACCCCAACTTATTAACAGGCTTTTACAAAGCTCTCTCTCTCACTTTGAACATAATGTAGCTTTCTTTCTAGAAACTGCCATCCTCAGCCTTACCTTTTTTTCCTCTCTTAAATATTATCTGATAGAATATCAGCTTGTAAAGTTCTCTTCAGCTTCCCACTGCTAATCGCCTGGTGAAAAAAATCAATGACATCACGCAGCTTTACTGGGAACCTCCCAAGTGCCAAAACTGACATTTTCTGAGCGATAGTCATGCATCTTTAAAATACCTTGAAACACAGCATAGAAGTGCTGTGGCTTTTCTACTTTAAAATATCCTATCTGTGACAATCTCTAAAGTGGAAACAAGCTTTTTTAAAAATTGCTTATTTGTGCTCTTAGTCACTTGGATATCTGATTGTTTTCTGGAACATTATTAAATGCTTTTTAACCCTTTGCTGCTGCAAACCACTCTTATCACTCTAAGAGTCATGGTGGTTCTGTGCACTCTCCCTGTTATCAAGTTTCAACCATTGCCTGTTGACATTTTGACTTTGCCACCCCCAGTTAGATCAGTGAAAAAAAGTCTATTACTTTAAGCTTATCTATAATCATGTAGTGGGCGATTGGTTAGTAAAGAAATATTTACAGTACAGGAAATCGTCAAATGCTTCTTATGAAGCATTTGAGTGATCAAAGCTCAAATCACACTCTGACACTTTCTCATTCAGCACTTTTAAGACGAGCAGACGGAAACAGTCTGATGCACTGTGTTGGATGAGAGGCTCGATGGTGCCCCCTGCCTGCATGGTTCGGTATTTCAAGTAGTTTTATGACTTGAAACAATTGCGATCAAGGCGCCATAATTTTTCTCAGATGACACAATCCTTTTCATGGATAGATACAAGCTGATAAAACAGCACTGTAAATCAAATCTGTTTCTGATGTTTCACACACCCACGCACACATAAATGCCTCTGTGTGTGTGTGTGTGTGTGTGAAGTTTTATGAGACCTGACCCCTTTTTTATTACATGACCCATGTCTGACTCACAGTTGTGTGTATGTACAGATGCCTTTCTCTGCCTCAATGTGTATGAAATATTCTGGCTGGAGAGAAAGTTTGTCTGTCTGCCAGCATGTGCCCGTGTGTGTGCGTTTGTGAGTGTGAGAGAGAGTCTGACCTCCTTGCTGCCAGCCAGGTGTTTGAAGGCCAAGTTACGGGGCAGCGAAGCCTCGGCTCTGGTCGTCGACATCATCATGGCATCACCGTCTGGGCCCGCCTCACATGCCGTGTCTTTGACAATATACGTGCACTTCTCTTCAAACTCTGCCTCTGTCCACTGTGTCATGTCTGCTTCCTCCATGTCGACGTCGTTATCTGTCATCGTGCCCGCTCCACCTGAGCCTGTGCTGGTGGCAGAGGAAGCCATCTTGGCTCCGTGGCGTGCGTCGTCCTGCTCCATGGTGTGCGCCCCCTCACTGGTCAACATGGCCGAGCTATGAGAGGTCGCCTGGACAGGAAAGGCAAGAGCGAAAAAGGTTATTTCTGATCACTTTTATCTAAATATTTCCACTAATGAAAGCTCAGCAAGTGAAAAATAGTTGAAATTAAGAAAGACATTGCAAAAATAGAACAAAAAAAGAAAGAAGTAAGAGAAAGAAAGCCGAGTAGATGAAAGAAAGGAAAAGGAAACTAGATCAATCGAGACAGACAGTAAAAAAGCAACAGAAAGGAAGAAGGGACAGCAAGAGGCAAATAAGAAAAAGTTAAAGAAGAGAAAAAAAAGAGAAAGTAGAAACTGGGAGTGGTGGGAAAAACTACCACAAGAGAAGGAGATATGGGAGGAAATGATAAGAGGAAAGAAAAGGATTGGAATGATGTAAGATAAACTCCGAAAGAAGAGATCAGGAAAGACAAAGAGGAGAGGAAGAGATGTGATTATTATGTGTGGTGATTCAGTGAGAAAGGAGGGGGTCTGACTAATGCTACAGTCACACACACACAGACATACGCACATATAGACACACTTACACACACGCGTAAATGAACATGCACACTAAGGGAAAGACAGGAAGCTGCTTGTCTTGTCAACTATTTAGACTAAATGTTAACTAATTTGGGAAACAATTAGGGGAAAGAAATGACAAAATTCCAGTCTTCATTTTGTCATGAGTAAAGACCAGCTCATTTTAATAATAATAATGATCTAATAATCTAAATGCATACCATTTTCCAAATAAAACTCCTAATCCAGCATTGTAATAATTCATTCCTTTGACTACAGTCCCAATCATTTTAATCACCTGAAATTGCCCTTCTGGTCTTACTGGTGTTTGTATTACAAAGCTTTTTTGTTATCAGAATTGAGTGATGTCTTCAAGGTGAAACTGAAAATGACTCAGGCTGATATAGGAGCGTAGGATACCTCAGGAGACAACGATCAAGCGCGGTAACGAAAAGCAACTGATGAGGAACTGAGCTTGTGTTCTCACACATAGTGACGAAATATGATTATGAAAATCCCAAACCATATGAAGAACTGTGTGTAGTTTTTACAAGCTGCGCTGTCGATGAGATTTTCCCCTTTACAAAAGATCAAGCGTAAACAAAGTTCTATGCTTGAGCCTCAAAAAATCGACCCGTTTTTTAAAAGAACAATATAACAAAAAGTTATTAACGGTCTGAGCAAACTTTCCAAGTGACCTCTTTGTCTCTAACTTTCTTTCTTTTCCTGAAGCAAAGAAAGTTTTCCTGTTTTGTTTGCGGTCGTTTTCTCCCATGCTTTTACTCAGAAAGACAACGACACTGCAACTTGGAGCTTAACTAGCTTACACATGTAAGAAATTTGGACTTTGCTGGATAATGTGATGAATCTACTCAGATTATGTGACGCTAACATCTTCCGTATTTCCTCCCTCTTAATTCCCCCTCCTCCGTGTCTCTCCCTGGGGTTGAAGACAGAGGAAGGAAATGCTGTCTGTGTCTGAATGAAGCTAAAATTGGAAGCAGAGTGGCACTGCAGCGGAACCGGCAAATCATCCCGACTCCCAGCTTGTGTGTGTGTATGTATGTTAGTAATGGACGGGGGAGTGATGAGGAAGGGAGCGTCAAAACTTTTCCATTTGGGGGGCCACAGCAGCGCAAACAAAACTTCAAACGTGATCCCACCCAAGACAATCCCACACACACATACAGGGACAGGCAGATATCCACAAAGGGACAAACATGCTGCTTGTCCCACGCAGAGCAGCAGAAAGCAGCAGAAAGCAGCAGATCTTCAGTGAGCACACTCAGGTCTGCAAATGCTTCTGAAGCCACAAAAAAGAATATTTCCCTCACATTCAACAACTTTGTGCTTAAACAGTCAGCACACAGATACTAAAGTGACACATGAAAATAAACTCTATAAACACCCTTAGTTACTGAAAATATAGACTAATATTTTCAAATTTTAACACTTTTATAGAAGACAACACTTTTGAGCACTTGCAACCAATGCAACTGACTTTCCTGTTCCAGAATTGCAATCAAAAAGTAGTTTCTAAACCCAGAATCTTAAAGTATGTTGACTGTAACAGTCTGACTTGCCAGGCTGTAACAAAGCAAATCACCCAAAATACATTTAAGTATCTTAAAACCACAAAATCTAATTTTTGACTAGCAAAACAATAAAAACTCCAGTGAGAAAGATTTTTCCCAATCAGCGGCTAGATTTTTTTTTCTTTACTACAAAGGATACGCCAAGCGAACAACAGGTTCTGCCCAATTTGTTATTAAAATGAAGATCACTTGAAAGTGATCAGTTATGAAAATACAATATTTGATCTCTCTTGAATTTACTTTGCATAACAGCTGCAACATTGAAAACTAATAGTGAAACCAAGAACCAAGAAACAATTCACTGTTTGCACATGTAGAGCAACTGAAAAATATGTAAAAGGCGAATCTGCATACAGGGAGCCAGATTTCACATTAAAATGACATTAAATAACAACATTAAATTCTAAAAACTTGAAAAAACAGACATGAGGAATCATGCCAAGACTGTTTTTTTCTGAAATTCATGTGGGGGAAAAAAACACTACTGTTATAACAAAATTCACATGTTTCTATGAATAAACAACGATTGATTTGTAAAAATATGTAGAAAATATGTCAAATATGTGAAAATAACTGAGCTGCTAAACAAACATTGTAATACCTCAGTTTTTCAAACTAGTAAAAGCATCTGCAGCAGCAGCTAACCATTTTAAGAAAAATCTTATTAGAAAAATGAAGTCACGTTGGCTGCAACCTCAAATTTCTAATTAAAAATCGTCCTAATGTTCAGAAAACAAGGCTGAAAATGAGATTAAAATAAGCTTAAAAGTATATTAAACTGGATTAAAAAACACACACACAAAAAAACTCTTAAAGTTTTATTTCTACTCTAAATTCTGAAATTTTTATTTAGTTTCTCTAAAACTAAATGAAGAAAAAAAAATCAAAAAATACAAAAGCAAAAAATTAATCTTTGTTCTTCTGTATCTTTTAGTAAAAATGTAAAAAAAAAAAATTGAGCATACGAACGAATGCTCCACACTTACTGTATAACTCTGGTCCCATCCACACATAGGGACGTCCGGTCAGATCCTTTCTCCCTGTATGTCTGTGAAGATAGCGTGTGTGTGTGGGACAGGTGCAGTAGTTCTCCGCTCCTTCTGTCCTTCCAGCTCCGGGTGCTGATATCCACACTAATGCGAGTGTGTGTACTCTGAAGTGAGTGTATGTGCGAGACAGAAGTCTATAGCTCCTCCTCTTGGCTCCACCCCCCTCATTCTCTCCTTCCTAACACACACACCAACTTTTCTTTGGAAGGAAGCAGCATGTGCTTTCACCTGAGGCCATAAGCTATACACACACAGAGACGCCGACATACACACAACACTGAAAACACAGCCTTTTGTCCCCCTGCCTGTTTTGTTTTTTGCAGTGATTATGATTATGTGTGAATATAAGTGTGTGTTTTTTTGTGTTTAGGAGTTTCTTTCTCTGTGAGTGTGTCCATTCAAAGCATTTTAGGAGTAAACAACAACAACATATGTGTGCGTGAGAGTGTGTGCATGCGTGTGTGTGCATGTATTGGGGGAGGAAACTTTGAGTCACTGTCACAGGACATCCCTCTCTTCCTCAGCTAAACACACACAGTAACGCGCGCACACACACACACACGCACGCACCCACACACACACACACACTTTGCGTATACCTCTAGGGGGCAGGACTGGTTTGCTCTTGCTGCTCTTGCAAAAGAACTTAAAAGTACTCTCTCTCTCTCTTTTATTGTCTCTCCCCCTTTCTCTGTCGCTCTGCATCTTCCCCTTCAAATAACTTGCTCTCTGTCTTTCTCCATATGCTTCTCCCGCTGTCTTTCTTTCTTTTACGTTTTACAATGACTTCATTTCTGTTTTAATAGAAAATGAATTTTGCCTTATTGGCTCACATGCAATTGCACATGTCTGACAGGAAAGAAGAAGAAAGGGCAAAAAGAACAAACTCAAGCAATTACAACTGGTTTATTTTAAGGACAATACGCTGTATCCACTGTATCCTAAATGTAAGGAACTCTTCTTTATCTCCTTAGGGCCGCCATCACTGGTCAAAGTAATTCTGGAGGAGATTTGAATGTAAAGACATTAAGGCAAATAAACTAAAGTTAGGGTATGTCACTGGAAACTAAGACACTGAAAGACAACACCGTAGTTACATTTAAAACACATGGTAATATCTATAAACAGATATCAGCATATGAATATGTATAATCAATCTGCAACTGACAAACACCAACTTCACCACTGGAAGTGGTTTGGTGTTCATTGTTTAGCTCAAGTAACCCTTTACACTTTAGCAGGCTCTGGTTGCATGCAGGTAGATATTTCTTTTGAAGAACAAAGTGTACTAACTGTAACAACTATTCCCTTACAGCCACTTAACTTTTTAATACATCTACATTCCTAAACAACGAGTAGATGACAGAACAGGAAATCTTATCTCTTCTGGCTTCACTGAAAGCACAAAAATATCGGTCTTTGCTTCCGTACGTTAAGTCATCAGACAATAGCTGACAGACTGGATCTACAGCGGCACTGGCTGTAGATTACAAAAGAGAAATTGTTCTGTATAATACCCAAAGGTTCTAAGTAAAACAATACACTCTCTCATCAGGATAATTCTGCTGCTTATTGTAAAATGTGCTCTCAATGGCAAGATGTTTCTGGCTATAGTTGACATGGGGAAAAATTAAGCCTATGTGAAGTGCCCCAAAAAACTGCAGTTACTCTAATGGCCACTTCAGGCTGGCTCCGAAACCAAGTCGGCCCTTAAAGATTGATATATTGAAATGCCCAACTTTGCAGCATTTAAAAAGAACCTGCTACAAAAATGATTTTGGCCTTTGGATAGTTTGATAGATGTTTGCATCCCGGCAGTTGTAGCTAGTGGACGTCTGCCAGGCCTCACCTTTACTGCTTCTTGGCAGTGTTTGCGGTGCTGGTGCTGTTTTCAAATGAATTAACTAAGACAGCAGCAGCCAGAATAAGTTTTCAAAATGAAGAGTCCAAAATCAACGGGTGATATTACGATGGCTATGCATGCATCATTTATACAGTCCACAGGTGTAAGTAAGACAACGGCTTTCGCTCAGTTCTCTCTTGCTATACATTTTGTATCTACTGTCTTTCTTTTTTCTTCCTGTACATCCTCTCTCAGCTACCAGTTCAGTGGCATGCATAAAATAACGCACAGCTCTCACTCATTCGGCTTGTTATAACAAAAGCTCACTCTCTTACTAACACTGGAAATTCCCATCTAATTGTCCCCCTGACTCCCTCAATTTACCTCCTACTCATTCGCCTCCCTCCTCTCCTCGTTTTCTCCTCATTCCCTTTGATTTCCACATTGTATTTACAAAAATGATTTTCCACACTGACCTCTAACTCTAGTTTTTCCATCACTTTTCCCCTTTTAAAGCCTCTGTTCCTCTCAGGATTTTCACGTTTTTTTGCTCAGGTTGCAGAAGTGTTTTTTTTCCTCTACGACATGAAATTCAGTAGGTAAGTATAAGATCGGAAACTAAATCAACAAGTATATTAGAACTTCACAATAGAATTTTAAAAATATATGCAGAATGAGTGTGAGAAAGAGACTAAATGAAATAGTTTTTGACTTTTATTTTTCTTTTTGCATAAATGAGAAATTCTCCATTCATACTATGAATTTTTGAGGGCAATAAATTTGATTATTCTCTTGTCTGGAAGCATATGACTTTATAGTCTAGAATGCAGACTGACATTAAACTGAAAGGAACCGAGTGTACATGATATGAGTACTAGTCTGACAATCATCAGTATCAGCCCTCAGAGGCCTAAATGAGCTTCCTTCTGTTTGTGTTTTTTTTCCTCTAATGAAGAATGATGATCAGGAAAAGAAAACAAGCAACAGGAAGACGACAAGAAGAAAGCAAGAGAGAGAGAGAGAAGGAGAGACAGACATCGGACCTCTCTCGCTCTGTCTCTGGTGACAGAGGGTCTGACCACATCACTCGCTGCCTACTGCTTCCTGCCAACGGACGACCCCGGCATACACACACACACACACACACACACACACACACACACACACACACACACACACACACACACACACACAGAGCTGCAAATCTGCCCCACAGCTGTCGGACATGTTGATGCTTTACAACCAAGCAATTCCTCCCTGTGCAAAACAACCGGCGACAGAAAGAGGGAGAGAGCAGATGAGAGACAGAGAAAGCTTGAGGAGAAAGAGATATTAAAAAGGAAACACTCTTTTACTCAAAGGAGTACATTTTTTATCTTCTATCATCATTTTTATGATAGATGATTCACTTAAAAATGACTACTATGTTTCCCTTTCAAGTTTCCTTCACACTCTTTGTGAAGGGGTGAGGACATTTATTTAGCTATGGGGTATCTGAAGTTGGTGGGGAGCAGTGTCTGAAGATACCCTGAAGTCACACTGAAATGTGCTTTTTTTAATTGTATTGTTTCCACAGTGGCCCTGCATGCATACCTGCAGGATACAGAGAGGACAGACAAAAGAGGGTCCAAAGACCTCCTGGGTCTCTGTTGGTTTAACAGAGGGCCTCTATCACAACCATGCTCACACATACAGTAGCGTGAGCACACACATATTCTCCACTTACACAAACTTTCTACTCAGCTTGGCATTTAAACTCTTTGAGTTATCTTGAAATCTGAAATTTGTGAGACGTTTTCAAAACACAAGGAAGTACAAGGAAGAGCAGAGAGAAGAGGAGAGTAGAGAAAGAACAGAGACAAAGAGAAAGGTGGGTTTCAGGACATACATGTGGGATTAACACCTCACATTCCTTTGAGTAAACCACAACCTCTCTGTCTGTGTTTATCCCCTAATAGCAGTCAGGATCTGGTAGTCTGCATGGCCAAAATATATGTGCACACATAAACATGTATCTCCATCTTTTATGAAAGATTTTCTTCTAACACTAAGTGGTAAGACTTTGCAAGTTTCAATTTACAGAAAAGGTGATAGGAAGTGTTAGGACGACTAAAACTCCACTTTGGTTACATTTTTTAGAAAGATGTTAGCTCTTTCATCTCTTAAATAGCTGATCTGGATATGAACATGATTGTTTGGTAAGAGTGAAAATACACCAAGGTTACAATCCCTTTTCAGTTTCGAGTAAGAACTCAGAGAGGAGACAAAGGTAGTTTTTCAGTTCTGTTCATATAAATTGTTGGCAGCAGTTTAAATTGTTTGGTTCAACAGAGATTTGCCTTGAAAATATTTAATTTTATTTCTAAATTCTAGAAAGAAAAAACACGTCACTGTTTGTATTTTGGAAATTGTTTGTGCCAGTAAAAACATCCAAACACGAATGCATAGATGCTAAAGAGAAAGTCCCTATAAAGCGAAACGCACACAATCAATGGGTCTATGGGTCCTGGTTGCCACTTGCCTAGAAATTCTGTCCATAAAAATTATGAACAGAATTCCAACGCATGACAACTCTGGAAAAGAGCTGGTTTAGCTTTCCATGATCAGAATGAGATCTGTCCTTTTCCTCCCTAACCTGAGGTTTGCCAAATGGTGCAGCGCTTCCCAGGGAGTAGTATGATATCCTTATAATTAAAGCACACCCTCTGGTCTCCCTTCTTAAAGATGAGAACCGCCACCCAATTCTGCCAGTCCGTAAGCATCACCATGGGTCGTCATAAAAAATGTTGCAGAGGTGTATCACCCAGACAGCCACACAACATCTAGTCCATCAAAGATGTCAGCGTGAATCTCACTCAGGTAATCAGCTAAATTTACTCTGGGCCCTGCGCAGAAAAATTTGTTGAACTACTTAAGTAATCTCGCCCCCTTGTCCTATTCTCTGCCTTCTCTATGGAAAGCGTGTCAGTGGGGTTGAGAAGAACCTTGCAGTCTTCCTTCCACCACCCAACTATACAACTCAGCTGAAGGCAGCAGCATCCCACTCGCACTATAAACCGTGTGAGTATAGCAACACTCTCCCCTCCTGGGTTGCCTTACAGTTTGCCAGTTTTTAGGTGAGCCCAACTATATCCGGACAATATCTTTCAATCTCAAACACTAGTTCAGGCTCTTTTCCATGTGTCAAAGGCTAGTTTCAACAGTCGGGGATCAGACTGCCAGTATCTCTGCCCTTAAATGCTGCCAAACACAGACTGCACCTGACCGACCCCTTGGCACGTGGTGAACACAAGAGAGGACAGGCCCAGATCGCCCTTTTGGATTCCAAAAGCTAAAGCCAGCCATCAGTTGCTCAGGAGCTCCCAAAGCCTGAATCCAAGATGAGGTCCCGAAAACCTTGTCCAAGGCAGGATAAACCTGGTCCCTTAAATATTTCCTCATAGGTGTTTTTTAATTGCTCTTTGTCTTGCTCCTCACCAAGGACAAGTTTTCATTGGGAGTCCCTATCAAAGCAAAAGATGACAACATAGCTCCTGGAATGTCAGGGACACACAAGTCCTGCCACAATGGTAAGTTGGTAATTCCTAGAGGGTCAAAGAAAGAGTTTATCCTGATAACAGTTAAACACTTTCTTCCCCTTTCTCTCAAAATCTTCCCCCCTCCTCTTTTCTTTCTTCTGCCTTCCCATCTTCCCCCATTCTCTCCCCTCAAGTCCTTCCTTGAGTTCTAAACATTTTAATTGAAGCCCACAGGCCATTTGATGCCTCGCCAAATTACTGCAGAGATCAGCTATTGTCCATTTCCTTTGTATTTGTGTGTGTATGTGTGTGTGTGTGTGTGAGAGAGAGAGAGAGAGAGAGAGGGAGAGAGAGAGGGAGAGAGAGAGAAAGACAGTGTGCTACTATGACCGTTACACTGTAGGCCAGTATATCGTGGACCCTCTAAAAGTGTGTGTGGGTTATAGGGAGTTAATCCCTGAATAGAGAATCCATTAGAGAGAATTAGGCAGGTTAGACCTAACCATGATCCCCTCCTCTTTATTTGTGTGTCTTCTTGTGTGTGGGACAACCACGAACGCGTGGCATGCAGCAGGTTGAGGGCCTCAAAAAGTAGGTGGAGGTCCATCAGGGATGGAAGGGGGAGGGGTGTGAGGTAGCCACCTCTCCTAATCTTGCCAATCCACCCCTGCTGTGTGTACAAGCACACACACATAAATGGGCTCATCTTGACACCATCAACAGATGGCTATAGCAGAGAGGCCGAGGGTAAACTTGAGCAATATCCAAACCAGACAGTAACCCTCCACATTATCCCCTCCCCCAGAGTCTATAGCTAATCAGACTGCACGCAACCAAATACACTCTACTCATCAAGAGACAGCTAAACAATCATTCAGGAGTGTGTTCAGAGGTCATTCATGGTCAGGCAACAAAAGCTATGTGGCTAAGGTTAGAAAAAGACGCGTGTCTGAAGTCTGTGTGAGCAAACTGTTTTTCCAAACTTTGAGTAAGTACTGCCAGTGCCTGAATATATCCATGAAAAATGTTACTCTGGCTAATTATTTGTGTATATGCATAATTTATAATGGCACAGCCCATTTCGCCTTTGAAATCCATTCAATGTGTTAACCCTCCGCCCCCCCCAAAAAAAAAAAAAAACCCAAATGAAAACTCAGAGTTCATTACTTTCATGAAATCTGTTGCATAAGCCACAACCATTATTTAAAGTATAAGCACCACTTTCTTCCTTATAACAGATTAGATGACCAACGTAACACCACTAAGGTGACTAAGCCAACAAGGAGCTTGCTATTGCAAAAAGAAACAGATGGAAACAGTCATACTGGTTGTTGTCAAAACTCTGAAGTCCAAATATCGGCAAACAATAGCCAGACACGATAACTGAATCTTGAAGTAATTTCTCCTTGTTGCTTTTTCTCAAGAAATAGCATAACGGGACATTTTTGTATACAGATTAAGTAACCACATGCATTGTCTTCATTAGCAAGTTTTCGAGGGCTTTTCTTTCATCTTTGTAAGAGGCTAGGATAGTTGTTTTCCCCAACTTCCAATCTTAGTACTAAGCTAAGCTAATCATCTCCCAGATCAAGCTTAATGCTTAATACGCAGACTTTGGCGAGGTATTGATCTTACCATGGTGTTAAGGCACAGGACGCAAATCACAGACTGTTCTTCTGTCACTTTCAGTGGTAGCTACCCTGGTAAAATATTTCCATTTTGTTTTCACCCTGTTTAACATTAGTAACCTGATTTCTCTTTCTGTTTGGAAAATCAAAGAAAATTCCTTCCAATCAAATAAAGATATCATAAAACATCTGGAATAAATGATTTTGATTAATCTGGATGCAAAAAACAACCAACAATAAACACAACAAAGCTTTTTTAGTGACTTTGATAAGTTAACAGAGCTTACAACCCCTAATTGTTGTGTTTGTTCTTCTACTTGTCATTCATTTTCCAGACTCCAGTCCAGGCATGTGAGTCAGTTTCACTGCTCCATACGTCACTTGCAGACAACAACAAACGTCAGCACTGAGATGAGCTGAAAAAACCTTCTAAGAAACAAAAATAAATCAACTTTTATGAAGCACTTTTGCAAGAAAAAGGGACACAGAGTCTTTCTGCAATCACTCTCAGGTAGCCATTAAAACTTGAGGACATAAACATGTTCCAGCAATATTCCAGTGAACAGCGGAAACTTGAAGTGAGTCACGACATGAGAAAAGCGCCACTGAGATAACGCTCACAAATACACATGCCTCATGCAACACCAACTTACATCCTGGTAGTTTCAATTAGAACAAGCCTCAGGAAAAACCACTTTAGTCTAATAGTTGGACTAAACTGGGTGATGAAATCGAATTAATAGTCACTTTTCTTTCTCGTGTTTTACGATAACATTCCAAAGTTTTCTCAATATTGCTTAAGAGCCTATTACTGTAGTATAAAAGTAAATTATGTTTATTTAGCTTCTACCTTTATTTTTGTAACTGTTGCAGTCTTCTTATGTGCTGTACTCTGCCCTTGCTTTAAGCAGCTGGTATTCAATTGTGATGGACTTAGCAGTGAATACTCTGGAGATGACCACTGATATGAATACAGTTATGAAATGAAACCCTATGAGCACTTATATGCAAGCAGCATGGAAATGCAATTTCTTTTTTGTTTAACAAGATTTATAAATCAGCAGACTGCTCCAGCTCACCTCCAGTCACTCATTATGAAGAAGCTACAGGTTGCACCAAATTCATTAAAAAGAACCGTGACTATATTTCATACGATACTGTTAATTCAAATCTGGTATTAAAAACACTGTATATGTTTTAGTTCATGTAAAATCTTAAGAACTACACCCTCTAAACTGGGTGCAAAATAACTGGGCTGTGCAGAACTGCTGGTACAGCTGCATTGGGTCAATATCGATCTAAACTACCTCACTGGTCTTAACTGGAGAAGACTCATGCATTGCTAAACTGACTGAATTAGCAGAATGCCAGAATCCTGTGTGATATGAATTGTGACTGTTGGTTTTGTTTGATATCTGAAGGCATTTTGACTCCTTGTACAGTAGGAGAAAACTCTAGGCTTGGTTTAAGTGGACACTTATAACCAGCAACTGTGAGCACTTTTAGTTGACCAGATACTTCAAATCTATCAGGACAGAAGAGCTAAAAACACAGTTGTGACATGTTTGGAATTTTCTTCATCCATAAGCCTTTTCCCATTTCTCATCGACTGTAAGCTGTAAAGCTAACGTCACTCCCCCTGGAAATCAAAACTAAAAGCTGTGTAGGCAGACATTTTTTATGCTCTTGGCTCTTAGATATGGCAGCTTGGTCATGATACCGCTGGAGTGCAAGGCCGATTGCTCTAGTCATACTATTTATTAAATATTTAGGACTTTTAAAACAATGAAACTAGGGCCCACAGGATGAAATAGTCATGATTCCTTTTAAAGCACTTAAAGATTATTGCATTAAAAATTACATTAGGTTTTTCATACTAAGTTATTTTTGTATTTTGATCATTTCTTTGACATATCATGGACTTGAGAAGACCTAAAGTAAAATGAAATGAGTGTTGGTTGACACAGTTGTGCAGAAAAAGCCCTTTTTGAATCCGTCTATGTGGAATTAGCATGTTCTCCCTGTATCCATGCTATTGTTAGTAAACAAGGCATTTTTAGTTGGGAAATTTTCTTTCAGAATGATTATGAATAATATTGTATATTCAGGCATGTACCTATCTACCCATCATTCACATCCTTCCCGTAAAGCTCTTCCAGGGCACAATCTGTTTAGACTTTCCATTCCTCTCTGAACCATAATAGGGTTTACACTTGTCATTGGTGTTTATGCTTGTAAATTAAGATCAAGCCTCCTCAAAATCCGGGAGAAAGGAATGAGAGGAAGTTATAACTTCTTGGAAATGAAGAATTACTCTGTGGAATAAAAAACTAGCACCCAAAAGTCTAACCTGTTATACATGTGTGACAAACGGCAAAATAACAGATTTATTAATCTAACAACTTCTAACCGAGATAACTCGAGGGTGTGTAAACTCCAGGAATAGGACTATTATAGAACTACAGTAATATATCAAAGCAACCTGTTACACTTCAGTGGAATTAAACTCACAGCTAGTGATGGGAGGATGAGTGAAAACGTGGCTCTTATCTGCGGACTACGACCGTAGCAAAATCTTCAATAAACTGATAACAAACTCGCCAATTTCATTACAGTAATCGCAAAACAGACTCACACCACACTTCACGCGCGCCTCCCCCTCCCCCGCGTGCCTCGGCTCTCACCTGTTACGCGGAGATGCCCTCCCTCGTCGTCGTCTGCAGGATTCTTTTGATTATATCAAACAGATATATTCCTTACCACAGCGCTATCTCGGGCTGCAATATGTTGCCAAAAATGCTAAATGTTGTTTCGTGTGTTTTTCAATTTTCAATGACAACAAACAATCTGGCTTAACCCCGCCCCCTTGCCTTTTTCAAAATCCTTCCTTCCACCGTCCATAGAGGGATAGATGATTCATGTCCTGGTGATATTTTTCTTTTCATCTGTTTATTGATATTTCTTGTCTAGCTTTTAAAATGAATGGCTTCCCTAGGCTAACTGCTGTTTGCAACTCTTGTTTCCCACTTTCCTTTTTCTCCTTTATCCTGTTTCTTCCTCCTCATCGAGTCCTTCCTTTGACTATAATTCCTCCTCATTCCTCTCTCAGGCCCATTTTATCCTCATGCCTTCTTGTTTCAGTTTACTACACTGGCATGTGTCTTAATTCATCACTGATCATTTATTTTATTGTAGGAGACAATTTATCATTTAGCTGCCAATGTTCAAACCAGGGACATTGCTGATGGGGCTTGGTGCTTCAAATTAAGCCAAAGAGATGACCCAGTTGTTACTAGCTTTTATACAAGAGTTAAATAATCTTGTATTGTACCTATTGAACCCTCATGAAACCTTTCTTTTGTAGGGAGCGTAGGATTTGTCTGCTAATTAGCTTTAAAGAAACAATCTAGTGAGTCTATCTGGAAGACTAGCATGCAGCAAACATTAGTGTCAGTGGGAGGGAAATGTAAATTTAGGCTGGTCGCTAATGCAGAATGTATTTCTTGCTCTCAAGTGTTTGTGTGTGTGTGCTGGCTTAAATGAAAACAAACACTCAATACACAAGTTTTACACTTAACATGTTATGTTAATTAGTGCTCACACCTCAGAATTTAACTGTCCACTTAACACTTTCTACTTTCACTAATGTGATCACCCTGGGCACACACATTTCCTAACAGGAGGGAGAAAAACTGTTGACACTTCGTTCACACCCTGCATCTTTTTTCTGCTAAAGCCTGAAATGAGACAAAGTGGCTGAACCTTTTTATTATCTGATTCACAAGGTGATAAAAGGAAGTCCTATTAATGGACTTTTTCTTCTGAGTAATGATCTGTGGGGAAAAAAAATGCAATTACAAAACCAGCAATTCCAGCGTTTAATCTTTTATGTCTGGGCTGCATATTGTTTTAAAAATTAATTGCATTATGAGACTGATCTGATCTATTAATCTTGTTTGTGCTCTAACAAATAAACTGGCTGCTTTGGAAAGAAATATCAAAACATTATTAACAGAAGAAAAATGTTTCCGTACAGCTGACCTTTTGTTGTTAAAAAATGTGATTGCAGTGTATAATTTTGCACAACAACGACTCCAAACCTAGTGACACACAGACACATGGGGCAGGGACACTGTTTTGTCAAATCAAGCAGAATGATCTGAGACAATGACTACGCTGACAGAAAGTGGGTCACTGTGGATAGATGGAGTACGCTAAAGTGACAAAAGTGCAGCTCAACACACACACACACATTTTTCAAATCTAAACACAGACGCAACTACAAATTAGGAAACGGACTTACATTTATTGAGCGTTTGATATTTAGAAGTTGATAACTGTTGCTTCACTGATTGCAACTAATCACTGTTGCAATGTAAATAGTGACTAGATTAGATGTGTCAGAGCCTGCAGCAGGTCAGTGCACTCAGCTGTGAAGTCTTAATTACATTATCTGTTGCAACAACCAGCGCGTCAATCGTTCCTAAGTCCATGAACAATAAATCAATAAAGGGATGAATAGGAGACCAGCGGGGAGCAATGATTACGTGTGTGTTCATGTCTTTGTGTTCGTTCAGCACGAGATCTTTAAGTGTGCTCGTGTCAGCTTTTATTTTTGTGTGTCTATTTTTGTATTTTAGTCATTTTATTTAGTTTCCTCATTTCACACTGGCTAAGTGTAGCCCCTCTCTGCATTTGTGTGTGAGTCTGTGTGTGTGTTCACACTGATGACCAGTCATTAGGAGGTTAAATGGACTCTCTTGTCAGAGGGCTCTGCTGATTAAGCTAGACTGGTCAGAAATGGTGGGCACCTGCCATAACCAGGCTCAATCTCATCCATCACCCGCTGACCTGGCCGTAGCCTGGCCCCTGGACACTGCTGAGGCCCGAAGGCATCAATGCCCCCTCTCCACGGAACTGACCACCACCATTACCCTCTGGACCTGGAGCCAGGATGACCCACAGGCCCCTTCTTCTTTCTAACCTCAGCCACAACCCTAGCTGTGACCCTCCAAGATGACCAGTTGGGTAGAAATGCCCTACAGAGACCAGGAACTCCAAATGCTGACAGTGATGACACAACTAGTCATAGTTACAGCCAGGACCCTCTCTGGCGCCAAACTTTCTGGCTCTAAACTAAATTGCTTGATGCCATTAACCCCAGAGTGAGCAGAGCATTTCTAAAATGCTGTGTCCTCTCACTAACCTCTCAGACTTGCCTCTAAGGATGGCTATATAAACCTAACCAGTGATATCTAACCCGACACAACCAATTTGCAACATTCAGATGCCCCACATAGTCTGACACAAAATCCCAAACTCCTTGAAGTGGAAAAAAGTTATACCCTGAAATGACTTCCTCCATGTGGTTCTAACCAGGTACTTACCCAGCCCTCAAACCAAATCTGAAGAATGCTATAACCCCACTTTGGGGCACCTTTGTCTAGTTGCTGAAGTTCTAAATGAGCTCATTTCTTCCTTCAAATGTGTACAATTATTCAGAAGTCTTGTTTTGTGTTTGGTAGACAGAGTCACCTAATGACTTTAATACCACCAGGCATTAAGGTTTAAGTCTCTACTTCCACTCTTCTAGAACAAAGCCGTACCCAGACAAAATAAGCTCAAGTAACTCACCTAGCCCAAACTCAATGCTTTAATATCACTCGCATTAACTAAAAAAATCAATAAAAATAATCAGTATCTCTCACAGCTCCAGCTGTCAGCTAGAATCAGAATCAGACTAATAACCTGATTAATTACATCTAAATTAAACAGACTCTAATAGTGTTCAGTTTGCAATTAGGCCAAAAGACACTGGGGGGCTTCTCCAAAAATAGCCTGCAAGAGCTATGCTGACAAGAGCTGGATGTCCCATCATAATAATTCAAAACTGCCCATATGGAAAAGAAATAGTAAAAACATATATGATTTACTCATGAAAGTGGCCACTTTCATGAGTAAATCATATATAAATCATATAAGGCTTACATGATTTACTCATGAAAGTGGCCACTTTCTCATTACTTTCATATATTTTTTTAGTAAGTATACAAAACATACAAGTTTCATTATATAATTTTTCAAGGGATCTTATATGTGTTTTCACTCTTGTATGCTTTTCATACAAGTTTCATACAAGACAGATAAAAACTTTATAAGATTTATATATATCTTTTCCATATGGGTGGTCACGAGTACAGTAGCAGTAATTGGCTGTGTGATTGTGAGCTACCTTTGACTGGTTCATAGTCCATTGAGGTCTGATAAAAGTTTAGTTCAGTTCTGTTTCGGGTAAGTGTATGTGGCTTCTTATCAGGAACCTGTACGGCAGCAACTGGTAATACCGATCCAGTTACCTGCTGGCCTTGAAAAGTGAAATGCATTTATTACTGTTATATATCAGCCTTTCCCTGCTTTGATTGCTTCACTGTTGTCATTTTGAGATTTTATTGTATAGCAAGTAATGTTTTGCATGTGTATGTATGTCAGCTGTAGAATATGCAGTGAGGTTAATGGGGTTTTCAAGGCCAGAGTCGAAGCTTATAGCAGTGTGGGTCCCGAAAGAAACCATGATAAGTGTCATAACATGATTAAAACGTACACTGTGGCTGCATTGAACCAGTTTATTTTGTTAGTAGAACCATTCATGAAGCAGCTGGTCCAAAGCTATGCTTCCACTAAACGGCTTCATACAGTCCACACAACCAGGAGCCAGAATGTTACAAAGCCCTTGAATCTCAACCATCACTTCTTAAAAAGTATGTGGTTGTTATTGTATCAAACTTGGCTGTTGAGTTTTTGTCCTGGTTTGAAACCAATCACACCAGAGGCCAGTTTCAGCAGCTGGATGGAAGCTCTAGGTCAGGCTAGCTATCCAGCACAGTGAAAATTGTTTTAACTGTTGCATCATCCAACATCTGGAAGCCGCCTGACACCCTCCAATGGATAGTTGCCATTGTTTTTCATGTTAATAAAATTGCAAACTTAATTTTCACCAACAGTACCACTTAATAGAAATGTATGGAATTTTTTTCTGCACAAAGCTGCTAATCTCAGGGGTCATCTAATGTTTCATGTGATGCAGTATCACACAAGAATATAAGTGGGCATGGAAACACCAGCGCAATTACAGTTGCAGTTCACATGCACACTTTATAACTGTGAGGGGTTTTATTAGCTTTTGCAGATTAACAAAAAAACCTGTGGGAGAGCAGCTATTAGAAGGTGGGTATGCTTTTGTCATAAAGAGATGGACATGCTCAACAGCGGCAACAGTACTTAGATTGGCCGTGGTGTTTAAACAATGCTCATTTAGTACTTAGAGACCCAAAGTGTGCCAGAAAATTTCCCCTGACTCATTACACCACCACTAGCATGAATAACTGAAACAGAACAGATGGATAAATTTTTTTCATGTTTTTTATACCAAATTTTGACTCTAACATTTGACTCTTATAGCAGCAATCGCGACTCATCAGACCATCAGACAAGGCAGCATTTTCCAATATTTTCTTGCCCAATTGTGACGAGTCCATGCATATTGTAGCCTCAGTTTCTTAGCTGACACGAGTCAGTAGCAGGTGTGATCTTCTGCTGCTTGTAGCCTATCTGCTTCAAGGGTCAACTTGTTGTTCAGAGATGGTCTTCTGCATACCTTGGTTATAACAAGTAGTTATTTGAGTTACTGTGCACTCAGCTCAGAGCACTCTGACCAGCCTCCTCTAACTTCTGTAATCAACAAGGCATTTTGACCCAGAAATCTGCCAGTGACTGGATATTTTCGCTCCTCCAGACTATTCTTTTACACCCCAGAGATGTTTATGTGGGAAAATTCCAGTAGATCAGCAGTTTACACCTGTACATAACCATAAGTAATTAGATTAGCTGGTTTAAATACAAGACTGAATGCACATTTCTTGCAGATATTATTTAAAACAAATCCTCTATTATTATGATGGAAAAAATTTACCTCAGGTATATTTGTTTCTTTAGTATAATTGTACTAGTGGGTAGTGCAAATAATATCACCTAATGCAATGAGTTTTACAGCTTCAGTTCACCCAAATGTTACCAGATTTTCAAAGATGATTACCTCATAATCAAGGCATGACAAAAAAGAACAAAAACAAACGAACAAAAAAAAAAAACTATCTGTGTGTCCAGCTAAAATGAAAGACCATTGCATTGTTTATTAAGCAGTAACAGATATTTGGGTTTCCCTCTGGCACGTAGAACAATAACTCAGTTGTCCGTAAAAATGCTCACTGTGAAACTGACTGGGAAAACTGACAGTAGCAGGTGTGATGCTGTTCATCCTCACCATCTCTAACTGGAAGCTAGAGTCAAAGTATCAGTTTGCTTCAATTAGATTGGTTTACTAAAGAAATATAGTGTATGGTTATGTTGTTACAAACCAATAAAAATGTAAATGAAGACAATATTAGAAAGTAAAGTAGAAAACAGAATTTTGCCATATGTGTTGGGACAATCTATAACATAAATATCAAGATAGAAACACACACATGCTCATAGACACTAACACAGCAGGCTCTGGCACGTGGCTGCTATTCCAGGGAGAAGTTTGGCTTCAGTCCGATTTCCCTGGCAGCCTGCCAAGCTAAACATATACACGCACCCCCCGAACACACACACACACACACACACACACACACACACACACACACACACACACACACACACACACACACACACACACACACAAAACCATTCACAACTTAGCGCCAGGCTCAGATAAAGGCTTCCCTCGATCTGGCTGGGTGGTTGTATGTGTGTGGACAGAGAGAGTGGAAAGAGGAGGTAAGTTTAAGTACAGTGAGACAGGAGAGAGTAAACACTGATATGTCCCAGCTGTGTAGCTGTGTGTGTGTCCATGCGACCATGTGTGTATGCCACCCCCAATGAGTGCACACACTAAAACACTTCCGAGCCCCCCACCTTTCCATCAAGCCCATCGTCCCACACACACTTCCACCACTTTGATGAGGTGAAAGAGTGTGTGTCCATGTTCTGTGTGTGTGTGTGTGTGTGTGTGTGTGTGTGTGTGTGTGTGTGTGTGTGTTTGTGAGGGACAGCCTGATCTGTTTCATGTAAAGATCAGAAGATTCAGCTCATGGGCACGACGGAAGTAAAACCCACATAAAGAAACAGAGAAAAAGAGGAAAACGAGGAAGAAGATGAGGAGGAGGATGAAGAGGAGGAAAAAATAGCAGCTTAGTTATCAATGGATCAGTCACATTGATGACGTTATCATCAAAATCCTTTTTGCTGCTAAACTAAATACCTTCCAAGCAATATGTCCTTAATTAAATGAATTTTTTTGTTCATTCAGTTCAATTTTAAAATTATTTATTGTCAGTTGGAGTCCTGTGGTGCAGCTCACAATACTGCCTCTATAATTAACCCAGTCATTCAGTTTGTTTGAACTCTATCTTGCAAAAAACCCATGTCAGTATTCTTCTTGCTCAGCAGTCCAAACACATAAAATTTTAATTTCTTTTCCAAATAAATCCAACTCTCCAAACTCTTCTTACGATCAAAATGGCAAATCCAGGATGGACAGGTCCTCTGTTATATTCAGTTGTGCGTGCTAGTGCTAATAGAGGAACGATGAAGGAAACTAAGGGAGAAACACAGAAAACTTGGAAACTCTTAAATGAAGGCAAAAAAAGGTATGAAGGTATTGAGGTAAACCATAACTGATGATTTGTTTTGAAAATGCTGTCACCACTAATTTACAACACACATGATTAAATATTGATGGGAGAATAAAGACTTGGTGATGCTGTTTGGCCCTGTGTCATAAAAGCTGACAGTGATCACACGTGCGTTCATCACACACAGTATTTCAAAGTGTTTATCTCTTTTCAGACTGAAGCTGGATTTTCGGCTCCATGGTGGTTGGCCTGATGACACACAGCTCTGTCTGGCCTGTGGTTTCCTCTCAAGTGGTCAACAGACCCCCCCACAGCAAGTCACATGCACACACTCCCATATAAGAGAGAAAAAGACATAATGCATGTGCGTATGCGTGCGTATACATAGAAACACATTTAACATGTACACAGACTGCTGCAAGCACACACAGGATGAAAACATGGTGATCAGGAGCACACTAAAACACACATGCACACACCCACGCACACGAATGCACAAACACACACATGCACCAATGAACACACGCACAAACAGCTGTTTCCAACATGCTGAGGCAGTCTGGAAAACCACTTCCTCTCAGTGGGTCAAACACATTTTATTCATTTACTGTTCACTCAAACAGGCAAGCAGAGCACTTTCACTGCACACACATGTTTTCTGTGTGTGTGTGTGTGTCTGTGCGCACATGTGGGTGTGGGTACATAAAAAAGTTTAAGAGAGACAGAGAGAGAAATCTGTTCTTCCATGTTTGGATAAAAACAAAGTGCACTTTCAGAAGAGTTAATCTGTGCACTTGTAAGTTGCAGGAAACCTTTTATGATGTGTTTGTGTCTGTTTATATACGTGTGTGAACATGTGCCTGAGTACCAGAGCTAATGATTGGTCTGATACTATTTGTAAAAAGTTTTTAAGTGAGTGTCAAGTTTTAAAACCGATGTGCCTTAACTTTGTGAGTCCATTGTGATGGAGAAATAGTGTGCAATCAGTCCAAACTCACACAAAGACAAAAACACATAAAGACCCATGCCCGATGCACTTCTGCATGCCGTGGCTGGTGGCCAGTCTCTGCTTGGTTCTGATTGGCCAGTCCTTTGTAAATATTTAGAGGAAGCGGAAGGGTCCATGGTCTTGCCTGTCGCCATGGGAGACGGATCATCCCTCAGCCCCTCCCCAAACACACACACACACACACACTCACGCATATAAAGACATGCACACAATCATCTCCGGTCGTTGGGATCTATAGCTATGGCCACCGGGTTGAACGGATCAATCACACACGCGTACACACACACATATGTAAACTGCAAGGTAGATACGGGACAAGGTGTTGATATGCTCCCCCTACAACCCCTGCATGACCTCTCACCTCACCTCTGAGTCACTCCGGCCAATCAGAGGTCACCTCTCCCTCCTTCAGTCTGTCACATCCACACACATGAGAACCAGTTGTTCCTTTATTCGGAATACAAACACCCACATGAACCCCAGTGTTTACAGGCTGCAGAATGAATTTGTGTTGCAACAAAGGAGGACATATTACAGGAACATGCCAGTTTTTAAGTGGGTGATCTACAAACTGCTTGCGCTTAAGATTACTGAGCAAACAAAGCGTTCGTCTTTCCAGAATCAAAGATATGAAATTTTGAACAATGTGAACGAGACAAAAGGAGCAAATCCTCACATTTCTGTCCTAACAAAATGTAGTGTAAATGATATAACTGGAAAAGATTTAACCAATATATTTTTTATTGTTTTGGAGCACTTCATTTTCTAAGATAGCCTAAACTTGCATGCAAGAAGACAGCTGGGATAAGCTCCTGCATCCCTGAACTGGTTAATTAGTTAGGGAGATGGATGGATGGAAGCACATACATATATAGTTACAGACAAGATGGAACACAGCAGGAAGTCTAAGAGCAGGGCAAACAGGTGATACAAAATAATATAATATTAAATAGTATTTTCCAAATAAAAAATATCTAAAAATGTTCAAAAAACCCAACAGAGCTTTTTTAAAATTGAAATTTGTCGTTCAGGAACTGAAATCAGAGCAGCACAAAGACACACACAAACACACGAAAGAAACCACGCCCACATCAACGCCATTATCCCTCTACCTTCCGTTGCAATCTCCCTCTGTCTTTTTCTCTTCTGTCAACCAGCCATACATCTTCTGATCCCCACCACACACACACTTCCATTACTGCTTCATCATGCTGACCCCACATCAACCCCCCAGCCTCTGTTCTGACCCCGTTCTACCCTTCCTCCACTCATTTCTCTTTTCTTCTCTCCTCCTCCTCTCCCACAGTACCTTTATCTCTTCTTCATCCTTAGCCTAGTTCTCTCTTTTGCTTCTCCACTTTTTCCTCTTTTCAACTCCTACCTAATGCTCTTGTCTTCCTCCCTTCGTCACTTGTATATTCTCTTTTCCATGCCTGAGTCACTGTGTGGTCATATTAAAGGACAGAAGGGGAACAGTGAGGCAGAGCAGATACTTCAAAGATGGAGGTGCAGGAAGAGGATAGGTAACACAGGGAATGAGTGAAGGAGTAGTGGCGTAAAGGAGGGATGAGGAAGTGAAGGAACAAGTAGATGCCTGAGAAAAGAAGGAGAACAACTTGATAACTTAATGTCCATCTGTTGTGTCATCTTTTAGCATTTTATACAGATACTGCAACACAATTCATATCTCCCCAGATTTCCATATAGAAAACTAACCTACACAAAGATAGTTTCTCATTACTTTCTCCATCTCTGTGTCAGTTCCCACCTTCACCTATATATTCATCATCCTACACTGTATGTGGAGGGAGGTTGAACCTCTTTGTCAGCATCTACAGGAGTTTGATGTCATCTTTACGAGCTTGCCTGGGCATTCCTGAACGCTGTTCACAGAGTTTAACACACTCCTAATTAGAGACACGAAAAAGGACAGGGAGGAGAAAAAGAGAAAGACAGGAGGTGGGGTGAAGGGAAGAGAAGAGAGTGCGAATAAAAGGGCGGGGAGGAGAAGAGTGAGTGTAATAGCTCCTATTAGCACATACCTTTAAAGAGCAACATGTTTTACAGACTCACTGTACTTTATAATGTCTGATGAGGCATGGAAAGGGGAAGAGAAACAATGTTCTACTAAATATTTCCTGTTCAGGTTTTTAGTTTAATCGGAAATGTGAGTTTCTTTGTGGGGGATCAACACCAGAAAGTTTTGACTTATGGTATGCTCGATTATTTACTTACCAGCTATCATCAGGTTAAATTTATTTTCTATTAAATTCCACTCTGATCATATCGGTTCACAAATAAATAAACAACCAGTTTGCTGTTTAAACAAGCTGGAAACAAGAAGGTCACACTGTCACAGCTTTTACTAACACATCCAATGTCCTGATATCAAGATGATTATTTTGTAGTCTGGAAAAATGAAAATATGGAAGAAAGGCAGTTGGTGCTGAAAGGGTGGTGATGAACAAAGGGACAGAAATGGGTCTGCGAGCAGATGACGTGATGGAAAAAAGCGGTGCAGAGTTTCTTTTCCGTGTTATCTGTCACATGGTGCAAAAAACCAAACTGCAACTGCTGTCGCTCCTGGACCCTGACATGACCTCGTCTATAATGTTTAAGCACACGCTCTGAAAAGTTAAAGGGTCAAGAAGAGCTTTCATGAGTGATTACTCATGCCAGAGAGCATTTTTTAATAAATCCTGCCACTAATGTGTCTAGTTCATGTGCTTCGAAAATAAAGGATGTAATTCATACAGTACAGCTGAAGTCACACTTTTAATATCACTCATTCCTGCAGGATAGTCCCACAGAGTCAAACTGGAATATCCCATGTGAAGGTCATAAAATTTTTTTACTCTATGTACTGGTTATTGTGACCATTTAGATATCACTGGAACAATATAAACCTTGTGGCCTGTAATCTTGGGCTCTTGATAATTAAGACAGTATTGATTATGGCTTTCAAGGAACCCTGAAGTTAGAAAATCAATCACATTCAATGCCCCATGATTTGGCAGACAGGTGAAAAGGTGGACACCTCCGACATCACTGGTCTCAGCTGACTAAAACGTTAAGTTAATCATCTGAAAACCAAGACAAAGTGCCGCATGGATTACATAAATAAAATCACAGGAAATACAAACAAAACGAATTAGTCCTCTCACAGATTGACTCTCACTTTGGGTATAAAGTCTAAAAAGATATGCTGTTGTCATTCAACACTTATTTGTGCATTGTATTATGTTTATTTGGTTTTCGTTTGGGGAGATGACACAGAGTTTTAGTAACTCGCTAATGTACAGTTTCACTAATCACACATCAACCTGAAGACACCTTTCAACACCAGTAGCGTGCTTACACTGACTACTTCCTCCTATCTTCCTCTTCCTACCGACCTGTCATCAGGTGATTCCTCGTCCCCTGCTACCTCCCCCAACTCCATTTCCCAGCAGACAGTCCTTATCTGACCTCTGACCTATGATGAGCAGAGATAGAGGAGACAGTCCACACTCTCTCACTTTAAAAACAACAAATAACCTCTTAGTAACTGTGTAGCCTCGGGTGATAGCTTACTCTTGTGTTCATGGTTATGGTTAGTTGTCAAGCATTAACTGGAATTTTTTAAAGATTTTTAAATCTTTAAAGATTTTTAAAGATTACTTAAAAAACTAGACTAAGTGATCAAGTACTGCAGTATTCTGTGGACATGGATGCTAGATCTTAGATTTTAGATTTTAAAAACTTCTGCAATTTTGCAGGCTAGTCTCCACTCCACAAACCTCATCCAGGCTGTTATTATGTTTTATTATCAAAATTAGTATTATCATAAATAAATAGACATTTCCTGTTCTCGACAGAAAAAACGTGATTGCAGACTTTTGTAGCGTGCCGCGTCATTTAAAATGCATTCAGATAATAATAAAGGAAATTTACATTGGAAACAAATTAAATAACTTTAACATGTTTGAACATTTTCACTTTGGTTAGCAGAAAATAAGATTTTATGAGTCATTACAAGACTAAATGACTTGCCAGAGATATTTTTCTGTGGCAGTGTTTCTTAACTCGAGAGGAGCAGTGGGTGTGTGTCTCTACGTCCGTGTGCGTGTGACGAGTGTATTTTGTTATGGTCTGACCTGACTGAGCTCTTAGTGTTAAGCAAGAGGTTGAAAGGGTGGAGAGAAAAAGAGAGGTAGAGGTAGCAACATAGAGTTTATATGTATGTATGTGTGTGTGAGTCTGTGTGTGATCCTCTGTAATTTGTCCAGGCCTTACACTGAGCCTGTAATTACCCCCCTGGCATACACACTCACACACACAAACACACTCACACACTTGGAGCACCACCGCAGGATGTGTCTCACGATAGGCCAGGCGAAAGAGATAAGTGCAAAACAAAGATACCCCGTACTGCAGATAGCAAAAGTGACAAACAAGCACAGCCAATCAGGTAAAGGTGAAAACCGCAGCTCTTGTGACATACACATACCCACTGTCACAGTGGTGAATAACTGCTGTGTTAGACATAGTCACACAGTGGACTGACTGCCTTTTCGTTCACCAATATTTGGTTAAACTAGCAAGTCACATGATAAGATACGCACGGTGGGAGGCAAGACTGATGGATTTACAACAGCTGACAAACTGTGAGTGAGTGCGAGAGAATGAGCTGAAGGGGGAAAAAAGACAAATTCAAATAACCATAGTTGGGATGAAGTGAGCAATAAACACTAATTTGTCTTGGTGTTTATTATCCATGTGTGTGAGGTAATCTCTGCCTGCTCATTCTTAAGAAAGCAGTCATCCATGACAAGGCAAACAGGTGTGTTAGACTGGCTCCAGACAAGCACACTTGTATGGCATTACTCAGGTATTACATTTACTATAAAAGACGTATTCAGACACAGATTAAAGCACTTTTTTTTTTCTATTGTCAAACCTGGGCTGAAATTTTCCACCACTTTTTGAAATCTAAATGAAACAACAAAGACTTCAAAATTTCGCCTTCTTGATTACAGGTCAAGCATGAGGCTGCATGATCTGTTCATGATGATGGGAGCTTTGTTTGATTTGTTAAAGTCTAGCTGAAAATTGCAGCTAAAATACATGCCTATAAAGCTATCTCTACTTTCTCTGTTTAGTTTAAAAGTTTTGTATCACTTTGATCAAAGCAAATTCACACATTTGTGAATTACCAACCTCACAATATGAACCTCAGCACCACGGCTAGGATTTGAAATCTTTCAGGTGGGGTTTTTCTAAGCTCAGAGTGCTCTTTCAGGAAATGATTACACACAGCAGTAAACATGATCCCTGTATACATACAGGCAACCAGTCTGTGTTACCTTATTTGATTGGAAACTTTGCATAATCTTGTTATTTTGAGCAGTTTGGCTTGATTAAATTAAACCGGTATCGTCAAAATTGGTTAAGAAATGTTCCTATCATAACATAGATGCGTAAGGTTTGGTCATTTTCTGTATTTTTCATATTGACCATGAACCAAGGCAGCGCAGTGGCTCAGTAGATTGAAGTGTGTCCTCACAGCAGGATGGTCGTGAGTTTGAAGTTGGGCACGACTCTTTCATATGAAGTTTGCTTGTTGTCTGTGTGATTATCCTGGTTTCTTCACCAAATCCTACTAAGTTAAGGCTCCTATCTTGAATCAGAGAACTGTTAAAAAATTAAACAAAGCCTAAAAAGAGGCCATTTAAAAAAGGGTCTAACAACCTAGTCTGTTTTTAAAAAAATATCAGTGGCCAACACAGTGATGGTACATTACCAAGAGCACACGCAGTAGAGTTTATTGTGGATTCAGCCATGGCTTAAAACAGTCTCCTACAAATTCACTATTAGCTGGGGCTCAGTAGGTAGACCGGGTCATTTGCTAATCATAAGACTGGCGGTTCGATCCCTGGCTTCCTTAGTCTGCGTGTTGAAGTATTGTTAGGCAAGACCAACAATAATTCATCATGAGTTTCCTCTACTGCATTTACTGCAGTATGAATGTTAGGCAATGCGCTTAGGTGAAGAAAAAAGTGCTTGTGTGAATGAGAGTTGCAGCAATTAATGGCTTTGAGTGCTATGTAAGTACAGACCATTTAACTTCTCTTAAAGCAATTTTTAAAGACACCAACAATATATTTAAGACCTTATTTTTTTGTCTCAGATGGCTGAGAATGAAAACACTTGGTTTGTCTTAGCCTTTTCATAGTGTTGTTTGAGAAATAAAACCACACATCCTTGCCTTCTGTTGTAACACTTTGAGAAGACAGTGCAGTTAGTGGAAAATCTGACCTCCGAGTTCAGAGAACAGCTATTAGAGGAAAAGTTCACTTCAGTTTCACTTTGTTACTCTGTTGTGAGCATGTATTTATGTGTGAGAGTCTGCATGTCTCAGTGTAACCCCAGCTCTCTCCATCATCACTAGGTTTAAACCCACAGGAAGCCACACATACACCAAACCATGCAATCATTAACCTGCATCACACACATGCACACTGACACAGAGTGACATACACACAAACCCACATACCTATGCCAGCTCACAAAACTGCTGCACACACGCACCGAGGCATGCACAAACAGATACACAGGTTTATATGCAGACACATAAAAAGACCAACACAACTGGGCATGTGACAGACACCATCAAAATATCAGCACAGGTAGCACAGGCTTTCAACAAAACAACACATGCAGTCATGCAGCCGACCAAACCACCGCGAGTAGTCATCGGCTCATCAGTGAACACACGCTCCTCACGCATGTGCGCACAAGCACGCACGCACATGCTCAGCAGTTAGGACCTGGAGATATGGAAGCTGCTAACGTCTCGGTTGAGGCCCGAGCAATCCATCACTGATAAAACACAGCAGCTTTATGGTCTCGGAACAAGGTGAGCACTGTTTACACTCACACACTCACACAGACAGATAGAGAGTTTGTGAAATAGAAAGTATGGAGGCCAAGGGCCGGTCCTGCAACACCCTGATAAAATATGTCACCAGGTCACCACGAACCACCACAAACACACAGCTAACAAGGGAAGAGTTTTATTCTCGTGAAGCCCTCCTTACTGCTCGTATCAGCCCTGTTGAGCAAACCTGGTAAGCTCTTACCTTTAACCTTTAGTGAGAGGCATGCAGTGGCCTTGTTACCAGAGATGTTCAAAATATATGAGCGTCATATATATGTACATATTTATATATATATATATACATATATATTTATTAAATCTACTCAACATAGACCATAGTCAATCTCTTTATGTTAGCTGGATACCCTGTCTAAACTATGCTTTAAAACAAGGCTCGTTAGTCTAGGGGTATGACTCACATGCATACCTTCAGTCTTATATAGGCAGTCAGGGCTACTGATAAAGGGTTCAAGTCCTACCATCCAGAAAAGCTCCCTTTAATGCGCCATTGAGCAAGGCTGTATATCCATTCTGCTACAGAAAAAGTATGTTGTGATACATACGTGACAAATCTTTTTTTGTTCTCCTTCATTGATCTGAATAGACCTAAGTAGAGATTGAGCCACTTCCGCATTGTGCTTCATTATGGTGCTTTTCATCACAAGTAAGGTGTTGTTAATCCATGTTATAGCCTCTTCACTCAACAGTTTATTCATCCATCAGCCTGCTTTTCTCCTGAAGTGACAGAACACAGAAAACAAAGAATTGTTACTGACATCCGCAGGTGTAAATGGTAAAGGCACTGATACTTTTGTAGACTTTTCCTGGTCTAACAGAGGACTCAAAGCGTTTTTTACTAAAAGCTACATTTACGCATTCACACACAGATTTATACCGTGCGTTATTTTATGCATGTAAGTGGGGACTATTCAGTGATCAGTATCTTGTGCAGCAACATTTTCCCTCTACTACAGTTTTGAACAAGTGAGATCATGTCTGTATTTTTTCATTCTATGTGTGTAATGTGCAGGCGGTACAGATTTCAGTAGTTGTAACATATTGTGTTTGTTTATAGAGTGTGTTTGTGTGGCAACTCTGACTCACTTCCGACCTCACCAAGAAATCCGGTTCTGTAGTTTCTTTGGGTCATTTGGATTTTCTAGTCTTCTCAAAGCGCTTAACACTAGAAGCCATATTTCACTATTCACTTACTAACATTCAGTCCTTTAATTTTTTTGCTACACGTACAGCGGTTACACTCTCTCACACACTAACACTGATGACACATTCCCACAGTTTTAGTGCCTCGGAAAAGATGCTGACCTACTACATGGACTGAATGAGGTGGCAATCAAAAAAAAACTAAATCCCAGTTAATGGACTATTGGATGAAAACAATCCAAAATATCAATATTAAATATTGACAAAAATATCAAAAAAGTAGAGGGCTTGGTTAAAAAATATACATGCAATTATAATTGTTTTACCCCAGATTTATCAGCAAAATTCCCGTATCCTCCCCAATACCTACAAAGCATTCAAAATGTGCAACTAAAAACTAAATAACAGGTTTTTGGGGGGAATATTTAAAAAACATAGCAGTTTCTGTTAAATAGAAACTGTGTGGACCATAGACTGTGATAACAGATCAGTAGTGGAGAAGTGGATGCAGGAATGGTTCGAGAAAGGTAGGTGGAACTTTTGCTATGTTCTTTTTGTTTGACTCTTTCATTTGTAAACCTAAATAGATCTAAACTATTACTAGCTATTTTCAAGACTACAAAGGGCTCTATTTTATTTCAGACAGAAAGGTCAATGATCAAATTCCCCAAACATCGCCAGCATCTGACTTTTAATGGTAATTCAAATGAGTAAATGAAACAAGTAAGGCTGAACTTTTATTAGGGATTTCTGCTTGACCAACCCCACCCCCTCACCCCTACCTCCAATCTACCACACACTCTGCAAACACATCATACACACTTTGACCAAACTGACCCACACACAGTGACCAAAGGGACCCACCAGCACTGCAATAACAAGGTAACAAGGTGACAGACAGACACACAGACAGAGGCATGGAGAAGATGGGTGGGAAGGAGGGTGAAACAGCTGAGGGTCCAAATTGATTCTAATCTTTTGCACATACACACACATGGAGGGACACACACACTTAAGTGAGAACACACACAGCCACACCCTGACCCCCCACCCCAATTACAAACAGGTAATGAACGGAGTTACACACAGTAGAAATGACAGAGCTGTACGGAGACAGGGTGTCTGGCTCCATATGTAAAGTCCACTTTGTCACTTTGTGTTTGTGTATCGCGCAGCCTCTTTGCTTTATTACTCTGTTATTTATCAACAGTAATGAGCCCAGAACTTCATGGCCTCACCCAGCTTTTATCAACAGGCAGACTGAGGAAGAAGACAAATATTTCCATCAGTCTTTTTTTTATCACCTATAGAACAGCAAAGTGAGAGACGTGGCTGCTTATATGAACATTATCTTCTGTTAGAAAAACCTTTTGGTCCCAGCTTTTCAAGCACCGAGTATGGCAATGGATTCTAAATATAACATCATGTAAGCAGCCCTAATGGTGCTCCAAGTGGGGCCTTGTTTTATATTCGAGTCCATTTGAGCATCCTCTTATGTCTTGTATTCACCTCAGATAAAGTACCTTCTAAAACTTACAATGTATTATCTGTATTTTTCTCCATTTTAAAAAAATCATTAGCACAGAAATTAAATTCAGGGGAGTTGAGGCACATTTTCTGTTTAGTCTAAACACACACACTGAAACTATTTATATGAAATATAGACCCTAAAATGATAAAGAACTAAGTGATGCTCTGTTTCTAAGGGGAACAGATTCTTACAATAAGTAAAACTTCTTTAGAACTTACAAACTGATGGGCACTGCAACATAAATGTCAGGCAGCTGGTAAAAGACACGCTTGGTCTCATGCGCTTTGTATGGAAAACCAGAGCAGAAACTTTCCAGGTGTGGCACTTGGATAACCTATTTACTCCTTAAAAACTGGACTTTAAGGATTTTACATTTAAAAATGGGAAAGTTCTTATACAATTACCAAGAGGATCAATTGGAAAAAATACAACACAAATAAACAAAGAAGAACTGTTATTTAACTTTTTATTGATCAGTCTTTTGAGACTGAAGAAACATGTGTTTTGATATTTGATGACTTTAGACTGAACAACTCAACGCTGCCAAGGTATTTTATTAGTAAGATTTTTTAATAACATCAGAGTAATTACCCACCATCTGAAAACACTTTGTGTAAAGTGTTCAAAAGACCAGTGTTTTTTCCTTTTCCTTTTCCCCCCAGAAGCCTGACTAAACCCTTAGTGACCTTTATATTGTACAGTGCACACACACACACACACACACACACACACACACACACACACACACACACACACACACTATCTGTTTGGTATCATGCCAGCGGCTCTGCAACATTATCATTCATTTATTCATTACATCAGGCTGTAATATTTACTGGAAAGCTGCCAACAGCCTGCTGTGTGTTAGTTTGTTGTACAATGAAAGAAGGAAATGCCACCATATTGTCTGACTTAATCCTTAAGAAGCATAACACCATGTTCAACAAATAAACAGTAACTATACTAAACAAATGATTAGACAGCAAATCAGAGAGCTCTCTGTTGCTTCCTGTCCTTGATGATGAAGCGCTGAGCGCCGCCTCAGTGTGCGAAGGCTGGTTTTGTGTAAACATCTGATTGAAGGTTATATTTAAAATATATCTGGTAAATTTACAAATGAATATAAAACATCTTTCGTAAAGGTAGCTTTATGTAGCGTCTTTGTGTTTATACCTTTCTGGCGTGTTTATATGTTGTCCTCTTTTTTTTAACCGCAGCTAAATCCATTGATGGTGGATCAGTGTGTGTCACAGTGAGAGTGACAAAGAGGTGCTAGCCTTTTAATTACACAACTGACACACGTAGGAATGCAGGGAGTGGTGTGTGTGGGTTTGTGTCGGCCCCGACCCGGCCCTGGCCTTGTGCCACTGTGTATGAATGTACACATGAATGCTTTAAACCCTCTTTGTCGGTGTGGGTGAGTGTGTGTTTGTGTAATGCGATGCGTCCCAGCTATCCCAAACGGCCGTCAGTTAGCTAGCTCACCTGTCGTGCGGCATGAAGCCCAAAGCAAGCACGACGGCAGCTGAAGGGGTCAAAGTGCATCCAAGAGTATGTGTGAGTATCAGCTATTGTTGTTCTTTCTCCTTTTTTTTCACCCCACCTTGTGTTCAGTAACTCTAGTCTTTTTATAGCTGCTTCTTTACCACACACACGCGCGCACACTGATGTTGGCAGTGAAAGCTATGCTACTGCTGTCGATTTTCAATTCTCCCTCCTTCTCCCTGCCTCTCCCTCGATCAGCCACAGTGCAGATCGGCTTTCACACCCATCTGTTCTCTGCTTAGCACTAAAGCACCTTCACTTCACACACGTACACACACACACACACACACACACACGGAGAGACACATGGACTTAAATGAAGAACGATTAAGTGAATCAGCACAAGCATGTACATCAATGTATATAAAACGCATAACATATTAACATTATTACCATATTAACATTTTTCTGCAGCAGATAGCAAGGGAACAGCAGGGAAGAAGTTTGTAAGGTTGTAACAATGTAATTGCTAATTTAAGCAATTACAAAAATCTGTAGTAGTTAAGCGGGGCTTAATTAGACAAGCTCTTTGAGTGATGTGTCTTAATGAGAGTGGATGTGCTTCATCTTGTAGCCTGAACTATTTCAAAGATTTATATTCCAGTAGTCATCAGGCATCAGTCTTCTAGGATTTCACTGAACTTAAACCTTGAGTTTATCAGCTATCGCTAAGCATTACGGACCAGGTAGCAGAGCTCAAAGTGATGTCTCCAAACAGCTATAGAAAATTTAGAATGTTGTGAATTATGTTTTGATGAAAATAATTGTCTTTATATATCCAAATCAAAAATTCTGAGGTTAATTTCTCTCAATAACATTTTTTTAATAATGATCCTATCTCATACTTTATACTTTTAGGTAGCACACACCCATGAACACACAGAAGTGAGGACATGAAAGAACTTGGCGTGTGCAAACTCTGATGGCGTCTCTATTCCTGTCTTGTAGCAGGGGTCAAAGGTGACAGCGGTCCTCACGCTGCTTTTACAGGCAAGAAAAATCTGCAACTGAATACACAAGTCAAGGTGATGGGAGAGGGGGCGAGTGTGGGCTGTGTAGCATGTCTTCAGACTCCAGTTTAAAGGCTAAAGAGATAATTAATTTAAATTAATATCAGGCAATAACATGATGATTGTAAAGGTCTGAGCTTGACTTACTTATTCACAGAAATGTAAGGTTTGGCAAATGCATACTAAAATAAAATTGCCCATCTCCTGAGCAATCCTAACATCCTTCTTCGTTGACAACTCTCTTTAGCTCTTTGAGATTTCATGGTCTTTTGGCATAGATGTTAGTCTTTCGTTCAACCAACATATTTTTAATTCAAATCAGGACTTTGTGCAGGCCAAACAACATCGTGCACTTTGTTCTTCACCAGGAGCGACATATGTTTTAGGCCGTTGTTGTACTGAAAGACAAAACAATGACCCAGACCTGGTTCTTGCTGCTGACTTCTTGAACTTTTCTTTCAGAATCCTACCATATCCTTTTTTCTTTGTGATTGCTTCCACCTTGACTAGTTTCCCAGTTCTGGACGCACTGGCGCACACAATCTTTTACCAAGTTGTTCTCAGCATACTTCAGTCTGGCTTGTCTCTTCTGCAGAAGTAAAATTGTTCACTAGTTCACTAGTGTCATGGCAGTTGGTAGGTGGGTGGTAATCCTGTCCCCTTCTGTAATTGGAAAATGGGAAGCATAAATGTAAAATGAAGTTAAACAACACTTACACCACTGAAGCTGTATACACAAACATTTCATAAATATTTAAAAGAAAACTTGAGAAACAACAACGATAAGCCATGGACTAATTTAACTAAAAGAAACGTAATAAATAAAAAAACATTCCATTCTTTACAATTCAAACTGGAAACACAAAATCCTAGAGAGACAGACTGAAATGAAGAAGAGAGGAATAAAGAGGAAGAGAGAATTCTCTGAGTGCTTGTCTTTCTTTTTAAGTGTGAAACGAGGAACATCTCGCACGCACGCACACACACACACACACACACACCTGTCTGAGCAGCAGCTGTACTGGGAATCGATCTGTCACTCTCGGAGTGTGAAGAGGATGATTTGTCTTTCTGTGTTTGTAAAAAGAGCCTGTTGCTGTTTTAGTCTGTGCGTGTTCGTGCGTAAGTCTATATCAATGCATGCTCATTTGTAACTAGTGAAAAAGAGTGTGCATTTATACTCTATTTATGTTCTGTATCCGTGTGTGTTTCCGCTCTGGCATTCGACTCTCATTGGAGTGTGAAGTTCTGAGCGGGCCAACATAACAACTGACAAAATCACATCTGTATCTGTGAAAAACTCAGCGCATGTATGTATGTTTTCTCAACCTGATGAACTACATGAGTGTGTGACTACATGGCATAAATACTGGATTAACTATGGCAGTCAGTGAATGAGCAACGCCAAAGGATAAGCAAAAAACAGAGACTGTTGAACAGTTGCTGGATGTTACTTACAGCAATCCCCGGAGTCTGTCTATATAATGGAAACCACAACAGCAGAAATGAGTAACAACCGGACTAATTTTGACTCTGAAGTCTACCACAATTTTCCTTAATGTGATAGTCACAGCTGAGCAAGTGCAGAACCGCTGAAGAAGTATGACTTTTGCTATGTTTTGATCGTCGCTGGGATAACTAATTCCCAGTGAAGCTTTAAGTGAATGAGGCAGCAATCTGTCAACCAAATATGCTTTATAGTTTAGTTAAAACCAATAAATCGACATGCACTTTATATATACTGCTATTTCTTATAGCCGTCTCACAAGCATACTTCACTGTGGCTCAGGTGGGATAGCTGTGGTTAAATAATGGGTTGATACCTCAGTCTGTTTTTTGCCTTTTCTTTCAACTGTTCATTCACTGACTGTCATTGTTAATCTAAAATTATCCGCAAATTTTAAAGGTTGGTGATTTAGTACTGCTCTCTTGTAGTCTGCAAAATGGTCCCTAATGTGCCACCGCTGTGAGTAATAGACACATAGATACAGTGTTTTCGTTCTGCTTTGCTGTATGTGGCCTTTAAAATAACAGTAACATATAAATGTGTTATTATATGACTTGAAGTGTAAAGACATTTGAGTGAAGATTAAAATGCTCCATATAAATGCAATCTATGCAGACAGATGTATTATGACCGCACGTAAGTCTGCACTCGATGCCTCATCTTTTTGGGCTTTAGCACCACCGCACTTAGTATTTCCAGATGTATCTCAGGAAACGTGCCTCATTTGTTCACATGATGATAAATATTGAAATCACCCTGACTCCAGTAAATGTCTTTCAATTTCCAAATAAATCTCTTTTGCATTTCATCAAAAACAGTCATAAACAGTGCCAGTAAATTTAGATCTCATTTCCAGAGAAAAATCTGCATTCCTGTATATAAATCACCATAAATTAGTTATTCCTCTAAAAGCACACAAATATACAGAGTGTACGTGTAAATCCATCACGTCAGCTTTTTCATGGTGAACCTGTTCTTTTCTTTTTTTAAACCCATACACTCACCTGGTGAGGAATAATATTTAGCAGAAGGGATGATACATACAGTATGTGTATCATTTGTAATGGAGCTGTCATTCACACAAGGTCGCACACATACACACACAAGTATAACCTGCTGTTTAACTGACAACCTGCAGCATTTAAACGGATGACAGATGCGTCATCTGACCTGATGAGTGTGTTAGTGTGTGTGTGTGTGTGTGTGTGTGTCATGGGGTCTGATTGGGCCTCTGATCACTACACATACTCAGCTGGGCCCCAGCAGTAAATCACATATACACATACACGCACAAGCGCACACACAGACGGCTTCCCTAAATCTCTAACAGTAACACACCCTGATTAGTCTCATCCGACAGTTGCTAATGAAGTCTAATTAATGTGCACAGTGTGTGTCTACGTGTACGGCTCTTAGCGGCCAGCTGCCCCTACCCTGTCCCGCACCCCCTGGGAAATCTGTCCCCTATCTCGCTCTTTCTCTTTCCTTGTTTTCATTTCTTCCTCGCTCATTGTTTTCATTCTCTCCCCCTTTCCATGCCCTCATTTTTCTATGAATGTATATATCACTCTATTCCACTTTCCTTTACTCTCCAAGATACAATCCTCCCTCTTTACTTCTCTATTTTTGTGGTTCATTTCAGTCGAGCCAGACAAATTACAAGCAAACTAGGACTGTAAACATCTGTCTCTCTGTCTGGGACAAAAATATCCACAAAACTAGAGCCAGATTCATGTGAAATTTGCTGTGCATGTTTTCACTCTTAAGAGGAAGAGATCTGTTTTTTTGTTTGTTTTTAGCCATTCTCTTTATAACATCGTTAAGGCAAACTTGGGTTAGATATACATTTACAGTGTGATGAAACCATTCATTTCTTCATGCGCTGACACACACTAAAGTCGATGCCGGACCAAGTCATTTCCAGGCTGTGTCAGTTTTGTTGATGGTCAGAGGATAAAAAGATCAAGTGGAGGTTAAAGGACCTATTAAACATGTTTGTTACTGGTCGTACTGGAAATGATACTCCCAACATCAATTGCAAACAGGAAGCAAAAAAAAAACAAAAAAACATTGTTATGAGCAGACTATATGTGCTTATAATAAGAGAATAGATGTTATTTTTGTGTTGATTCAGTCAGTTATATCATTCACATTAAATGTCTTTCCTCTGTTACTCAACTCCCTTTCAGTGTGGACTCAAGAGTAAATTGTTTAAAAATGAAAGGCTAGAGGATGTATGTAGAAGGAGGATGTTGACCAGTGCAACTGTTAATACATGCTTTTACTGGAAGGTATTGCCTAGATTACAAGGAATGTGATGTTGATATTGTTGTAAACTGAACGTGACTTTCCATTTCAGGAAGAGATAATCATGTTTACAATCTTGAAAAGCAGGGAAAAAGAGTTGGAATGGAAGGAGGACATGATGTGTGAGTGTATGTGTGTGTATGATTGTATCTGGTTAACCTTGGAGGGTTTCATCAGTGGCCCAAGGCCAGCAGACTCACGATGAAATAGGAGGCCAGGGGCCACAAATTTATCCCAGACAAGGCCTTCTCTGATTAATCCTTTTGGACACACCCACAGACACACGCACACAGACACACACACACACACAAAGAAGTAAACACATTTACACATGGACTGTGCTGGATAAAATCAGCCATGTAAAAACATATGTACAAACATATGTAACAATGTATTCAGCAAAAAAAATCAACATAGACCTAGATCTGGTGTGGAACCCTAATTTCTTTATTTCCCTTGGAAAATATTGAAACATGTTGATGGCTTTATCAAAGTATGTGTATGTGTATATCTTACAGAGCATCAGGCTAACTGATGACTCAAAGTCTATGCATTATATATGTCACCAGCATTTTAGAAGGTAATTGTAATTTATTGACTAAGTAAGTCTGACTACATTTATTTTCCTTTTTAATTATGTAGCTTTTACTACAGTGATGAAAAAAAACTATTCAAAGTTGGAAATTATCCTCTGGTTGCAGGTAACTCCAGCCCCCAACCCCAAAGTAGATGCCAGTTACACTTCAGTGTAACTGTGTGAAGAGTAAAAATTTAAGAAGAGCTCAGTGTGGACATGTTTTGCTCTGTGAAATCAAATCAATTCTTTATTTGGTTAAAATGTGTTAAAACATGCTTTTGCTTTATATGCATTGTTTTATCTGCTCTACTTGCATTACTCTTTGTTAGTTTAACTGATTCAGGAGGTTGGACTGCTGACTTTGGCTGTCGGCCGCGTGCCTCCGTGACTGCCATGTTGATCTCCAAAGGAACAAAACTCCACTGACGCTCTTTTTGCCTCGATCTTTGCCTGCGGATCCATAAGACAGGCTTTGTAGTCACAACATAACTCTCCTACTGGATGAACCTGGATGTGGGAGTACCCAGAGAGAACCCACAGAGACATAGGGAGAACATGCAAATCAATCAAACCCCACACAACTCCTGGCCCCGGCCAGGTGGTAGAGTGAAACTCAGGAGTGTGCTTGGTGTGAGGAATCAGTGCTAACTACACCACCGTGCTGCCAAGTTAGTGTATAATAATTGAAAAAAATAAAGCTGGGTATTGACCAAAATAACAGCCTAACAACCTTACATCTTTCGCAAAGATTGGGAGGTTACAAAACAAATTAGTAAACATCATGTGAGATCGTCTTGGCCACCACTCCCCCAGTCATCCAATGTAATCTGGCTGATAAGGGGTCAACGGGTTCTTTGTACAGTTTGCAACGTGACCGAGGTCACTCCTCTCTGTGTGATATTAGCCTACTTTTACCCAAGCTAGAGCCTAAACCCTGTAAGTAAAAGATGACTATCAATCTCTGTACACACGTACACATACACTGAGGTTGCTGAAGGTCACTTTACATTGGCTTCTTTGAAATCTCCCAGGTTAAGCAGATAATGGTCGGTGTTGTGATCCGAACTCGGTTGAGATGAAGGTAACCTTAAACCTTAAAACCTTTAAGTAGAACTTAGTGAATGCATCCCTACACAACTTCTTCTTCCTATATAAAAGGAATATTAATCATTGGTTAAGAGGGAATTTACCAAATTAAATCAAAGAGGGTCAAGAGGAGCTTCTGGTCACCAAACCCATAAACAATGGAAAAATAATTTCTGTAATCACAAAAGTGAAGAGTACAGGAAACCTTTGAGGATTCTAGTGAAATACGTGTCTTAGGTCTTGTTTATGAATCAGGCATGTTCTTCAGTTACAGTCTGAAGAGCACTGAACTTTGCTTAATAAATAAAGAGAGAGTCGTTTACACTGCACTTGGTCTAGCCCCTCCATCTTAAGGACTGCAGTGATTTTATTATGACCCGTTTTAACCCTTTCATTGTTTTTGCTAAAAATAAATGGTGACTGATAAACGTATATACAGAGCAGTGCAAAAGCTTGAGTCAACACTTTATATTTTCCTATGAAAATGGGAACTGGAGCAGGAGTTTGTGGAAACTAAGACAAAAACAGAGTTTGTACAATTCTGTTGAACTTGAAAATCAGTATTTGGTCTGACCACCTTTATTCTTCAGTGCAGGTTGAACTCTGTCTTGACATTTCTTTAAGCAGTCTTCAGGAATAGTTCTACTGGCTTTTTGAAGCTCAGGCTATAGGGAGGCTAGTGCATGACTGGTAGTCTTCAACTGTGTGTTTTTCTATCCAGCTTTTACTGCAGTGTCAAAGATTTGATTCTTTCCAGATCTAACCTAATGAATTAATTCCATCCATCCACTGGCAAAATCTTCAAAACCTGAAATGTAGCCCATGACCATGACAGAGCCTCCACCATGTTTTACAGACGGTTGTAGACATTTGTTGGTCAGACCTTTTGCTCGAGATACATACATAGACTGATTTTTAGCTTAGTTCTTTTTGGCCTTTTCTCCCTGTTTCCCTTCTTCACCAATGGCTTCTTGACAACCACCCTTTCACTGAGACCATTTCTGATGAGACTTCAGTGACTGGAAATGGCTCCACTTTTGCTCAGATTTTTGGACATGACTTTCAGATACTCCCTTTTAGGCTCTCCACTTCTTTTTTGTCCTCCATTTGTCCAGTTCCCCCATTTTTTAAGGATACATTGCACAGGAAAATAAGACATGCTGAGTTTTTTTTGGCTAAGAGAACTTTGGGAAATAAATCGTTGGCGCAAAACTTAAATTTTATGCCTCTCAAACTGTGTTATCTTGGGTGTCTGAAGACGGTGGTTCTTTGCTCAGTCATTCTAATGCTCCATATGCACAGTTTCCATATCCTTAAACAGTATGGCATGTTCGTTTTTGTGACAAAATGTGCAAAACTAACTTTCTTTGTGAGAAAGAGCTCGTTGATCAAACATCAACCAACTCTGGAGCCTAAAGGTAATATCTCTGACCCACTCTAGTTCTTGTCCCATGTGCATGTGGATTTACAGCCCCTTCCAGACTTTGTTGCAACATCAAAAGAGGAAAAACCCCATCAATCTTACACACTTTCCCTCTGTGTCTCTTTTTATTAGTTTTCTTCTCTTTTACCTTCTCTCTCACACATACAAAGTGAAAGACATTGCATAGGTTGGGTCCATTTGATTTATCCCGCTGTGTTTCCTCCATGGCTCATTTCCATAAATCACATGTCAGTGTGTTTGTAGCCAGAGGGACGTTAACAAGAGGCCACAGTCCAAACACAGAGTGCATAAAACCCTGAAAACACTTCCGACACACAGTGCTGACCAGCTCCATGGCTACATCCATCAACGCAGAGAGGAGGTCGGAAAATTTCATGCGGAGACAGTGAGGAAATGTTTTGTCATCTGAAGAGCGCTGTTGAAAGAAAGCGTGTGTGCGTTTGAAGTGTGTTTGTGTCTTCCACTTTCTCAAGTTGGACCACATGCTGAGCTGGGAGAGGTCCTGTGAGTTCATCCGAAATCTGCGCCAAAGTGAATTTCCTTACTGTGTGCTGCAAACACGCACACAATCACAAGTTCTGAGGTAAAAGTTCACATACAACCAGGGTTATGGCTCGGGCGGCGGTCCTTGCTTCTATGGTAACGACCACTTAGATGATCCTTCCTGTGTTTTTGTCTTGAAGGCAAAGTGGCTGTTTGTGTGTGTTTCCCACGATGCAGTGATTGAATCAGCTTTAGCTACTATCTACTGTCCCTCCTCCCTTGTCTATTTACTAAGCACTTCCTCTTTGGCCTCGGGGGTTAAAGTTCACAGTCTAAAATGGGGCTGGATTTTGGCCTTGAGTTTGGCCTGGACTGGCTTTACATGGTTTTACAAATCACTCATTGCTTTTGAAGAGGCAGCCACTCTAAACATCTTATTCTTGTTCTGCCTCATTCCTGCAGTAAATCAGCCGACTGAATGCTTTTGAAGCCATTTAGCCAAGTACTTACTAGCCTCTTCTGCTTTAGCCACCTAAAACAAAGTAGTCTGTTCTTTCTGTCCGTTATAACAAGTAAAAGCAAGGAAGAGAGGAAAGTCTAAACACATTTTCACCACTTTGTGAAGCAGAAACAAGACCCCTCAAAATTTATCTCAAGAATTGCTGCATCATTCTTGCTCTCTTTTACACCTTTGCATGCCTGGCCAGAGTGATGGTTAATTTACAGTGCAGCAATTGTGACTGTTTGTGGAAATATTTGCCAGTGGAGAGTTTATTGAGAGAGGATTCCAACAAGTGCTCTTGTGCAGTTCTCAAAAATCTACCCATGGCTTGACGTGGATGATGCTGTAAATGTTGACTTTGCGACAAATGGGCCAGAACAGTTATGAAGGCAATGGTGGAGTTCATGAGGAATGGGTGAAGCTCACAAAAAATATCAAAGATTGAAAACTAAATAAAAATTGAAATATGGAAAATACAGAGGGTGGATACTTTTCATTGTTTTTAAGACTGAGTTTCACTTAAGCGCTTTGTAGGTTACATCGTCATTCTTCTACAACAGCAGCCCACAGATCTGTTATACCACATATTTTTTGACACTGATTCCATCTGACAACAGGCACTCTGTAAAGATACACAGGCAGTCCTTAGCTGCCCACACACTGCCAAAACTGAACCATAGTTTCCCCAGAAAGCTAACTTGATTTCTGGTCAGTTGATTGGTAGTTATATAACAGTTTCTGCTCTATTAGAGCAACTGAGGGTTAAGCATCATGCCCAAAGATACGTTGATATACAAACTAAAGGAGCTGGGGACTAAAATACTGACCTTCTAATTAGTAGATGACCTGTTCTTCTCCTGAGCCATGGCAGCTTAATTTGGTAAACTTTGGAAATTTACAGGCACTCTTAATTGCGGGGTCAGTTTCCACAACTTATTTAAAGATTAAGTAAACATGCATCTTTGTATCTTTAGTCATACTAAATAAACTAATAGCAGTTCCTAGCAGTTATCACCTGAATTACTGTATGGAAAAGACACCTAAAAATTGGAAACTTTAAGTTGTGCGTGATTTGATATCATCACTTCAAAGTGATTAAGGTAAGACTACACAGACTGGCAGATAACTATTTGTGTTTCTTTAAAATTGATTACGCACTATCACAAACTGTTCCTCACAGGGGCACATGTGTGGCCCTGAGCAATGTCAACATATTGACTTATTAACTGCCTCTGTGACAGATGCGTGTGTATGTGCTGATTGTAATCCGTGTTGCTCTGATTAGCATTACACAATCCCTGCATTCCCAAGAGACAAGCTGTCAAAGCATGAGAAAAGTGGAGAAAGAGGAAAAAGGTTTAAAGAAAGAGTAAGAGGTAAGGGAAAGTGGGGAAAGAAGGAAGAAGGAAGAAAGAAGACTTTGCATGGGATTGTTCTGCATTACAATATCACAGAATTCTTCTTACTAATATATTTTCATTTTAATATACAACCATTTAAAGCAATATAACACAATGGAAATAAAAAAAAGACTAAATTTAAACTAGGAATTAAAATGGTTACATTGTAGTGAAAGATATGAATGAATAGACTCGAGCTTAATTTAATATGAATATTAAAATTACAGTGACAAGTTTTTATCATGATGATAATAATTATAATAAATAAGAGCCTCTGTGCTTTCTCTGATGGAAGTCATTGCAAATTTTAGATGAACATCAAAGACATACTAAGAATGGAAAAGAAACAACACATGGAGATATTAATAAATAATTTGGATAAAAAAATGAATAGAAAGAGGAAGCGATACCATTTTGACTGGAATGACGACTCAAATAAAAATCTTTAAATATGAGATTCCCCTTAAAACCTTTGTTCAAATATCATTTTCTCACAGTTCACAGTGGACGTGTGGAAGTAAAAATGTGGAAGTAGTGCAAGATCACTAAAAACAATTAACAGTAAACGTCATACAAAATACAATAAATGGCATTTCGAGTAGCATAACCCACTCATGTCGCATGACATTTGGCAAGAAGGTTCCTTTCATACACTGTGGAGAAATTGTCACATTTCAATTTAAGCTGTCTAAGCCGTCTTTACACATGTTCTGTATACCTGAACTTTTTAAAGATGTCACCAAATCGGAGGTGCTTGATAGAATGTAAACACATATATGATGGATAAAAATCCAACCAACTTCAATGCCTAACACCATCATACAATACACTCTACATTTAAGAAAATAAAACAAAACAGCTGCCACAAAGGTTTTACTATAATTACAGCATGCTATATGTCAAGACTGAGCAATTAATTTTCCCAAGGGGTCACACAGTTCTGCTCATGATTCATTTTATCTCTTTATAGCCTTATTGGGGTGGCCCTTCACAACAGTCCCAGTTTCTCACATGGGCCCTTGGGAAAGTTAATTACTCACCCCAGTGCTATTGTGTGCCAGGTTGTAAGCCAGCATGAAAAAAAGGCTATCTATTCTCAGGGTAGGTGTAGGGGAATTTGAATTTAAAAATGGCATGACATTAAAAAAAATTAAATCATTGCAGCAATCGTGTTTTTTTTCTTTGAAAATAAATAGACAAGATTTTCAAAGGTTAAACGTCATATGACTCATATTCTAAGTATTTTGTACACTGCTACGTTTTTCTGATGTTGTGTTTGTGTAACATCTGATGTAGACTGGTTGTGTTGTAAAATCTGAGATGTTCAGAATGTTTAGTTTACTGTTTGTTCTCTGATTAAAGAGCTACAGGACAAGTGAATGAACCATAACAGACTGGTGGTAAAGTACACTCAGATCCTATAACTGGTCCTGCGCTCATGTTCGCTCCCCTTCTCTCCCAAGAAGGGTTCTTGACCTGCTGTCTTAACTCACTGGCCTGTTTGCCCTCAACGATGTCACTTTCTCGCTTGATTTCGGTATTCTACACTTCTATCACGCCTCCAAACCAGTTAGAGGCAATTTAGAGCCTCATTCAGGACCAATTCAGGAAGGGAGGGTGGGAGAGAAAGAGGAAAAGAAATCTAATGAAAGCTCGTTCATATAACACAACCTCATGTGATTGTTGAAAATGCTTCAAATTTTTATTTAGCCCTGCTCATAGCTGGTCTTTCAGTTAATCTCACAGGTGTTTGACATGCTTGTGGTTTGGGCTGCGCGCCAGTGATTTTCCACACTTGGGACACAATTTATGGATCTGTTTTGACGCACACAACCGCACCATCATGTTGAAACAGGAAATGGCCCATGCAGCACACACACACACACACACGCACACGCACAGAAAGACTCGAAATCACCTAAGTAAAAATTACGGATAGGGGTGTTCACATGCTTTCGAAACTGTGGTTAGAAAGAGAAAGACGGGAGGGTAAAAAAAAGGGTGGCAAGAGGAGGACAGCACAGTCCAGACACCAAAAGCTAAAACAAAAACAAGAACAGAGAGAGCAAGCCAGTCCAGGTGATAGTTACCTGCCCATCAAGTCTGTAATTTATTCCTTGACGACAGGGCTGCGCTGGCGACATTTCCTCAGGGACTGTCTCCCGCGGCAACCTAATGGAGCCATGGGACCACACCCCCGTTTGTCCGGCTCTTTGATCACTGATGCCCTGGTCCTTGTAAATTGAGGTTTTGTTTGCAAGCTTGGAAAACCCCCATTTCTAAGTGTGTGCCACCTAAACAGGTAAAGATTGGTGACTCAGGCTTAGGTAACAGGAGCTGTTCAACCGCACTGACTGTGTTGTTTCTAAAATTAGCCACGGTGAAAATACAAAAAGGCTTTGAACTACTAAAAGACACATTCAGTATTTAAAAGGAAAGGGTAATCTTCTTCAAATGTCCTTATTTACAAGAAGAGTGGGTTGGAAAAATGAAATAAATATTAAATGATAAATCATACAATGAAAAGCAATATGCATATAACCTGCCTAAAGAGAATATGTAGCTTTTGTAATCATCGTCAAAACAGCAGTGAAATCAAAACTGCACCTAACATTTTATTTAAGTAAATTGTCCTGTCAAGAGTCATCAGATAAGATAATCATGATGACTTGCTATTTTGAAGCTGGCACCAAAGTATTTAAGTGCTTTGTTGCTATTGTGCAGAGGAGGGAGAGTGGATATATTGGACAAACAGTACAAGAATGTTGAAGATGGAGTTTCCAGTCCAGAGGAAAAGAGGAAGACCTCAGAGGAGGCCATCCAGAGGGTTGGTGTGACAGAAGAGGAGGCAAGGGATAGGGTGAGATGGAAGCAGGCGATCCACTGTGGTGACCTCTAAGGGATCAGCCAAAAGAAGAAGATATACGAGGTCTATGTTAAAGTTTTGAGCTAGGGTTTGTTTTTGACAAGAAATCACTGTGGTTCTTTTAATGTGCAGTCTTGTTAATGCAAGGGAATGTGCTGAAGTTGTATGTGACAGTGGTGCACTGTTATTAGCACTATATGTGCTGATGTGGGGTGGCTGCAGGTGAGGTACTAACTGGAAGGTTGGTGGTTTGATCCCAGGCTCCTCCAGTCTGCATCCTTGGGCAAGACACTAACCCCATGTTGCATCCATCGGAGTGTGAATGTGTATGAATGTTAGATATTAAGCACTTCACAACCTAGAAAACGTGCTGCTGTGATTGGGTGAATGAATTAGTTGTATAAAGCGCTTTGAGTGCTCAGATAGAGTAAAAAAGTGCTATATAAGAATCATTTAGTTACATATTTTGATTATTTCATCCAAACAACAGTGAAATGAAAACTATTCTTTGGACCAGTCTGTACCATTTGTTATCAAATAATCATGTTAAGGAGCAAACTGCAAAAATTGTCTGTTTAACCAAGTCTTACAATCTTATATCCAACCAAAAAGTCTTTTTGATTTTGTTTTGAGAGTGATATAATAACAAAGAGTCCAATGAATACAATTTTTAATCTTGCTTTGAGAATATATGACTTTTATTTTATATTTAGTTTAAAAATCTTATTAGGCTACTTTATATCACCAAGACACCGTCTGAGATCACATTGTATTTTAAAACCATTTTTACCTGTGAAATCTTGTTTCAAGACCTCTCAGTAACAATTTGCACACTTAGACTTCTGTTTAGCACACGGGTGAGAAAGTAGCACAGTGGTTAGCACTACTCCTTCACAGCACAAAGGTCCTCAGTTAAACTCCACCATCTGGTGTGGCTCTCGTCCACAGTCCAAAGGCATGTAGTTACTGGAGTTAAGTTAACTGGCGATTCTAAATTGTCTGTGGTTGATCGACTGGTGACCCAAAGAAGCCGACTGTTTTAAGATCTTTTCTCTCAGAGAGAGAAAAAAGCAATGCTAAATGAAGCATGACTTTATTTGACTTAAAAAAGATTTCTTGAAACACTCATTCCAAGTAACTTATTAAGATTTTTCCCACTTTCCCCCCAAGTCTAGATATCTTTTCTTATATCAAGAAATTTCAAGAAATTTGGCAGATTATTTCACTTGATTATAGCCTGTGTCTTCTCAAATTAAATACTTTCCCCCTTATATTTAACTACCCAATTCTTGCAATGCATGTTAAAGAGAGTTTGAGAGCTTTCTACTTCTTCTCTGTTGCAGGTATATGCGCTTCTCTGTTTTTTTTTTATGGATTTACTTGCCTATATATTCCACATTTCTTTATTCAGTTCATGAGGTTTTATATAAGTAAAACTGTATACGTGCAAACAAGGTCTGCTTTGATCTCTTTTAATCAAGGAAGGGAATGATGATGCTTGAGCAAACAAAGAAAAAAGAAAAGGACTTGTTATTTCTTCATAATATTGGACACTGAAAGCAGCTTTAGCAGAACAGCTCTGTCAATGCTCTGCACTCCACCCAAATTGTTAGTGTGTCCGAGGGTGGAAATAATCTGTTTAGCAACTTTCCTGGGAAGTTGCAGAGTTAGACCTACCACAGAGGCAAGAGAGTGAATAAGCATATTTCCAAAAGTATTGAAACATTTATTTAAGTCCAGTGTGGACTGCACATAAAATGTAGATACATGATAACTGTGTGGCTCTGAAACAGGGTTGCTTAAATAATTAATCATTTGTGTGACATCATTGTGATTGCATCCATAATTCGACTGACAAGAAAACCACAAGAAAAAAATCACATGCAGTATTTCAAAGACGTTTTCAATACTGCCCACACAGTGTGTTGGAAATGCTGTTTCTGAGAAGCGCAGTGCAGAAAGCACATAACCACTGGACACAGCGCAGTCACATGAGCACTTCATATTAAACTTTAAGGTGAAATATTTGTTCACCTGACAGCGGTAGCAGTTTCACCTTCAGTCCAGTTTAAACTGTGAACAATCTCAGTCAGATATTTAGCAACAGTGTCTGAGTATGTGTGCGTGTGCATGATTGTGTGTCAGTGTGAAGGGAAGGTCTGGCATCCCCCTTTCCCCTCCAGGGGCTAAAACCAAGCTGTCATCTCATTCATCCCTCAGTGACAACCGAGAAAGAGGGGAGGAGTGAAGAGAGTGGATTTTTTTTAAAATTCACTTGTAAAAAAAAAGTGACTGTGGCACAAGAGGAAGAAAGGAAGGAGTGAAAATGGAAACGGAGATAGGTGAAGCAGAGAAATAAAGTAAGAAATATGGGGGCAGGGGGGGATTGAATAGCTAAAAAAAGAGAGGAGATATTTGAGCTTGATGATGGGAAGAGACACAATATTGCAAAAATGGAGATGAGAGAACGGGGAGAAGGAGGCAGGCAGAAAGAATGGAAGTGCAGAGAAGAGTTGAGCAACAAAGAAAGATAAAAAAGAGGGAAAAAAAAGGTGAAATCAGAGGAAATAGCAGAGATTGTGAAAGCAAGATGACGAGATGGGAGTTATTGACAGAAAAGGGATGTGAACATGTGGATTTGTTTGCTGCTGACAGAACAAGACAGTGGTGGTCATGTGATTAAACAGAGCCGTGAAAATGAGGAAAAACTTCTATGTATTTCTCCATTCTATGAATATCCTCATCTGTCGACAGATGTCTTTGTTCCACTGAAGATTAAGATCCAAACCATGTGCTAGCACTCTATAAAGGACTATAAGAGTGCTGTGAGATGTTTAACATAGAAAGCAGAAGTAGGAAAAATGTGCTCAATCAAACCAAGATCAAGGAAAATGTATCACTGTGATCACAGCAGGCAAACAAGGATTGTATCTGCCCACAATTTGCAAGTGGAAAGGCTGATTATCGTGGAAATTCAGATTGTGATTAAATTCATGTTTAGTACTCTAGATAATATAATTAAACTCACTGACTTACTGTCCCATGATCTTTTATGTCCCTATCCCAAATCCAGGAAATACCAAAGGAAAGAAGACAAAACTTGTAAAAACGAGAAAAATTTCTCCTTGCTGATTTGTGCTTATTTTGCGATTTTTTGAGCTAATCTGCCTTCTTGAAAAGCATGAGGTAACGCGCTTCAGAACTGACCTGCAAAAAAAAATCTCCAAGAAGCAAAGTTTGTACAAAAATCAAACAAACAAGCAAACTGGAATGTCAAACATGTTGACAGACAGGCCGAGTGGCAACACCTCCTACTGTCCTCTCTGCCCAGAAGGGAGAATTTACACGCACATCCTGGGGGTCCTCCTCCCCTCCATATTGCTACCGTGCCTCTGGCAAGCTGTAAAGCAGCAGGTTTGTGAGTTTTTGGGGTGTGGATGATCCAAACTATTGACCACTGCATTGCAATCACTACCATAGCTGAATCAGCAAGATGGCCTCTCCCTGGGAGCGACATATGTTTTACTGTCTGTCTGTCTCAGTCGTCCTCCTACACACACACACACATGCACGCACACACCACACACACACATACACCGTGTCCCCTGCTAACACCTCCTCGGGTCAAACAAATCCCTTTCAAATCTGGGCCTGCAGCCGCCACGCAGGGGGTAAGGCGGGGTGACTCTCAGTGAGTGAAGCTCAGCTTGCGTGCGTTTGTGTGGGTCTGGGTGTGTTCACATGACTTACTATGTGTGTATGAATTCCTGGATGTTCACGTAAACCATATCATAAGAGTCATAAGATTCTCAAAGAATTTTTTGAACCTTTCATTTTCATTTCCTCATATGTAAATGCAATAGGAGGAACTTGTTTGTTTTAAAATTAAAGTAAAATTAAAGGGCAAATTATTATTTCTGCAATTTGAATATCATTGTTTTTTATTCATCCTTCTTCACAAATACAAGACGTCACATGTGTTAACAGCCGGTCAAGTCAACATAACTAAAGCTGTCTCATTGAGATGCATTCAAAATAACAGTTGGCTTCGTCCACACATCGTGAAGATAAAAATGAGGTGTCTATTTAATACATGAACTAAAATTCAATCCTAATTTAAGTAGTTTAAAGTAAGCGCTTCCTGTCAAGATTAATTTAACTGAAAGGAAAACTTGTTAAAAGGAAGCGTGACATTCCCCACAACACTCATGGAGTGAAAAACCGTGTGTGTGAGCTTACCTCAGATAATCATCAGGAGAGAACGGGGAAATGGCCTGCAGGGTGAAGCGACATATCCCACATGCTTCTGCCACCAAAAAAGACTCAGTAATACTTTCCATTCTGTGTGTGTGTGTGTGTGTGTGTGTATGCCTCTGCAGCTGTGTGTACTCTTCATGCACACTTGCATAGACTCAAGTGCACAGGAGCTCTGGCTTTGGCTATTTTGACTGTTTTTTCATTAGTTAAAGCAATTGACTTTTTAGTAAATTGCTTTAACTAGCAGTATTATGCATCTGCTATAGGAAGGAAAGATCTAGTGACTTGAATACAATGACAAATGACCTCAGACTTCAGTGGATTAGACTGAATTTACCAAAATAAATAAAGCTGGGAAACTCCCGTCCAGGTTTTCATTGCCTTGTTGTCTTAGAGCTGCCATTTTCATTGCTATAAGAGAATTGGTGTTGAGGATTTTGGGTGGAGTTTTCTACATCTGTAGATTCGGTTGTTTGACTAAATCGACAGAATGGGGCTGCCACTGGGGGATTTTTTGGGGCTGGGTGGAGGATTTGGGTTGCGGTTTGGTTTTTCTGCAAGCTCTCTATCAAAACTTGGAGAAGTTTAACAAAGATTACATGAAAAGATATGGGAGTTAGGATAAGAGGCCTTTTTGTGGTATCTTAGGTAGATTTTTTACTACATGGCTGCATTACTGGACACTTCTGGATCTTATACACTTGTGTGTCTTTTCTCCAAGTTATCAATTCTGTAAAAAAAAAAGAAACAAAGAAACAAACATCAGAACATATATGGGGATCTGTTTGTCCAAGGTTTTCCTGTTACCTTCTTTAACAGTAACAGGGAGAGTCATCTTTGTTTTGGCGAGTCCCGCTCTCCTTGTTTATAATCCTCTAAGGCCAATTCACTGTCTCAGACATGGGAATTAGACCAGTAGATTAAACTAAAAAGAATTAGCCTGTTGAGTTTTCTCAGCAAACACAACAGCCCCTAAACTCCCCCAACATATAAGCTGCTCACAGGCTCTTTAGGTCTGAGACACACACTAAAAGACATGAATATATACACACAACCAATTAGAGCCACAAACATACACATAATGAGCCTCACTCACAGACACCCAGCCTTCTGTGTTTGCATGTATGTATGTAAACATGTTATGTGAACAGTCATGTGAAAAAGAGTTTTTCACAGGACTCTGGCAGTCCAGAGAACAGAATCTTTCCCTTGGCAACCCTTGCGAACAATCGATATTTAGTCAGTCTTTTTCTAATTGTAGAGGCGTGAACTTAGGTTAGCAAGCTAACCAACGCCTGTAGAGTCTGTGATGTAGCTCTTGGGATTATTGCAATGATGATCTGACTCTTGGATGCTGCAACATCTACTCCTTAGAAGACTGAAGATCGCATTGTGCTTAAAAACACCTTGAATGCCCCAGACCCATAAACTGCCAAAACCTGTGGTTTTATAGAGGTGGTCACAGTTGCTGATGATCAGTTAATAAAGTATATTTAATTAGCAACACCTGGCTACTAGGTACCCTCTTATTTTTCTCACATTTTTCCTCAACCTAACGGTAAAGACGTATGGATAAAATTTACGTGTACCAATGCTAATGTGACAAAGCTTTGTATCAGTAGGATTTTTCATTTATCTTGAATGTGACTTTTTTTGTTCTTCCAGTGTCAACACAACACCGATTGACAACAGCAAAGCAAACAACGATAGGCAACACTGCTGCTTGGTGTGTTAACATCTCCTGAACAACTGCACTCTTGAGTAATCGGAGCTCTGTTAGCAAGTGCTAATTGACTTGGCAAATGTTAGTTCACTGTCATTTAGTTGACACTTAATTTCCTCAGTTACATTAGTTACCAGAAACACTCCACACTCTTATCCACTTGATTAAAAATGTTCATCATTTCGTCACGCTTTAATTGTCTGTCAGTTCTCCGGTGACTTTTGTTGGAAAGCGTATATGTACTTGTTACAAAGAGACAACTGATATAACTCAAGAGGAATTTTATCTTAGGAATGTGTTGAATTTTTTTTTTTTTTATCTCTATTAATTGCTATTACGCCCACATTTAACTGCATGTTTTTAAAGACTCTTTCTGTTATAAGGCTTCCATAGTTCTGCAGAAAGTTTCAGAACATCAAGAATGATAAGATCTCTTTTTATTATTAAATACCAACCGTTTCAAGGAAATCAAGAAAAGGAAACTCCACAGCTTATGCAGAACAATAACAGCGTGTAATTAGAAAATTAAACTTGGAGTGATTCTAGTGAATTTTGTTTAAAAATAATGTGTCTACTAGTTCCATGCAGATACAACTAAAACTGATTACATTGTGCTTTACATCAATCAGGTTTGGACAACAAGCATAACACAGGCTTCTACTGCTGAACTGTTACCTCTCATTTGCCAGTGTCTGTATGTTAGGACCAGTGTTGGTCAAGTTACTTGAAAAAAGTAATCAGTAACTAATTACTGATTACTTCCCCAAAAAAGTAATCCCGTTACTTTACTGATTACTTATTTTCAAAAGTAATTAATTACTTAGTTACTTAGTTACTTTTTAAAAACACGATTTACAACCTGAATAGGTGATAAAGTGATAGATCTTTCAGCCCAGTTCTACTTTTTCTGCATAATCCATCATACAAAATGTAATCAAATGGAAAAGTCTCCTTTTTTTAAAACTTGTTTTATCAGTTTTAATCTTTTAACTTTATGCATCAAGCAAAAATTTAATTATATGCAACATTCTCTGACTTGAAGAAATTTGTTTAACATTTAAACCTATTTTCTGCACATTCCAGCACATAAAATAAAATATTTTTTGTGTTTACACTCAGTCTTTCAAATAGATGCAAGTAAAACACAGCAGAAAATAAATAAAATCAAAGACTAGTGGTCCTGTTGCTCTATTTTCACCTGTAAAGCAGGCGGAGGTTTGCCCTGGTGCAGGTGTGCCGCAGCGGTCAGTGGAAGAATCCGTGAGTTTCTCTGTGAATTTCCCATTACGTCGTAGCGCACTCGGTGCTTGTTTAGGGTTTTTTTTTCGCTGTAAAAAGAAGTTTTCTTCCCACGCACAACGGACGCTAATGTTTTTGTCACTTTTTATAGAATCAAACTCAAAGTAAGGTCAGTACTTCCATGCTTTAGACGCTGCACGCTCATACTCTCTCCTGCACTTGATATATGATCCATTGTTAATCTGCACACAGCTGTTGTCACGAACGTCGCACTCGCTTACGTCACTGTCATGAGACATTCTCGCAAAAAAAATCATGGTTTTAGTAACGCAGTAACGCAGCGTTCCTACGGGAAAGTAACGGTAATCTAATTACCGTTTTTGCAATAGTAATCCCTTACTTTACTCGTTACTTGAAAAAAGTAATCAGATTACAGTAACGCGTTACTGCCCATCTCTGGTTAGGACACATCATTTGTCACCTGTACTTTTAAGTGCAACTTTAAAAAAACCCACTTGAACATTCAGCCAGTGATGCTCCTTCTCTGACATCGGATTGATCCTGAGGGGCTCTTTTGCTCCCCAAATTGCATTGCAAGTTTTTATTTATTCAATTTTTTTAAATAAGGGATAAACTGAAACCTCTGTTGAATTAGTGACTCTAACTCAGGTGACTTTTAGCTTGTATCAATAGACAGTTCAGAGAATGCTAGTACTGGCTCATTCCCTGGCTTTGTTCTTTAGCTTGTTGATGCTAATGCTAGTGGTTTTGGGACATTGGCTACATAAACAAACAATGGAGGGAAGCTGATTGCATTTACCTATGTATGGTTGACTTTGTGTGTGTGTGTGTGTGTGTGTGTGTGTGTTTGAGCTGTAAAACTAAAGTTCTCTTTAGTTAATTCTCATAAGCATACACATTCAAACCTCAGTCTAAGCAACAGAAAGAACCGATGGTCATTAGTATAAGGTACTCTTTTAGCAAAGCTAGGATAGTTGAGTAAAGCTTTGATCCAGAATTTCTGCACATCTGAACTCTATAAAGCAAGTTATTTTCATAAATAAGATTGATTTAACTGTTATGGAAATGATCCCACTTAATATTCCTTCCTGTTACAGTGGTGTCTATTTTTTTTTACGTTTGGCTAGGGATTTAGTTTTTGTTTAATAATTACTGTTTGTTTTTAAACTACAGTTAATAACAGTGGGCTATAATGCAAATGAATAGTTTTCTCTGAGAAGAAAAGTTTGCATATTGTGTACCATTTGGTTATTATCTGATAAAAAAACAATTGCGTTCTGAAAAGACTACATTAACCTCTATCAATTCAAGTCTTGTGAAACCCGATTTCAGCTTCCAATGCAAATCAGTTTTAGAACTTGCTGTTACATCAACCATACAGTCTTACTTTCTCTGTCAATAATGTGTGAAGTGACAGTGAAGAGGCCAAGGGTCAAAGTCACAAGGCTTCGACAGTACAACCTCACAAAAGATATTCACAGCTTTTTTTCACAATGATGGGCGAGCTCTTAATGATGATGGACATTGCTGTCGTGGAGAGTCACAGCATTGTTCCGCTGACATTCCTGCCAGTCATTTGGGGTTGCGTTTGCCTGCCCACCTCTTTCCATAACAAAGACCTGGGTCACCTGACGCCCCAACTTCACCCATTTCACTCAGCAGCCTCCCAGCTAAAGTAAACACACTGTTAATTCAGGATAATTCACCATAACCTATAGCCCCGGTCATATAAATTCCTCACCTCTGTACCTCCTCTCTTTATCTTTATCTCCTTTCCTTCTCTAGAATGTGGATATTATGTAGCTTTCAAAGAAAATCCAATAATCTCCAACGTTACAAATGAGCAACATTAGAGAGTTAACAGTTTTCTAACTGGCATAATTACATTTCTGATAATACTGTGTCTTTACTGTTTTGGGGTTTTCACATTAGTTAATGAATTCACTCAACTTTTATTTGAAGCCATGCATTTTCACATCACTTTGTTACACTGTGGAAAATTGTAATTGGAGTTGATCACCACCAGGTAAAGGTAAACTGACATAACATGGCTTTTTTCCATAATCAATAGGCAACTATTGGAAGGGTTGCCGTGGAATTAAGTGTGAGCATTCAAATATCCAACATGAATTATCCTGTTACATTTTTTAAAGCCTAATCATCAGATCAAATTTGTTTATGAATGTTCTACACCTGCTTCTTTAATAATACTTTAATACTTAAATAATACTCATTAGGGTCAGTGTAAGGTGTGTATAAGGAAATAATTCCTCATTAACTTGGCGTGCATCATATTAGCATAACATAAGTAGCTAGCACAGTCGTGAATATAGTATTCGAATCAAGTATTAGCAACCTCAAAGTTTTTATGCTTCAATTACACCTCGTGTGTCTGTTAGTCCGCTAGGGTCTGCTCAGGTCCTAAATAAAGTTTTTTCTGAACTTGTCCATAGAGAATTGAGGTTACAACACCAACTACACATGTGGCCCAAGCAGGTATAAGAAATATAACAGGTATTACTCTTCCTGTTGGGAAGCACTGTTGGGTGTAACATGTAATCACGTTACATTTTTCAGTAATTACCAAATTCAGTTACAATAATATTGTGACTTGAATTAGGTTCTTCAGTTATTTGCTCACTGGGCAGATAGAGAGATAGAGAGGAGTGTGTAGGAGAATATAAATGGTGGAGCGGTCAACAGTGGAGATATAAACATTCCTTTTATTTTAATTGCATAAAAGGACAAGAGAGTGATGGTAAAGTTTAAACTGCGTCCAGGACAGAAACAATTGCATTACACAGAAAATTCGGCTCTTTGCAAAACAACAAGCTAACACAAAGCTAGCCAATAATAACTAGTTGGCTGTTCTAGCTTATTGTGTTGTTACCTATTGTTTGTTGTCCTGTTTTATTGTTTGTTTTAATTGTCGCATGTTTTTACTGACTGTGAAGCACTATGGTCAACACTGTTGTTTTAATATCTGCTATATAAATAAATTTTGATTTGATTTGATTTGATTTGAATAATGCAGACTCAGTACAAGGGATGGGAATCGAGAATCGGGTCTTATAGAAAACTAAGGGTAAATACTAAGAGAGAAATTATATGTGTGTCCTCATTGGGATAAGGATTTGTGTTGTTGTGTGGGACTGTAGACTATATTATTAACTGGTAATTATGAGGCAATACGTTTCAGGTCAGTTTATGGAGTAACAAGAAAATAATATACTGAGTAGTGTGATGAATTGTCTCTGGGGAGTAATTAAGTAACAAGTAATGTGCAATAACCTTTTTTGAGTACCAAATTCAACACTGGGAATTTGCCTTATCTTTATCTCTATCGATGCACTGAGCTATGGGTAAGTTCAACATTACATAGGCACTCTTTTAAAAGCCACCTCTAAGACCTGTACCTAATTGGGAACTGGTTGCTCACATTACCACTTAAAACAACAAAAACAAAAAAGCATGCACCATTGTCCTCAAATTTGCCAGTCCCCAAAAAAACCTGGAACCACTTATAACACAATCGGTAGGATCGGGAGTTCCACTATGTTGATAAAACATGAAAGAAGTAGCAGCTTCTGCTATGTACAATAAATAGTTTGACTCTCAGTACAGCTGAACTGCTGGTTCTCAAAAAGCATTTGGCACCAGCCCCATCTTGAAAGACAAGAAAGGTATTTTGGATTTTTCATATCTTTATTATACATTGTAGGTTTTTGTGTTGTGAATTTGGTTTAATTTGAATTTGATTTCCAAAAAAAAAGAAGAAAACATTTCTAAAAGGTTGGATTTTGCAACAAGCATGTGTGAAAGTACAGCACCAGACAGTACTCATTACTGCATGCTGTTAAACACTGTAGCTAGTAGGCACGAAATACCAAATGAAAGTCTTAGGTGAGCAGTGGAAGTTGAAATACAAAGCAGCCACAAATATGATAACAACACAACCATGAAAGAAAACAAAAGCAAAAAAGCTTTGTATTCCTTAAAAGGCTTAAAGACAACTGTTTACTGTCCTGCATCTTATTTAATGGGTTACTAGTTTGAGATCTCCAGTGACTTTCCACTGGACTCTGATTCATGCTCTGCCTCATAAAAGTGGCTCCAGCAGTGTTTGTCGTCTACCTATTAGCTTCAGCAATAGGGTAAAAAGATCCAATGAAAAACAAATGGAACGATCCATAAAAAAGCAGAGGAAACACACACAGAAAGCCTCTTGTTTTGATGCCCGTTCAGGTGTAAAATGTGGAGAAAAGCATTTGTAAAAGGGAAATCCAATTGCCTGCAAGGAAATGTGGCAAGTTTGTATTTCACAAGTTTCATATTCTCCTTGTCTGTTCACAGACAATCGAATTGCAGTGAAATAATCAGCAGAAAATGCTGAACGTTACAGCAATTAATGACAAAGTCGTAGGTCAGCGAAGGTACTTTTTAAAGTTTCCTCTTCCAAGCTGTTTCCAATTTAAATTTTTTGTGCAATACCTTTATTTCCCTTAAAGATAAATATTTATTTATTTCCCTTCAGCTACATTTTCTCTTTCCTTTTCTGCAGAATCTCTTTCAAGTTTTGCTTCCATGACCTCACTTAAACCCCGACTTTTTGTTTGTTTTGGAATTTGATACTAAAATAGAAATTTGAGATAGGTTTTAATGTGACAGTTTAAAAGTGCAGGGAAAATATGGATATATGTTGGCTGTTTTTCTGTAAGAGGAGATGCACTTCATTCCCTTTTCTTTTCTCCTCCTCATGCCACAGTGAACGGATCATTCATCCTCTTATCAGGTGAATCCTCCCCCCCCCCACACACACCTACCTTCGACCCCCATTTACCTCTCTCTTTCTCGAGGCCTTTGTCCCGTCCGACAATGGGGCGATCAGGGGTGAGGGGTGTATAGAGCGGTGAAGGGGTGGTAAAAGAAAAAAAAAGAAAGGTGGTGTTGATCCCTCGTTCTTTATGGAGAGGTGGTTCAGATAAATAGGGGCCTTTTCCCCCTCTTTGCTTTGTCGAAGGTTCGGAAGCACAAAGAAGGGGTTTGTGCATGTGCATGTGCGTGCGAGAAAGACCCTGGACCCAGCCCCCAGCTCAGCTATTTCAGGTCACCTACCACATAAGGGAAAATGGCCTAAAATCTCAACTCTCACCAAAACACTGATTTTAAATGTAAAAGTTGAAACTGTCCAGGCGGAAAAAATTGAGGTGAAAGTTTGGAAACTGCTCAAGCACTCACATTAAATAATTAATTAATGAATCATGTATTTGAAATAAATATTTTCATGATCATTTCAATAATATATATATAATAAATTCATATGTATTTACCTTTATTTGTTATTTTAATTGTCAAGAGTTGTTCATTAAGTTTATATTTGATAAAAGGGAATGATATTTGAATTTGAGTTACATATTTCCCTTGTCCCTGCATATTCATTCATACAAACAGTGTCAATGCACCCATCTGGTGATCTACTGGTGGTTTGCTGGTTTATGTCCGACAATATTTTCACAGACTGGCCTTTAAGGTGTTGCGGATAAATACAACAAAATAAAACCAGTACCGGTACCCAAAAAAAAAGAAGATTTATTCATAACACATGGGAAGACACCCAGGGAAACCGAGTTAATGATAAAAACGATATAAAATAACATTTTTGTACTTTACTTTTTTACTTTAAGTAAACTGGGTGACTTTTGTACTTAGGATTGGTTAAGAACAGTGTATTTTATAGTCTTATACTATTGCTAGATTTTACCTTCCTTGATAGAGAACATGAGCTATAAAGGGAAAAAAATACTTCTCTCATGGTTGTGTCACCAGCATTTCATTTAACATTGCGTTTGGCACCAATCATCTCCATCAATCACTATGAAACTAATTCAAGAATGAAACTCATTTACAGGTTTTGAACTTTTCAACAACTACATGCAGTCAGTGTAGTCTCCAGCTTGACATATTTCTTTGTGTCCTTAATTGAATGATTGGATTTAAAAATGTTGTTGTTATTCTCATTTTCTTGTCATTTAGTAATAATTAAAGAAATCTGTGAAAAACTGTTTAAAAAAGAGTTTTTATAATGCTTTGCACACAGAGCTAGACTGTGAAGCGTTCTGATTTGTCAGGTTTTAATATATTATGAAAAAAGTCAAAATACAGTGAATCTAACATTTTTCTAGAACTATAACACTCACACTTGTCCTGCCATTTAGCCTGAGGTTAGCTTTGCGGTGACCCAGGGAGGCCTGGAGCTGTCAGCACCCCTGGGAGGAAGCCTGACTTCTGGGAGAGAGAGAGAGAGAGAGTCACCTGTGCCCCCCCCTTCCCTCCTCTATATTCTCCCCTGGAGGAGATCAGAGAGCTGAGAGTGGAAGGTGAGGACAGAGGGCTGCTTTTCTCCCACACTACACTCAAAAATCCCCAAACCAATTTTATGACTGAAAACTCTTGAAACACAAAAGCAAAAAAATGATTTAATGTTTATTTATGTCATTTTTTACCAGCATAGACTCAAAATAAGGGAACAGTTAGAGGAAGCTTCATCTCTTGTAGATTACTGAGATCACAAGAAGCAAACACCAAAGAAGTCAAAGGTCACAAACACAACAAATCAGCCATGAAGTCCCATGAGTATTTAAGACATTCTGAAAAACCCTTCTGTGGCAGAAGGTACAACACATATGCTGTGTTTTACATTATGATTACATAAATATCAGGTGAATATCATAAAAAAAGGTTATGTGAATACTGCATGCAAAGAAAAATGAAATGAATAAATCAGTCAGCCTTATAGATCAATGGTCTGTGGCAAGGGTCAGAGAGAAAGAGCGATGGTATGCAGGTATGTGTGTATGTGAGTGAGTGTGTCTGAGCACTGAAAGGGAAAGGCTCCATTAAAGCTCACCTGTTCTAACCCCTGCAGGTATGTTACCTTCCTTTCATTCATTCATCCATTCTTTCATTCTCCGGCTTCCCCCCTCTCCCTCCATCAGCCGCCCGAGGCGGCGCTTTGAACTCACAACTGCACCTCTGTGTGAGAGCGTGGGCCTGAGTGTGTGTGTGTGTATAGTCCTTCTGAGACATGGGATACATAACATTGCTGGCTTAATTAGTTTGTTAAAGCAATGGCGTTCTGTCATTCAGACATAGGCTGTTTTTTTTTTAGTGTTCTTCAACGCTTCATTCAAATATATCCATCATAGTGATGGAGCGTGAGCTGCTGTATACGGCCAAGAGTGACACTGTGTTTTTGAAGCTGACACGTTCCAGTGCTGTCATATTAATGGGAAGGAGTGCTTGTCTGAAAGAGGCTTAAGTTTCAGAGAGAAAAAGGGCAAAGTATGCAAGTGAGACATTGATGAAGCGATGAGGCTAAAGATGAAAATAGGTCATTTTCCCAATTAATAATATTTGTTTAATGAACCAACTTCACTTACTTATGTCGTAAAGCAGCGGTTCCCAACCCCCAGGCTATGGATTGGTACTGGTCCGTCAGTTGTTTGGTACCGGGACGCGAGAGTTGAGGTTTGGGTGTGAAATTCATGGTTTTCGGGGTTTTTAGCGTTGTTTTTTTAATCGTTTTCCCTGGGTCTTTTCCCGTGTGTTATGAATAAATCTTCTTTTTTTGGTACCAGTACTGGTTTTATTTTGTTGTATTTATTCGCAACACCTTAAAGGCCGCTCCGTGAAAATATTGTCGGACATAAACCGGTCCGTGGTGCAAAAAAGGTTGGGGACTTTATGGCACACAAACGCAGGGCCTTACATAGGCCTCTAATGGCATAGAGAGAGAGCTTTTCTTGTGTGTGTGTGTGTGTGTGTGTGTATGTGTGTGTAGGTAACATCCCTGGAAGCTACACAGATCTTATCTCAGCTTTTGTCCAAGCTGTTAAAAGGTGTGTGTGGGTGTTTACATCAGGCTGCATCCCATCTACTGCTGATCAATTTGAAAACCTCGTCTACCTGTCAAATCCTCCAATCACAGTGAGACAACGTCATCATTAAGACTTCCTTTAGACACATATATACAAACACTGAGACAGTACGCCATTCATGTATGAACAGACCATCAAAACACCAGGCAATAAGGCAACATGAAAAATCAGCAGAGGAAAAAGAGCTTTATAAAAATGTTTGCTGCAAATCAGCAAGCTTCAGGCTTGTGAGTGATGATTGACTCAGGGCGCAGTATCTTCAGCCTCAGCTCTTGAGTGATGCGTGATGTTGCAGTTCCAAGACTATGATGCCAGTCAAGCAAAGTTAATGGTGTGTGACTGCAAAGTTGTAAAGCATCCCTAAGCAGTATGACCAGGTGTTGACTAGAACTGGGAAGAGAACTCTAACCTCTATAAGGTCACTGGATGAGAGGCCTAAACAGAGAGGCCTTAATTAGGGAAAGCAAATTTTCTTGCAGTTATGATATCTCATAAAAACGCTTTAGTCTAAAACTGATGACTCAGCATAATGGATTTTATAGTTTGTAGCTGGGATTTAATTGGATCATGGAAAATATTTTGCACTAATTTACTTGAATCACTTTAAATCTCAAACACAAATTACATGCCATAGTCTGGACAATACCTCCACCTGGATTACTCACTAGATCACTGAATATCTTAGGATCCATGACCTCCCACACTTTTGATTTTGGATGTCAAACAGTGTTATGGATTATGCCCCCTGAACCCAACAACAGTAGTTTGATCTTTGATAAAGTGACTATTGAACCTCCATGCCATTAAAGCTGAAAGGCGGGCATCTAAGGTCACACCTGTCTATCCTAAATTGACCTATCCTTCCCATCATCCTTTGCGATTATGAATCACCTAAACGGAAGTACAGACAGATGCACAAACACACACACACATGGCCTTGTTTCAGGAGAACAAGTTGAAGGATTGATTGGAAGGTTGTCTAAACAAGTCAGTGAATGGAGAGACGTTAATGTGCGGAAGCGTGAGTGCGCTCTAGATTCCCATCTCTGTGAGACTAAATTAAGAGTTTTAGAGCTTGAGAGTGAAGATATTTTCTGTGTGATCTGTCAGACACCTGACACCTGATGAGAATTGAGTATTCTGCCAGGTTGTGCGCCATTCCTCCATTCTTATGTTAAAATGCATACCTGCTGTGTCCTCCCTGCTGACGGTCCATTGTCAGACCTGACCCGCTCAGTGGGGTTGTGTCTACACCAACCAGCAGGAGTGCTTGAGTGTCTGTTTGAGTTTGTGTGTGTATGTGTGTGTGTGTTACCTGGCTGTTCTTAGAAAGACAGACCGTCAGACACTGACGCCTCTGACGTAGATAAATATTCAGAGTTATACCATAAAATGTTCCAGCCGGTAAAAATAAATAAAGAAAGACATAATCTTGAAATGAAGAACTAAGAAAATGGCATACCTCTCAAATTATCACAAGAAGAGGAAGATGATAAGAGAATGAAAAGCAGGAATACAAAGTTTTAAAAGAGATAAAAGTAAAAAGATCTTAGAGGATGCCTCAGAGATTAAGATTAACTACACTAAATTTGAGACTTAAATCTTATTCTTTATACCACTTTATAACCAAAGACTAATTTATTATTATGAGAAGGAAAAGTGGCACATTGTTTGATACCACTGGTATATGGGATCATATGCTGTAGATAAGTGGCACAGTATAGGTGTTACACTGTCTTATGTGCAGTAGTGGAATGAGCACTGGAGCACTGCAAGGAGGAAACACAAGGGGTTTATCTACAATGTTTTGTTGTTTTTTTTACTTCAGTGTAGACTTGGCAAAAATCACTTGAAAACATGTTGTGGACACATGTTGCACACAAATGAATGGGGTCATATTTAGATGGCTCAGAGTGAGTGCAGTCTGAGAAAGGAAGTGATAGAAAAGGAAAAATCAAAATGGAGACGAAGGAAGAGTCAACCACTCTCTCCCCCTCTCTTTCTGTTTTATGAGTGTGTGTCTCTGTTCTGTTTACATGTTAAAAGCTCTTTAATAAGAAGCTGCAGGGGAAGCTAGCAGACAGAAACCTTTCATCTCAACCTGTCCTGTCACACCCAGGGGTAGAGGGGTAGGAGGGGAACTTTATTTATGGCTGTGTGCAGGTTGGCTCTTTGTATGGAGCACTCACACAGTCGTCTGAGTCAGACTGCAGGCTCCAGAGGAAGACGAGTAGGAGGGTCTGGTAATCCATTACACAATACATATTACCTGCTTGGAGTAAAGTAATACTAATGCCATCTACATGAACTGTAGGGAGGATAATTTAAGATATTCTTCATTCTTCAATCAAAAACTTTTTATCATGCAATGAAATATATCCTTTACATAGTTTACTGTTTTGTCACTTTACTACATAATGCAAATTATGTTGTATTTATTGTTTATTTATAACTGCTTGCAGGACGGTTGTGTGATCTCTGCTCACTGAGCAACAAATTACCCTTTAGGGTCAATAAAGATCCTTGATCGTTGCTTTTTTGGAATAAAAATGTATTTTTAGAATTGTTTTTGCATGTAACCTTTACCAACCCTGTTTGATGGACTAGCCTATATTTCACTTAGCAGGTATCTCTTTTGAGAGAGAGAAAAAACGTAAACAAAAAAGCTAGACACACTGATAAAGATCTTTTTTAAATTTGTGAACATGAGCGTGTCACGTTCTCTAAACCTTGTTTTTCCCCTCAAGTACTCGAGATTTGATTTAGCCTTTATATACATTTATTTTCAAAGAGAGCAAAATGCACCACAATGAAAATCACAAAGAAAACATTCAAGTAAGGATAAAGAAATAAGCAGAAACTTTAATAGGTAGTATGGTAAATTATGTTGTGAAGATACTTTCTGTCCTATCAAGGTCACTTGAATCACCAGAGTGGTGATGAGAACCTATATGAGCTCAGAAACTCCAAGTTGCTGTAATCAATAGTGAATATTAAGCCACAGAAGCTATTAGCATGTTAGCGTCTTGAGCTACAAACACACAGGAATGTCTCCATTGGTGGTTTGGGCCAGACAGCACATCCCAGTCCCACGGTCAGCATGAGCACCCAGGGAGAGGAGCCAAATGGAACCGCAGGAGTTAGGGACAGTAAATAGTCCCAAAGCCCAGGAAGGAGATTTAGTGAATCACTTCATTTTATTCACCAGTAAGTCACACAGGCCTGCTCAGTGCCCTCCTGGCAACATCTACAGCTTCTTGGAAAAAATGTTTTGGCAAGTGGTTGCTGGATGTTCCTGGCTGTCGCCAAGAACAATCAACTATTTTTGGAATGGTTTTCAGAGGATGCTGTATCAGAAATGACACTGCAAGCTGATAGCCACGGTCACCTGCAGTTTGTATCGATGTCACCAATATATGTTTTTATTATCCCAGCAGCCAAAAAATCCTCCTATAGCTCAAAAGGGTCAGATAATGAATTCATACTATATATAATGCAAAAAGGATTGTAACAATATACCAGTTTCATATGCCTTGAAAATACACTAAAGTTAAAAAGAAATCTTTAAACTGCATATTAATATCATGTTATTATAAAGGTCTAGTACAAATGTAAAGTGGAGTAAAATATTTATTAGGGACTAATCATATCTTTTCCATATTAAATTTGTAACAAACTGGGATAGGAACATAAAGAGTTCCACTGTGAACTCAGATTAACTTAGTGCATGATTAGACAGTCTTATTGTGAACTAACACACCACAGAGCACAATAGTAAAACTGCAGACTTCTAGTTTCTGTAAAAATGCGACTTAATCTCATGACTGTGTTCATGTGGATCCCCATGAGGGTGGCACACGAACATAGCAGCGTGAAGGAGGAAGCTCTCAGGTTGCAAAATGTAAAGGTAAATGTCCTAGATATGAAAAAGTTTTGGAACAAGCTAACAAGATACTATTTTATTAAGTTCAGCAGCTTCCTCTTTTACTCACATTTTCTTGTTTTCTTAAACTCTGTGGAAACAAAAAAAATATTCCAGCAACACAGACAGTAATATAATAGTTGTGATGTGGAAACGCTGAAACATAAGAAATGAGTTAACATTTAAAACATTTAAATAATGATGGAAACATCCCTTAAAAAGGTTAAAACCCCCGCAAGATATTTCTTAAAAATCACATGTTAGGGAAAGATGGGTTACTTAGTAACTGAAGATTACTTTTAGCATTTTTGGCCCAATTATACACTGTGTCCCTTTACACCATATTTTCCCTATGTGCAAAAGTGAAACACAACTCTAGTGAAAAAGACAGAAACTGTATTACTGAGAATATACTGCCTCTTCATTTTCTTTCATGATAGTTTCCATCATATCATCCATCATCTGATAAACCTGTGACTTTTTGGTCACATATAACCTTCCCTGATGAGAATGGCATTACACAGTATGGCCTTTGTCTGATTTTAATAGACGCCATCCCTTCATATGCACTGGACAAAAGCCAGACTTTAGAAAAGTGTATGTCCTGCAGAACCAAGCAAAATGTGACATTGTCTCACGCTGTGAGGCAGGGAGATAAGGACTGTGCAGTCCCACATAAACAGGGTTCATATATTTGATTCATATCTAATTTAAACCACAGAGTATTTCAATTTCTCTGACAGTTTTCTTTTCTTTCTATTAAGAGTGTCTTCTAGCAGCATTTTAGACCTTTCAGATTTAGGATATGAGATAGGATTTGACATTACCACTGTGGCTTAGTGAACACCAATCAGCTGACAGACCTACACTCAGTTGGGCTGGAAATGCTGCAAAACCTCTAAAACTTTTTGTTTTACTTCACACACTCAGAGAAAAGTAGTCAGAAAAAACATAAAAAAACATACAGCTACAATGTAACAAATAATTTATGTAATTAATGTAGCGATAATCTGTTATTATCAGAGGGCCAGTATGTCAGTCCAAGTCTACATTTCTCAGTTTTGCAGTCAACAGTGTAACAAAGACAGAAGCTGTTATGGGAAAATGAGACAGTGATCACAGCATCATGTGTTAGAGGCTAAAAATCATGTTTGGAGGTTAAATGTGACCCTATGGATTGTGGGTCAGATGATGATCCTCCTGCTGGAACCACAGACAGATGACTTCTTTGTATCCCCCACTTCAGGCCTCCTGGTTAAAATCATCACTACCCCACAAAAATATTTGGGAGAATCTTGAATGATTAGTGACTGGCGAGCTCAGAACAACTGGTGGTGAAAATGTTAATAAAACCAACCAAGACAGGCGACACATTCACCTTTAATGTCATGCATCTCATCATAAAGCTTCACCAGTGTTTTCATTTTCAGTTTTACATTCATACTCACCATTTCTGTACTTTTGCATTGGTCATTATTACACTATCAGGCACAATGTTCTAGTCTTTCATATTCACACATTTGATGTTTTTACTGTTTGATGACAACATTTAAACAATTACTCAATGAATATATTTATAGAGAAGGAATTTGTTTTACTCTCCCAAGACAGTGATGTAAAAGCTTTTACTTATACTTTTACTCATACATGAGTAAAAAGATAAAAGTTAACCCATTTTGTCCTCTGACACTTTCTTGTTCCATTCTAATCTGAGGCCAATGGAGTGACGAGCTGTGGGCTAACTTTCCTTTCTGGGGCGAGATGAACTCTTAACTCTTCACCTAGCTATGACTGATCCCCCCTCCCTCCCTCCCCCCCCCCCCCCCCCCCCCCCACACACACACACGCACCTGCTCCAAATAATCACACAGACTGACAGCCCAAGGCCAAACCTGCTGTAAATCTGCCTCAACACAGTGCACAGCATACCGCATACACATTGGCAGCAGCATGTCTCAACAAATACAATCCTGAAAAAGACTTAAGAGTTTTATTTTCATCTCTGACTTATTTATCTTACAATTTCATTCTGTTAGAATTAATTTCTTAATGTAGTCTTAAAGTAGTAAACTCATTGAACAAGCATTAGACATTTCTGGATTGATGAATACCTTTAAGTTGTGGTCTTATCTTTCGTCATTCTGGTTTTTAGAATCACTTGTAAAAGTATGGAAGACTCAAAAGAGGGGTGTTCACACAGGAAGTGACTTGAAAGTGACGTGGGAGCCTGAGACCTTCAGAAGTCAATGACTCATCTGTCATTTAAGGGACTGCACGTGAAATATCTGCAATGAGAAGTGAGCAGTTCTAAGTTAAGATAGTTCTAAGATAACTTTCATCAAGTTTGAGGTGAGCAATTTAAGGATTGGGGTTGTCAACATGACTATGTAACAGACTGGGATAACCTAGCAGACAGTTTGACACACTCTCAAATAAAGAATGAGTTAGCTGCATCAGCTAGAACCAAATGAAACTAGCTGTCCCACAGTGACCCTCAAAATATTCCAGTCGTCAGATTTTTGACATACATATATATACATATATACACAACAAAGATATAGAGAATGATTAGTGAATCGTTAGTGACTGCCAAATTCAGAACAATACTGAAAGGAAAGTGTTAAACTCTAAAGAGCCTCAGTTATTTCTACCATCTGCTGAACTGACGGCTTAGGGGATTATTTGTTTTGATGCCAGTGTCCCCATAGTGATAAAAAAATCCCTTTAGTTTTGTATTTACATAGCGCGTGGCTAGTGTTTGACTTGTGTTACTATCTATTTCCTCCTCTCAAACTCCTTTTAATAAAGCCAAATTATAAAGTTGTGTAGGAAACAGAAAAACCACATAATACTGCAAAGCACCCCAGTATTTAAACCAACCAATAAATAAGTAAACAAAACTTTCATTTCATTTCTCTGTGCACTGCTAAGATCCTGATGACACTGTGGCTGTTTGAGAAAAACAGCTGTGATTTTGTCTGTATTTACAAATAAAATTATCAGGCCAAGAGGCAGTCAGTAAACCGATTGGATAGTGGGGTTTTGGGATGGCCTTAAATGAAAGATTGCAGACACTGAGTACATAGATAGCAACTTTTTGCTGCTCCCTCATCACAAGGGGTCACCACAGGAGGTAGCTCTGCTTGTTTTCATTTGTCAGTTTTACCCAGGATACCCCCCATAAAGGAAACCTGTAGGGATGTGTACATCACTACACTGTGTAGCCACTTAAGTAAGAAAGGCAAACAGACAAAAAAATTGTACATTTCAAAGTATGTGTTAAATAAACTGGGTGGGCCTGGGGCATTCAGTCTGTCCAAACATGCAACTGACAGCTGAACCCCTGCAGTGCTTTTCTCTGCTGTGGTCCAGCCGTCTGGTCTCCACCTACAGGGGCACCCAAAAGCTATTCAAAGCTCTGTACCATCAGAACAGGACAGGGAATTAAAATGTCTGGGACGATTGTGGCTCAAGAGTTGGCAGTTCGTCTTGTAATTGGAAGGTTGCCGGTTCGAGCCCCGGCTCCGACATTCACGATCGTTGTGTCTTTGGGCAAGACACTTCACCCGTTGCCTACTGGTGGTGGTCAGAGGGCCCGGTGGCGCCAGTGTCCGGCAGCCTCGGCTCTGTCAGTGCGCCCCAGGGTGGCTGTGGCTACAATGTAGCTTGCCATCACCAGTGTGTGAATGTGTGGATGACTGATTGTAGTGTAAAGCGCTTTGGGGTCCTTAGGGACTAAGTAAAGTGCTATACAAATACAGGCCATTTACCATGTCTTTGGTGCTTTATCAACTACAAATGCATACAGCTTTACTTAAGAAAATTACACACCAAAAAGAACTGAATGGAGATACTGGTGCAAAAGTAAAACATTCTGCTGAGCTGACTGAAAAGAAGCAAAATAAATGTTTAAAAAAATCATCACCGGTTTGTTATCAGTTTATATTCCTGAGCGTAAAAGCAGTGGCACTGCAGCTGCCACAGAAAAATGTGAAACTCTGTTACTTTCCATCAGAGCCACCACACACATACATGCACCGATACGGCAACGACACCAAAGGGAGACAATGCTACAAAAGGAGCCTGTTGTCACCTGGCAGGGTGGCCTGATGGTTACTCTGGGTGCCATAACATAGAGGTGACAGGCCGATCACAGCAGGTCAACACACTAAACTGAACCCAAGTGCGCCAATGTGGAAGATAGCGACATCTAAGGCCGGAGACACACACTACATCACTAAAGAAAATAGAAAAGGGGAGAAATTTTCAATTGATCAACAAACTTGATTGCCCAAAAACCAGGCCGAGGCTGGATCACAGTAAGTGTTACTTATGAAGCCAAATCATGCATGTGAAAAGGGAAGGAACGAAAGAAAAACAGAAGAGAATGAAATACAGTTACTTAACACAACATTAAGTTTCCCAGGGTCCTGTGTCATTTGTAATTCATGCAGTGCACTGACCACAGCCTCACTCACTCCTGACATCCAACATGTCGCATCATTTTCAGGAACTGAGCCGGATAATTGCAATAACCCGACACTCTGTGACAGCCATACACTGACGTCTTTTTCTAGAATAACATGATTAATGAGTGATACAAAACCTGAGTAGCACATACATGTCATACTGTTAGCTAAAAGTTAAGAAGAACTACTTCTGTTGGCATTCATGAGTCTTAAACCTTCTTCTGTCAAACATGGAATAATGGCAAAATAAACTTTAAGACTCTTTTGGTCTTGAGTGACTCAAATGTGAAGGTTGCAAAAACCAAATGTCACAGCGATAATTGTCTCTGAAAGTCAGGCAGTGTGTCATCGTCCTCAACGGTCTGGGGTGTAAATCTTCATTCGGGAGCTCTTTCTTTTCCAAGCAGCCAACAACTGTGCTTCGATCTGACGGAGAGCTGAGCCTGCAGTAACATTCCTCACATTGCCAAGATGGACAAGGTATAGGGTCTACTGTCCAAACACACACACGCGGTCATCTCCTTGTCTTTCTGTCCCACCTGGGGTCCTCTGCAGCTTTGTGGGCTTAAGAAACAGAAACACACACCCCTCATTTTAAAATAACCTCTGTCTTGTTCCCTGCACTGCCGTCCTTGTTATGATAAGGAGTGTGTCTAAGATGTCCTGACTCACACGCACACGTAGACACTAATTCCCCACATGCTCTGGAACAGTGGCCTGAATAAGCAGAGTGTGGAGGGCTGAACATTGAGCAAGCGGCTGCAGGAATGCCAGCATGTCAAATGCAGCAACACATACAGCAACCTGAACCGAGCAGCATTGTTCTGACAAGACACTGACAGCTGCTGTGAAATAAAGACAAAAAATAATCAGGACAGGAGACAGGGAAGAAGGAAAAACAGAAGAAAAAAACAAGAAACGAGAGTGCAAAATGGACTGAAAGTGAAAACCCACTGTCGGCTCAGTAAAACATTAGAAATCATTAACTTACAGTAAAACGATCATATGCATATAAAGCTCTTTCATAATACATTTTACTTGATATTAGATCGGCATTACATAATTTTGTAACACAGGCCTCTTATATTATCCAATACATCAATAAACAAACCAATAAATAAGAAAAATATAATAATACAGAACTGCAATTTTTCCACACAGAAGATTAAAAAATTATTGTCATAAATTTAGTGATGATGAAATCTTGGGGAAAATGTGTCATATGATTTGTTATTCCATGTGTGTGCGCCAAACTACACTTGACCTATTAGCTCAGTTCCTGGAGGCTTGGAAGTTGGACATGATGGGAATTACTGGGATGAGTTAAGTGTTTATATAAATTAACTGTGGTGTAATTGAACCTATTGCGCTGAATATAAATACATAAATAAATAAATAAAAGTACATTTGAAATGTCAGCTCTTGTTTTTTTTTTTTAATCTCCAGCCAGAATGGAATGGAGAAATCAAAACCAATCAAAAAGAAACTTTTTTTGGTTAATCACAGCCTTATGAACCGTTTCTGATGGAAGGAAAGAGTGAGAGAGGCTTTACAAAAGGGAGGGGGATTACAAACACAGGACGAAGAGCACGGATTAGCGAAGGAGGATGAAGGCATTTAGTTTCACAGCTAAAGGTGTCAGCTGTGAATATTTAATGTCAGCATTTTCTCTTGTTTCTATTCATGTTAATTTACTCATCTGCTCTCATTTCACTTAGCCTGCCAGCTCCATTTACACTACAGAAGCATTTCATATGGCTAATATAGGATCCATATGGCCCCAGCCTTGTGATTTGTGGGCTTAAAAAGAAGTGTGCCTCTAGGTTAAAACTGGATATGCATGCATGAATACTAAGTGAATACTCACACTGAATCGATGGATATGAATAAAATAGCCAGTGCTCTGAAGCTAAACACTACATTGGCTGTCACACAAAATAACTTTAAAACTCCTGAATGCAAACAACACAACAAAACTGAGCAATAATGACAACATGAAATAATAAAACTCATAAAATAATGTTACAAACAATAAAGGGTAGCTCTCCTCCTCTTGCTTGCTTAAGGTTGTGAGTAGTCTTGTTTAGAACATGACTGCTTACATGTATTGTATAAAAGCTTGGCAGCTGAACACATCTATCCCATCCATCAAGGCTTTAGTTACATACTTTCTAGAATAGCATGATAAGGGTTTACTACCATTTCTCCACTGTAAGCCTGCACTTCAGCTAGATCTGTATTTGATGACACCATGCTTCCTCTTCAAGTATCTCGTGCTACAAAATTACAAATTCAATGAAACAATAAACTGCCCATAAGTAGCATCTGTTCCACTAACAAGCACATCCATGAAAGCATACCACTCTCAAGCTCTGCTTTACATGTGTAAATTCAGAGAATCTAGTAATGATACTGACTTGTATCTACCGTGAAAACTGAGACATTTGAAGTCACGCACATACACACAACTTAACTTATGAGTATGTTCCACAGAGACATGGGCATTCACACACTAAAGTGTACATTCGGTGTGCATAAATACCTTGTATAAAAGTATTTTTCAGATACACTGCGACAGCTCACTGTTGCGTGTGATTGAATCTTTAGCCACTAAAGTTACACTGAAGCATTGTATCTGTGACCCACAGAGAGTGGGGGAAAACTGGCTGCATTGTCTTGGCAGCAGACACAAGACATGACATGATGACAGATTACTTTGTGTGCGCATGAACGCAAGAGAGAAAACAAGAAGTTGTGTAGTTATTTATGTTAGTTATGTCCTTAGCAAGAATTTCAGTCAAGCATGTTGCATATACGTGTACTTAAGTAGCCAGCGTGCAATTGGCTTTCTGCCATAACGGTATTCCCTAAAAATCTCGGTAAACAAAAAACGGAGCACATTGTTGATTCAAGTAGGTGAAAAAGTTCCGCTGCAGATTACAATAACGATGCCTTAGCCGATGCAATTCTACGGTGTTTGGAAAGTTTATAGAAGGTTACTGACAATTTCTGTACTTCTACAAGCTACTATGCAACCCACTTCAGTTCCTTTTTTCATACTTTCATGAGTTCATCTGTGTCACAACTGTTGTCACTGATGCCTGCACTGATCTGTGCTGTAACTCTCTCTGCCTTTTCGGGTTTCTGAGTATAGTGGACAAAGTAATTATTTAATTCCCTTTAATTTGTAAGTCTGCTCACTTACAAAGAGATGCACAGAGTTACATAAAAGCTGTGAATGGATTTGCATATCATAGTGAGAAAAAATTATTTGATCCTCTAGCGAAAATTCTGGCTTCCAAAGATTGGCACAGGGATTACAATCAATTAATCAATCAATCGATTACTGATAATCCTGGTTTCAGCTTGTTATCTTTTAAACCACACCCTTCCACAGAATCAGTTTCTTCCAGAAGACTAAAGAGCTGTCAAAGGACATCGGGGACAAGACTGTAGACTGGAATGGGCTACAAAACCATCAGCAAGAAGCTTGGTGGCAGCTAATGCAATTATTTATAAATGGAAGAAATATAAAACGGCCATCAGCCTCATGGGGTGAGGATGATTATAAGAAAGATGGTGGCTCAGCCTGAAACTACACGGGAGGAGCTTGTTAATGATCTGAATGCAGCTGGCACCAGAAACAACACTGGTAACATACTACAGAAATCTTACAGTGCCTGCAAGGTCTCCTTGCTCAAGAAGGCACACGTACAGGCTCGTCCTGAGTTTGCCATCCAAATGAGTCAGAGAAGAGTTTGGAGAAAGTGCTGTGGTCAAATGAAACCAAAATCCAGCTCTTTATTTGCCCATTGTGCACCAAGATGGAAAAAATATTTCTTTAACAGCTGGTTAGTGGCATGAAAATAACTTAACGTGACATATTAGACTTCATCAAGTACAGGAGAACATAAAACAACCACGCTGTCGCAAGCATTTACATAAAATAGAAAACTGCAAGTCACAATTGGGTTTCAAGTTTCAAGCGCTTTCATGCTTTTAAAGTTCTAGTTTTTGCTCCTGTTTGACTCAAAATCTTGTGAGACTGAATAAAGTTGAAAAACACCTTCAGCTTTATTCCTGGCATAAAAACGAATTGTGAAAATTTCCTGATTTTCCTTGCTTCCTCCTCAGGGTTTTGTCACTGCGTTAATCCAGTGCAGAAATTCTGACCTCCAATAAAACAAAACAAAACAGAAAAAACTCAATAAAAGTGCTTGTTGGCGGCGTCTATTTTATATCTATATTTGGAATCAAATCTTCTGCTTTCAGTTCCCTGCTTAGGATGATAGACGTGCATAAACACCCACGCAAACTGTCAAGAACCTATGTTGAGTAACAGAACTTTCAGCTGTTTCTTAATAGCGGCCATATCTCATCTTATATGTAAACACGGCCTGTTGACTTGCATTCATACTTACACTATAATGTCATCGTTGCAGTAAATATTTTTTGCTATAAGTTGGTATGTTGCTTGCTGAGCAAAAGTACTTGTATATATTCCAATGTCTTTGTTTGTGTGTCTTTGGTGAGTACTAGATGAATAAGTTCACAGTAAGGACGTCAGGAGTATATTTGGTTCTTTCCACTGCTATATATTAGTCAGCTTGGCCTATCAAAAAGAGGGAAGTATGGCTATGTTTATAAATCCCCATGTATGTGTTTTTGTATGTCTGTGTATTTATTAGTCATTTTCTGACCAGTTGGTCTTGGCCAAGCAGTGGTCTGCAAACAGCTCACCATAGAGACATAAGAGCGAAAAACTCCAAATGTCGACATGTGCAATATGTTTGATCAGAACTGCTGCGTCATAACCTGGCAGAGTTAATGATGGGAAAAGCAGGCCGATAAAATTGCGTTATGAGTCATAGCTGAAGTGAAAACACGATCCCGAAATCACCCCCATGTGATAATTACCGACATTCTAATTACTCAGTTTGCCGTAACTTTAACAACAGTCACCAGCATAGCAGTAGCAAAGTAAAGGAACAGCTTTGTGGATCTGTTCTCATGTAATTAAATTTTTACTTGTAGCATGAATTGTGTTTTATTAATAAAAAGGAACACATACACAACATGAGACAGAGTGGGGAAAATAGAAAAATGCAAACAAGAAGAAAAGCAAAATATTAAATTATAGGAAAACTTTACATCCTTTTTGTTGCTGTAAGGATATTTAAGAGCCGGTATGAATATACATATGTTACCACAAACTCAATACAGTGGATGCAGTCACATCCAAAGGAAACAAGAGATGATTTTTAGTCTTGCTGTTTAAACAAAAAAAACAAAAAAATCCAACAGAACAGCAAAACAGCAGCATGTAGGAAATGGAAATGTCTGCTATTTTAAGACAGTCACATTAAAAATAGAAACTATATGTACCCAGGATTTTTGCAGAACTTATGACAACTTTTTTTTTAGCAAGAAGTTTTAAAAAAAAAAAGTAATTACGACTTAAAAATAAAGCTTATTTTTAACTCTCAAATTGAAAAAAAAGCAAATGCATGGAGGAATGCAACCGTCCATGACTTCAAGTTTTTTAATGCAAATATCAAGTGCATAAAAATTGAAATGTGGATACCACAGAAACCTTACAATCCCAGCTAAATGCTCACATATACGTTAGGGTTAACTATCAAACACAGGGGAAAAAAATTCACAGCAACTCGTAAAAATTATATTGAGGATAGTTTTATTTCAGCCTGATTTAACAGTTTGGCAAATTACACATCCACCATGCTTTAACCTACCTGTGCAAGCTGCATTTTAACAAACCACCATCCCTGCTTGTCTTTCTTGTAAGTCTTGCTGATGCCCTGTTTGTGCCAGGCTTATTGTGTTTGATGGCTGTGGAGTTTCAAGGATATTACCATACCTTTAAATATAAATGACTGCAAATGGCAATAAGAATTTTCTTTTGACTATAATGGACCTAGCTGATTTCTTTTCATAAGAAAAAAAGGGAATGTGTAGAGCTTTACATATATAGATTATTTTAAAAGTGATGTATGGAGTGGTAACCTGGCCCTTTAACTTTGTAGTTAATGTAAAATAAATTGTTTCTTTAGACCAAATTTTCTTCTTGCATGTTATGTTAAAACAAAGGCAAAGGAAAAAGAGCTTTGTGCTAGCATGCGTGCCCTCATCCAGGCACACACTATTCATTGGACCGTCAACCTCAACAGATCCCCTGACACATGCATAAACTATGTCAGCACTTATTACTTTGTTTCATTAAGTCAGATTCCTTGAAATTGTTCGTCTGCCTGCTTATCGATCCAGCTTATTGGTTCTACTTACACTTGCACCTCTATCAGCTGATTTCAGATTGTGCACCAGAACCTCAGTTTCCGTCTCTTTATGTTTTTAAAGTGGAGTCACTGTGACGATCACTTTAAAGCCTCTTTGCAATGTTTTTTTTTTCTTAATCTTTGCTTTGTGCTCTCGGCCTTGTGTTCATACTTATGTGCTAAGAGAAAGATGATATGTGTCTCCTTATTAGGATAGGAATTTCTGTTGGTTGTTGTGTGGGACCGTAGCCTATAACTTTTTATATTGGTAATTATGAGACAATGAGTAACAACAACAACAACAACAACAGCAACAACAACAACGCGAAAGTAATGTAACAAGTACTATAACAAATGACTTTCTCCTGGGAGTAATTAAGTAACATTCCTTTTAAGAAAAAATGTTTTGTGTAACATTTGTAATACATTATTACTTTTGGATAATTACACTGACCACACAGCATGCAAATAATTTGCACAAATGTGATGTCTGATACACTAGTTCACAATGGTGGTGAACCCAATGAGAATTGATAATAGAATTGATTCAATTAGTGATATCTCGAACGGAATTCTTATTAATTCCCATTTCTAACTCATGCATAAGCTTGTATTAATATTAAGGCTCACAAGTGTGCATATATGAGCATCTGTGTGCACTTAGATTAGTACAACTCAGCCATGCAGTGTGCATGGCTGCAAGTTAATTTATTACAAAGGTAGTAAATTAACAACTTTAAATGCATTAAATGATCCCTATAGAGCCAAACTCTGATGTTGTTGCTGGACAGTCCAAACATCAGGCTTGGTGAGAAAACATGACAATACAATTAAAATGCGTTTAGCTGCAGGACACACAGACCTCAAAATGAATGCTGGTGATTCTTATCTGTTAAAAAATACAATTTTTGTACCATTCTTTTTGCATATTCCTAAAATGTGCGAGTTTTTTTGTCTTGTCCATCAGCCTTATCACCCAAGCTGAATCATAGCCAAAATAAACTCAAAGTTTTCAGTACCTTGATATTAATCATCTCACACATATTTAACAATTTTGTGGTGGAGGACTACAAGGAGACAAAAGATGAAGTGGGATTTCTGGGGCAAAAACTAAATTGCACATGTGATAGTTGCTAATAAATGAGATATAAATAACTGCAGCCTTTAAAAAAGAGCTCTAAAACTAACCTAATTGCCTGCATGGCATTTCTAGCTATATCCAAGTGGCATTCGTCAACAAAGATAAAGTATTGTGTTATTTACTCAAGATTGTATAAACAAATTTTATATATGCACATAACTCTAAATTAACCTCCTAAGACCCGAACTCTTTCATGGCATGCATTTTTAATTTTTATTTGCTATTTGGGTTGATTGGGACCTAAAGAATGTAAAAACAAAGATTTACCAGATTTTTTTTTTACCTCATTTTTGTTTTTTTTTAGAAAAATGAGATCCACATATGAGGACATTTGTTTCAAATTTTGATAGAACAGTGGCAGTATAATGTCCTTGTAAGTGGATATCAGGCCCCTGTAGAGAAAAATTAAGTATTTTGGTCTAGACGTCCCAAAACGTGATGTCCACATATGTGGACACCAGGTCCTAGGAGGTTAAAGCCAAACATTTCAGTACTTTGCAACCTTTGAAGTCTTTTAAGCACAACTTCCTTGGCTTAAATAAATCTTGCAATGTGGTTATGTCTTTAACTTAAGTCTATTCTGGTAATACTACCTTTACAATATACACCATCTTCAACTGAGAACAAGAAGTTTCAAAATAACATAGTAGAGAAAATGAGCAGATGAATTGCACATATCGACAGTTAGGTAACTACAAAAGAAAAAGGAAGTGTTAATGCTCTACGTGGCTGGAATTCACTCTCTCAGGGGAAAAAAGTCAAAGCAACTCCAGCTGCTGAGCAACAGCTGCTCACATAAAATGTATCTTAAAAACCATAAAAATGAAATAATTGAAACCAAGTTTAAAATATATGACGACTCAAATGAGTACTTATGTGCATTTAGTGCAATGCTTTATGGATCTCTGAAGTTTGGATAATCAACTTAAAAGATAACCAGACTGACTTAAAACAGATGTCTTTACTGGCATTTACTATGTGACTCATGGCTGTGATCCACATCTTGATAATTACCAGTTATAGGTTTGCTTCTCTCCAAAGCTGATGAAATGTAAAAATATGTGTTTACAGTCACTTTATTAGTTACACTGCCAGTCTTGGGTTGGACCCCCTTTTGCCTTCTCAGATTTAGTAAGGTGCTGGAGACATCCCTGACAGATTTTGGTGCATACTGACATGATAACATCACTAGTTGCTAGAAATTTCATGTAAATCTTACATGTGCAGCTTTGTTGCCACCACATCTCAAACATGTCGTGCTGTACTGGGATCTGTGGAGGCCATTTAAGTACAGTGAACATACTGTCACATTCAAGATATCAGTTTTGACATGAGCTTTGTGATATGTTGTGTCAGTGAGTATAAAGAAATGGACGTGGTCATTAGTAATCTTCAGGTGGGCTGTGGTAGACATTGACAAAGCATTTTCATCTGCTTTTTCAGACATTTTTTTTTGTTGCCATATGCAGGAAAATTCCAGTAGCTCAGCGGTTTCTTTGTTCAGATTAGAGACCAAGGCATTCAGGAACCAAAAACCATTCCAGGTTCAAAGTCATTTAAAAAAGAAAGTCATCGTTCTTCCCCATTCTGATTCTTTGCTTTGAACTTCAGCAGATAATCTTAAGACTGCATACTTCCCAAAATGAACTGAGATGCCGTCATGTGCTGTAAAAATACAATGGCCACAGTAAAAAATGGCAAATAGTGTAATTCTCTAAATAAAACTGTACAGATTTTCCTAAGCAGTATGTTCTTCTTAGATGTTATCATGAACAGGAGCCTATCCCTGGAGCCTATTTCAGGTACCATAGAGAGGTGGGGTACACCCTGGACAGGCCACCAGTCTGTTGCAAGGCTAAGATATATAAACAGACAACCATTCACACCATGGGCAATTTAGAAGCACCAATTAACCTAACCCCACTAATTGCAATGTCTTTGGACTGTGGCAGGAAGCCGGAGAGAACCTGTGCAAACATGGGGAGACTATGCAAACTCTAGTTGGAGTTCAATTCAGAACCTTCTTGTTGGGAAGTAGCAGTGCTAATCACTACGCCACTGTACTACTCCAATCCCTATTCCAGCATTTGAATGCTAAAATTCACAAGGAAAGAAAGAAATTTGAAAGAAAACTTTAAATGGTTAACAACAAACTGGTGGCAACCAAATCTTTCACATAGTTCAAAAAGGATTTCCAAACCTTTTCACGTTTTGTGTATTTCAATATATAGTGACGTACGCTATTCCTTTCGGTGGAAGGCTAGCCGTTCTTTGTTTTATCCAGTTCATAACACACAGTCTATGAGTTTGTTGCCACATACTTCCCCATATTTGCTGGCCAAGTAAGCCATAAATTTGTTGGTGCAAGACCCCATTCTTGTCCCCCTGCAATATCCCTTTACAACATATACATTTCCATGACATTATGAAGAAACAGATGCAGACTGATCGTTATTTTATTAGTGAAGAAATCGGAAATTTGTGCACTGCTACTGAATCAACATGAATGTTGGTTGATTAATATTTTTCATAAATGTTATATAACACACAATAATTGAAATGTTTCGTCTAATGAATTTCATATAATGAATATGTTTGTGCTGTTAGTGCATAGCAACGGGCTGTTTTTAATCAGGTCTAGCAGGTTGATATGTAAAGCGGGTTGCTGCAGTGAAAGGGCTCAGTCAGCAATCAGACCACACACACGCACATACATATGAACAGCAGTCTGACTTCCTCTGTTCAGTCCACTATCTCTCTTGGCTTCCTGCGTATCTGACAAAATAAGTGAAAAACATTCACTTTCAACATACTTTCACTTCAGCTTCCTAAAATCTCTTGGGTGCTGAACAAGCTTGCAATATACAGAGAGAAAGAAAGATAGCATGGGAAAGAGGAATTAAAAAGAGATGGTTCATTATTACTCTGCAAAACCATATTTGGTATGCTCTGCACATCATTTACCCAGAGAAAAGTTCAGGCTGAAGATTTCCTTTAAATGATAAATGGCCTCCACTTGTGTAGCGCTTCCTAATTGTACTGCTTCTTTATTCACCCATTCATGCTTAAATATTTAGTGGTGACTGAGCTGCAATAAAAGACATTGACCTGGCATTGGGTTTCAGTGTCTTGCCCAAGACCCTTTGGCAACTCAGTGATGTGACAACCTGCTTCACCACATAAACCATGGGTGCTCCATTTTAAAAGTTACATTCATGAACCAAAGAATCTTTTAAATGCAAACACATTTAAAAGCTAAAGTTATTGGAACTTTAATCTGGTAAATTTAGCATTTAATTGGGAAAGAAATTATGTGAATATGAAGTTGATTTCATAGATTTAGCAGTAGTGTTGCAAAACATCAGCCAGACAATTTCATAAGCTATTGTGGTGAGACATACCTAAAATTCCTAATAGCAGACACCTTGTGTCTGTCTAGTGCTCACAGGTTTCCCTGTCATCGTGTTCCAGTCTGACCAGACTCATGCCATTCTTTAAACCACTGAAAGATACAAAATAAAGTGTGTTGTTGGGGTTTCTACTTCAATGAACATGTATGAGAAGCACCAAGCATTATGACACATAAGTACTCTGTTCTAATTATTGTACATCTGTTCTTCTTACGCAAATGGCTTCTTTTATAAAATTCCTTATTAATCACTTGCACCCACGCCTCATTGGCGAATAAAGATATCTCACTGAAAAGTGTCTGCTTAATGTTACTGAATTCTGATTTGACTGTGTTGTTTTAGATCCCTTCTTTTGCGAAGTGCAGAGTACTACAGTGGCACGTGCAGCAGGGTGACAAGACCCCACACTGAGAACAAAATGACAGTGCACAGAATAAAATAAAGATAGGACTGGGCACACAACAAATATACATCACCGTACGTAGCAGAGCGGTAAGTAAACAGTCAGGAAACAATAAAAGTGAAGCAATGACTGGACCGCTTTACCACACGGTTGTTATCACAATGGGATCCATATGACAGCGCTCTGATGGGCATATCAGTTACTGCAAGAGTTGCAAAAAGATGAAAGAAAGAAAAGTAATATCTTTGTTGTCCAAACTGTTTTTCAGCGTTCTGAAGGGGGACTGTGCTTTCACTTTCACTGTTAACACCAAACCTGCAACACAAATTGGAATTGATTTTGTCCAACAAATCAGCAATTTATTAAGAGGAATGTTGATAGAATTTTATGCAAATTACATGTGCAAAGAAGTTATTTTATCCAACGCGTCCCCAAACTCAACAGTCATATCACAAACACACCAGACTTGTCTGGGACTTTTGCTCTCGCTTCACTTTCTGCTTGGTTCAATTTAGGGACTGAAAAACTGTGATTTTTCTCTTATTCACACAATTTCTAAAAATCACCCATGGTTTATAATAAGAGCTTGTACGACCAGTCTGTGGGGAAACGCAGTCTGTTATCCAATGTGCAGTTAACAAGAAAAAACAGAGCAATTTTTGGTTCACACTGTTTTGTCCTCAGATCCTAGAAAATATCTAACCTACGATTGAACCCCCAAAAATAACTTGTATCATGCAATATGCAATATAATAGCTATGTAATTCTGAAATAACTGAACCTGTATTGTTTACTCTAGGCCTAATGTCAATTGAAAATAATAGCTGTTCATTAAAATTAAAATTTGGCCATTATGTCGTCTTTAAATTTAGTAACTTTATTTATGAAGTTTTCACAACTCTAAACCTGCATTCAATAACGAACAGTTTTTCACAACACTGACTGAAAGTCGCAGATACATCTAATAGTGTGTGGAAGTGTTTGGCAAACATTATGCAGAAGAGTTTGAGTATAGCTGTGGCTGCAGGTTGACTAACCTTATGTTGAAAGTGAGTGAAGACACAGCAAAGGACAAAAGTTGGGTTCGTGTTTTGACATAACCAATTACACAAACATCATACGGTGCCTTTCTGCTTCCTGCTCAGGACCCACAGGAAGCGGGTCAGTTGTTTGCTTTTGCGTGAGAAGAAAAGGGAACTTTTTTCAGTGACGTTATTCTCACGCAGACAAACTGAAATAACCCAATTTTTGGCTTTTTCTCTCTCAAACTCTCCATCCTCCCTAAACAGAAAAAAGCAGAAGTGTTTTAAAGAAGGTGTTGGTGACTCAATGTCTGTATGGTTAGCTCTGTCTAGCATTTTTGCTGCAATTAGTCAGTGGCCGTTATTATTTTCACATTTTTGCAGTTACTATGGAAAACTGTAAACCGCAGAAGGCAAAGAAGTTGTGGGAAAAAGCATTAGTAGCTCAGAAGCTAACTACAGATACAGGTCTAGCATATTTAAATTCTAAATATTGTGTGGAAGTTGACATAACTGTATCTTGCGATTTTCCCCAAACAAATGCATCATCATAGGAAAATTCTTTGACAGTTTTGCTAACTGGACAAAATGTTAACTTATGCTAATCTATATTTTATGACTCACTGATGCAGTTGATGCTTTGCTAAATGCTAATTAAGCTATATGCTAAATTGACGGTAATCCGTAGATGATGAGTCATTAGGGTAGCTTATGCTTTGCTAATTGCTAATTGAGCAAAATTCATGGTAATCCTCACAGAGCAGTGTAATGAGTCACTTCAAGATGCCTCACAGAGACGTTTAATCCGAGGGAAGCAAATTAAGGAAATTCCTCTGCAGCTGCTTCATTCATCTTAATGTCTTTGTGTGTGTGCGTATGTAAGAGAGAGAGGGACAATTGTGAAATAATCGCAGATTACAGACGTGTGCTCGGTGATCATCATTTTCGCTCATAATCAGTTAAGTTGTCATCAGCTGTTAACACTGACGTAATGAAGTAGATGAGGCAGCTAAGCTTCTGTTAATTTCCCACCAGCTTAATTCATTTGAGCGTTCTGTTTTATGATTCACACATAGTTTAAGTCAATTTAAAGACCAAGAGTTGGCCTGTTTTTTAAACATTCCCAAAATTTTACATGTCATCATCAACAATTTAAATTCTAAAAAAATAGATGTCTGCACATTAGCAAGATCTTCAGGCAAGAAACAAACTTTCTTGGTGCCTGAGGCCTTTTGGTTTTAATGAGCACTCATGTTTGATTAGTCTGGATGGAGAACAAAAAAGAGATTACAATCTAAGACCTGCCAGCTGTTCTCTGACATTTAGCTATTATTCGTTTTTTATTAAAATTTGCCTGTATTTTTAAATAATCATCAGTGGTCAGAACAGAGGCCTGTAGTATGAAGCAGGATTTGGAATTATGCAGGTAACCTCAGGCTTAACTCTATGAAAGTGGTTCCCAGCGTACATCACCATGGTAACCTATACTGTGATGGAGCATCTTATGTTTGAGATTAGCAATAAACAGATATGAAATCCGTACCTAGTGACCACTCAAATCTCTAAAAATATTCCTGGAAAATCCCTCGAAACGTTGCGCATGTATTGTGAAAGCATATAAAATATTTGTCTTTCCTTGATTATCAACAGGAAATGCAGATTCTTACATGCACTCTTATTCCTGCTGGCTGCAAATAATTTAACAACACTTTTATTGTTCTATAGATTGATATATGATCCTAAAATGGGAACATATTTTTGTGACCTTATAAATCTGTCCCTCTCAAATTTGCACATAGTCTAAGCCTACACTTGAATTCTGAAATCTTTACTCTCTGTCTCTTAAACATCATCAGGGATGCAACTAAAAAAAAAACCTAAAACTTGTCCATCTAAATATTAATTTAATGGAATAACAGCTGTAATCCATCAGTGTCTTTATGGCAGAGCATTGATAGTCTGTTAACTTTAAATTATAGACATATTTTATCCATGTTTCTGATTGGTCAGATGCTGCTAGCACTATCACTTACATCTGAGCTCGGTCATTACTAGACTGGCAAAGCCTGGGTTGGCTTATGGAGTTAATAACCACCGTTGTGTTAATGCTTAGCCTGCTTGCCGATGGTTACATTGAACTTGCTTCACAGTACAGGGCACTGGCTTCACCAGAAAAAAAAAATCCATTGCTATCACAGTTAGCAGACTGTGGGATCCTAGATTCTCATTGACTAAGTGACTGTAACAAATTAAACTGTTAAGTAGCTATATTTAGAAATTATAGTGTCAAGTTGGAAAACTGTTGTAAACAATTCTATACATTTGTATCTTTACATGTATAGCTTTTATTTTGTATCTTGAATGAGTTATTCATACTCTAAAGCTTAACTGTAAACACTTGACCTTTTTTAAATTTATATTGTGGGTTAGACCATCGGTCCCCAACCCACGAGCCACGGACTGTGAGTCGTTTGGTACCGGGCCGCGAGAGTTGAGGCTCGGGTGTGAAATGTGTGGTTTTCAGGGTTTTTATCAGTTTTTAGCGTTATTTTCTTATCGTTTTTATCGTTAACTCGGTTTTCCTGGGTCTTTTCACGTGTGTTATGAATAAATCTTCTTTTTTTCGGTACTGGTACTAGTTTTATTTTGTTGTATTTATCCACGACACCTTAAAAGCCGGTCCGTGAAAATATTGTCGGGCATAAACCGAAAGGTTGGGGACCGCTGGGTTAGACCATGTCAGTAAACCCTATTTCATGTTGGCACATGCTGTTCTCAAATTATTTATTTCCTTATTTAGTCTATATTCAAATGACAGGTAACTGTCTTAAAATCTTTCATATGGGAACATTAGCCAGCCACTTTTTCGTAATGGCGCCAAGGTAATTTACTTTTTTAACACTGTAATGCACCACAAAAGTAACATTTTTAGCTTTAGTATTTTTGTGTATATTCTCTGTGCATGTTTTACTCAAACAGGACTAATCACAGAGAGTTTCTGTGTAAAAAAACTGGTACATGGAAAAATATTTGGCAGTCGGGATCTTATTTGTTTATTCAGGACACTTTGTCTTCTATGTCAAGCGTTGCATTAAACAATGGATGCTAGAATGAATGAGGCAAATATGACATGAAGATCTTAGTCCTTGTTTCTCTAAAAGTTGCCTGTATGAAATAAATCAACTGGTACTGCAGTGAGTCTGAATAGAGAATATTTTGTCATCAGCTTGTCTTAGTATGAGATTACTGCTAACAACAGGCAAACAGCGAACCATGTGAGAGTGATTTACCTCCACGCCAACTCGCACATGTTTGTGTCTGTTTTGTAATCTGCATTTTAAGACACGCAAAAAGGAACTTGACAGTATTGCCCACACCACATGTCACTCACTGCTTTCTCCGTTTTCGGCCTCTGCAAGCTTTTTTTTGGCAATTGTGGTCGCCAGATCTGAGGGGGAAAATCCCCCTTAAATGCAACCAGGCTATTGATGGTAAAATGTCTAACAGATCAGAGAAAAGGAAAGACATGGAGGAGAGGAAGCGACATGGAGCTCTTTGATGGCAGCGTCGAGGACAGCATCTGCGTGTGGCATGTATATATCTGTCTGTATATGTGTATATATGTTGCTCTTTGTGTGTGTGTGTCTGCATCAGTGTGGGTGAATGTGACCATATTGTATATATGTGACTTTGCACGGCTAGTTGTCTGTCATTCCGCCCGTGAGCAACCGCAGTTTAGATACACAAAGCTGAGCAGGGGTGGTACGGTGAGTGTGTGTGTGTTTGTGTTGGTGGGGAAGCAGGGGTGTTAGCAGTCATTGGGTTTCAGCGGTTAACCCCTAAACTTTTTATTTTTTCAGAGGAGTTTGGGATTAGTGGGGGGCATTTTAACATCAGCGCTGGTGTGTGGGCACATTATGTTCTTTATGGGCCCAAAGCAAGCAGGAGGGGAGGAAGTGAAGGGAAAATGGAGTGGGAGGAGAACATATGAGGAAGTAACTGCCACCAGTCCCCCAATACCAAGCTTGTACCCCCTACCCTCCATTCCCTCGCACCACCACTGGAGAGAGAGGAGAAGGCTGCTGGACCACAGACCACCCAGAGAGATGGAGACACACCGATACAGACAAAAAGACAGACAGACGATGAAGATGTAACATAGTCACAGAGAGACGAGAATCCATTGTGAACCTGAAAGAATCGGACCAAAAGCATTTGGTAAAGAAAAAGTAACTGATTTATAAATTTATTGAGACACAAGCAGTCAATCAGTCAGGCAGTTAAAAAAGACCATTGATAAACCAATAATAAATAAATGAACAGAGAAGGAAGGAATGACAGAAGAAAAAAGAAAGAATAAGTTCATTATGAAAGTCATGACTAAATCCTCATACCCATCCAATTAAAACCAATCATAGTGCTGATATGGCTTGCCTGCTTCGATGTTGTGATAAAACGCTAAAAAGAGAGAGATAAAGTTTAATCTGTTAAAAGCCAGGTATTGCAGTCAGCTGGTTTAACGTAACAGTGAAAGAAAAAACTAACTCCAGGAAAGTGTGATTAGAAGAACTAATACTGCTGGATTTAACCCACTGATCCTAATTTATAAACACACAGAAGATGTAAAAATAAGCAGTACGAAGAAAAATTGTAACGTTTCTAAATCAGATATCACCCCATGAAAACAATACATTTGCCAGCAATCATTTTAGGTAACAGAAGTAATTAAAAAAAATATTGCAAGAGGTGCTGGCAGAGCTCAAGGACAGACTGAAAGTGAGAAAACCCAGTTTAAATGCTGGTATGACAGGACACACACACATGCACACACTGCTGCACATTACTGCTGATGGAAAGACATACTGAAATAAATCCAAAGGATACATTAAGGCATTGATGCTGTTAAACTTTGGTGTGCACGTGAAATTGACAGGAACAGTCATTTAGGAAATGAAAAGAGTGAGTTTAGGGGAGAAGCACAAATCATCCATCCATCCATTCGTTTATCCTTTTCAGGGTCGCGGGGGGCGCTGGAGCCTATCCCAGCTGTCATAGGGCGAGAGGCGGGGTACACCCTGGACAGGTCGCCAGTCCGTCGCAGGGCCAACACACAGGGACAATCAACCATTCGCACTCACTTTCATTCGCACATTCACACCTAGTGACAATTTGGATTATTCAATTAACCTATCACCACAAGCTGCATGTCTTTGGACGGTGGGAGGAAGCCGGAGTAACCGGAGAGAACCCACGCAAACACAGGGAGAACATGCAAACTACACACAGAAAGGCCCCAGCCTGATGGTGGAATTGAACTCAGGACCTTCTTGCTGTGCAGCAACCACCATGCCACCGTGCTGCCCTCATACAAGCCACTCAAGTACAAATGCTGGTGAAATAATATTTGTATTCATTAAAAAAAATGAATGAATATTCCAGAGGAAGATCCAGTTTTTGCACTCCAAATGAGTCAAACCAAGGCACAATTCTTAGGTTGAGCTGGGGCTTTCCCTGAGCTGAAAAAAAGCCCCACTCATTTCTACATGAAAGAAAGGAATGAAACAATTACACCATGGACAACAACTTAATGAATGCATTAAAAAAGAAAAATATGTGGGGAACCTAATATAAATGAAACAAAAGGTAACTAGAAAGAATTTTTACAGACTGTCACTCTTTAGGGAATCATTGCTGTGACTTTTGTTTTCATGTGCTTTTGGTCCCAGGAGTAAAGAAAAAAAACCCCTCTATGCTGTTGTCTTTTATTTCAAACATGTTCTGGAACAATAGAGGTCTGTCTATCCACAAGGCCTGTTTTCATTCTCCGCTCATTCTGGACAAGAGCTGCACTTCAGACAAGATACAGAATTTCAGGAAGACAGAAAGGTTGAGCAAAGGTCCACATTTATCCTCATGTTTCTTTCACATTACGTGCATTGCTGCAACAATGCTCTCACACACCAAGCTTCCTGTGTGTCCAATGCAAGGAATAAGCTCAAGGACAGATGATTTCACTAATATGCAGTTTTCGTATGTCTTTGCAGCTCATCATACATGTATCACATACTAGAAAACCCTTATGGTGTCTGAAGATATCCACAAAGCTCTGGTTTGTATGCTGATGTCTCTGTTCTATATGTACTATGAATATGTGTGCATGTGTGGGTAGATGACAGAGTTCTGAGTTCACCACATCAGTGTTAGCAGTGTGTTTGTGTGGTTTCCTCCACTTCACCGCTGCCTCCTCCACTAAGTGTCACTGCTCCTCTGTTTTCTCTCTTTCACCCCAATATTGTTAACATCATTAAAGCTTTTCTTTTGACCATTTTTTCATTTTTTTTCAGATGGTCAACTGGCCAATGGAGAGTCTGAAAATGGTTTATTTACAGTTGAAACTAAATCTGCCTAACTTGTACTACTGTTTATGGAGGTGTATGTGGTTCTTAGAGAGAGGACATCTTGAAAATTAATATATCATCCTTATTCTCAAAGGATTGCAACACACACGGGTCTTCTTGACAAAGCTCCTGGGAAGTAGTAGGAGTACCCCTATGTAATGCTGCCACCACGGTTGTGACAACATTTGGATTAAAAGGTGACCGGATAAAGTCGGTGGAGATCTCAACAAGGAATTCAGCTTTTTTAGTATTGTGCAACAGTTGTGAGCCACCACTCATCTTTATATTTGGCTAGGGAGATACAGTAGGACATAGGTACAGTGATTTTTTGAAACGCGTTTAAACATACATGGAAATAGAGTATATTAGGAAAAAAAGGTTTATCTGTGGTAAGTATATCTATCCATTATCTATGCCTTAAATGCAGCCCCAGAGCCTTGACTCTTTTTACAGAAGACATTCACTGTTGGACCTTCCAACCTTCTGTGCAACAATGATTTGAACCAAAAGCTTGAATTTTGGACTCATCCCTCACATCAGTGAGTGGTACATGGATCAAATGAAGACCTACGTCTGTCAGGTCCTGTATCAGGTCTTTGCTGGATTTTTTTTTCATTTCGGTTTCTTAAAGATGTGACTTTCAGATACTTTTAATCTGCTGTAGACAGTTTTTATGCTTGCAACTTTTTGTTTTCACTGCTACTTGTCCAGTCTCCTCATTTTTTTTAGGAACACACTACAAGATATGCTAGGGTTTCAGCTAATAGCTCTTTGGGACTCGCCATGGCTGTGTAGACACGACAATATTTCATCCCTTGAGTTAGGTGCCATTCCTATACTTGAACGATTCATAGGTTAATGTAAAATGGCTTAACAAAAAACAAACAAACAAATAAACAAAAGTTGTGTAAAAGTATAAAAGTTGTGCCAATGTTGGAGATGTAAATCTGCGGTCTGCTCTACATTCTTTACCTGGTCGTCCTTCTGAGCTCTTCTAGCAGGGAGAGATTTGCGTACAATGATGTTTATATATTATACTCTTTACATTTAGAACCAAACAAAATATCGTAAGGTCTGAGATGAGCAGAGATGGGCAGTAACGCGTTACTTGTAACGCATTACTTGTAACGCATTACTTGTAACGCATTACTTGTAACGCATTACTGTGATCTGATTACTTTTTTCAAGTAACGAGTAAAGTAAGGGATTACTATTGCAAAAACGGTAATTAGATTACCGTTACTTTCCTGTAGTAACGCTGCGTTACTGCGTTACTAAAACCATGATTTTTTGCGAGAATGTCTAACGACAGTGACGTAAGCGAGTGCGCTGTTAGTGACGACAGCTGTGTGCAGATCAACAATGGATCACATATCGATTGTGGGAGAGAGTATGAGCGTGCAGCGTTTAAAGCGTGGAAGTACTGACCTTACTTTGAGTTTGATTCCATAAAAAGTGACAAAAACATTAGTGTCCGTTGTGTGTGGGAAGAAAACTTGTTTTTACAGTGAAAAGAACCCCTAAACTTCCAAGCAAGCACCGAGTGCGCAACGACGTAATGGGAAACTCTCAGAGAAACTCGCGGATTCTTCAACTGACCGCAGCACACCTGCACCAGGGTAAACCTCCGCCTACCGCAGTCCTTCTTTACAGGTGAAAATAGAGCAACAGGACCACTAGTCTTTGACTTTATTTATTTTCTGCTGTGTTTTACTTGCATCTATTTGAAAGAGTGAGTGTAAACACAAAAAATATTTTATTTTATGTGCTGGAATGTGCAGAAAATAGGTTTAAATGTTAAACTAATTTATTCAAGTCAGAGAATGGTGCATATAATTAAATTTTTGCTTGATGAATAAAGTTAAAAGATTAAAACTGATAAAACAAGTTAAAAAAAAGAGACTTTTCCATTTGATTACATTTTGTATGATGGATTATGCAGAAAAAGTAGAATTGGGCTGAAAGATCTATCACTTTATCACCTCTTCAGGTTGTAAATCGTGTTTTTAAAAAGTAACTAAGTAACTAAGTAATTAATTACCTTTGAAAATAAGTAATCAGTAAAGTAACGGGATTACTTTTTTGGGGAAGTAATCAGTAATTAGTTACTGATTACTTTTTTCAAGTAACTTGACCAACACTGGAGATGAGTAAGAAAACCATGAAAAACCTGTCAGTTATGAGGGTGACTGGAGTCAGTGACTTCTCACTCTGTAGTCCATTTCATATCCTACTTTGCTAATGGACTACAACACAGGAAACAGATTTATAATCCCATCATGAGGGATAGAGAGGCAATGCTTTTGACAGTTCATCGAAATAAATTCACCATGCAACACATAATGAGACAGAATTTACACATTAACATAAATGGGATAAACTGGTGGGGAGAAGCCAAACTGGTTGTTAATTAGAGTAAAGAAACAAAACTTTGCTTTCTGTATTGCACTAATGTCCATTGCAGTCACATGACCACAATCCATCTGATCCATCATATTGGATGTGTGACAGTCACACAGACAGCCCTAGTTACACAGAGTTAGAGACCAATCCAGCACCATATGGCAACCACTGGTTGTAAGGGGAAAAACAATAATGCCCCAAAAGGTTGTGGTTGCTGGAGATTGAGCACAGTCGCTGGAAGATTATTGCTAAAGCCCCATTGACGCAGTTCTAAAGATCGACCAGCGACATGCTAACAACCTAGTAGTAATTGAGTATTTGTAGACCAACATTAAAAACTACATCCAACTGGGGCAATCTGCTAGCAACCAAAGCAATCACTAACTAATCACTGACTTTCTGATTCTGCACCTTCTTTGTAACCAGTTTCACCAGATAGAGCTAGCAACCTCCACACACACTTTCACACACACATGCAAATTAGCTGCATATATGGCTCTTTTATAAGTATATTATGATGTGTCTACTCATTACAACAGCACCACTAATGGTCTGACTGATTATTTTATCGTCCATGTTTAATGATTAAAAAACACTGGATACTATTAGAGACAGAGATTTAGTTTTTACTTAAATAAACTCCCCAAACCCGTTTGTCACTGCGTTTCTCAGTGCATTCATAATTTTCCACATTACAAACGCTCCATTTTAGACCAATCGCTAAGCTGCCATTTTTGTCTAAGGTTCTCGAGTAAGTTAAGTTGTCCTCCACCAGTTATCCTCTTAGACACAAATAATATTCTGGATAAATATCAGTCTGGTTTCAGAGCGTTCCACAGCACAGAGTCTGCTCTACTGAAGGTGTTCAATGATGTGCTTTTAGCTGCTGACTCTGGAAAAAGTAGAGTTTTAATTCTTTTAGACCTGAGTGCAGCATTTGACACTGCCGACCACACAATCCTATTAAACCGTCTAAAGACGTGTCGGCATTCAAGGCTCTGCTCTAAAATGTGTTGCCTCTTACCTGGAGAGCTAATCCTACTCTGTGATGCTGGGTAACAAATACTCTTCCCCAGCTACACTCACTATTCTATTCTGGGCCCTGTCTTATTCTCCTTATATATACTATATATACTCCCATTAGGCTCCATTTTTCGGAAAAACACACGATCTCCTATCACTCTTATGCAGATGATACACAGTTCTACCTCTCTCTAAAACCAGGTGCTGATAGTACACTGCAGACAGTCTCAAAATGTCTTAGCGACATACATTGCTGGATGTCTCTGAACTTTCTCAAATTAAATCACAACAAAACAGACATTATAATTTTCGGTAAGCAGAACTCTCATAAGAAGCATTCAGAAGAATCTTGGTTTCATTTTTGATTCTACCCTCAAGCTGGACAAGCAAATAAATTCAGTTGTTCGTGGCAGTTTTTTCCAGCATCTTAGGAGCATTTCTAAACTCAAAAATATCCTGCCTTCTAAAGACCTGTAAACTGTTATCCATGCTTTCACATCATCACTTCTTGACTACTGCAACTCTCTCTACTTGGGCATCTGTCACTCAAGCCTGTCCCGCCTGTAACTTGTTCCAAATGCAGCCGCAAGGCTCCTGACGGGTACTAGAAAGAGAGAGAGTATTACTCTGATACTCGCATCTCTACATTGGCTGCCAGTTAAATATAGAATTGATTTTAAGGTTTTATTATTTGTTTTTAAAGCTCTCCGTTGTTTGGCTCCAGGTTACATTTCAGATCTTCTTAGCCTGCACTTACCCACTTGAACTCTGCGCTTCTCCAGTCAGATGCTGTTATTAGTTCCACGCTCCCAGTTCAAATCTAGAGGTGACAGGGCTTCCTCCATTGCCACCCTAAAACTCTGGAACAGTCTTCCTCCTTTCATAAAATCCTCTTCATCCTTGGAAGTCTTCAAATCAAATCTGAAGACCTACCTATTTTCCAAGGCTTTCGGATCTCTCTGACACCTCTTTTATTTTGGTTTTAGCTGTTCTGGTCTTTTATCTCATTGGATGATGTTTGCATATGTATACACCTATACATGTATTTTATGTTCACGTATGTGTGCTTGTGTGTGAATGTGTACATTTTTGTATATTTATGTGCATGTTTGCATGTACACATATTTTTTTACAAACATGTATGGATGTGTTACAATGTTTCTATAATGTTTTCATCTTATCTATTTTAATTCTTTTTATTATATTTTCCCTCTGTTCAGCACTTTGGCCGACACTTGATGTCTTTTAAATGTGCTATATAAATAAAGATGACTTGACTTGACTCCATTATGAGGCAGTGTCAAGCAGCAAACCAGGAACTGAAAAATGTGAACTGAAAACATCACAAAACACTAATCGTGCAGTTTAGTGGAATATCACTGAATATCAGTTATAGCAGATTTTAATGTGAGAATTAATAATATAGATTTTTTGCAGTTGTATACACCTCCTCTGTCTAATCATTAGTCAGTCCTGCACCACCTTTCTTTCTAAACTGTCCAATTAACTCAATAGATTTCAGTGGATTTTATAAAAAATGGAAAATATGCTTGTAGTTTGTGAATATAGGTTACTGTGCAGAAACTAAAAATACTAATATAAAATCAATTCAATTGTTTGAAGTAAAGAATGTAATGCAATTAAAAAATGTTTAATGATGAATGCCAGAAAAAACTATTTAAACTTATTTTTACATCTGCTAAAATATTCATACACAAGAGAGAAGGCAGAGTAATGCATGCATATATCAAAGGTCTGTCTGAAAACCTGCATTCATCAATCCATTTTCTTCTGCTTATCCAATTCAGGGTCTTGGGGGGCTGGACCCTATCCCAGCCATAGGGCAAGAGGCAGGGTACACCCTTGATAGAGCTATCCAGGGAGACAGACAGCAATGCAGACCTATGGGCCTTTTAGAATCACCATTTAATCCAACCCCACTGTGGGAGGAAGCCAGACTGCCTGGAGAGAACCCATCCATGAAAGCTTTACACAGAAAGGCCTCGGCCAGGTGGTGGATTCAATCCCAGGACCTTGTTGCTGTGAGGCAACAGTGCTAACCACCGGGCTGTCCTTGTGTGAAAATCCTTTTCTCAGGGGAATTCTGGAAAATCGGGGAGTTCTACAAATGAGTCACATAACAAAAATAAAGCAGAATGTGCTAAATAAACGTTTTTGTACATTCATTTTATTTAATTGTTAAAAGACAAGAAAATCAACATGAACTGGAAAGAAACCGTATTTTTAGTCAAGAAAAACAAGTCACGGAAAATTTTTCCAACCTGTCTCCCTTTTCTGCTAGCACCTTCTCCTAATTTCCTTCTCATTCTGCTTTCTAATTTAAAAAGCAGAAATTATTTACTGGTGTGTGTGCCTGTGTGTGGGGGTGTGTGTGTGTGTGTGTGTGTGTGGGGGGGGGGGGGGGGGGTATGAGGGAGAAGGAGGAGAGGTGGAAATTCCCTGTCTGGATCCAGGTCAGTTACTTCCACATGTCCATCTGTCTGTCTAACTGACTCACAATGCTATCATACAGTTGAGACATAAGTCAGGTGATACATACAGACGGTTACATACATATATGCATATATCCAAAGAATGTATGTAATTGTGCAATATTTCCTAGAAAGTCCCTGTTGCGTCTCTAACAGCGCATTAGTGATATTTAAGCTTTAACATGTGCAGGCATGTACAGAATTATATCCAGAAATCTTCATGTCCTTTGGCTCAAGAGGGAGAGACGTTTGTTCACGAATCAAAGTGCTGCTGCTGTGGTCCACATTCTGCATTCTGATGTGTCGATAGGAAAGTACATTACAAGTGTAAAGAACAGATCGTTATGTGAATGTGAACAAAGGTTTGACTCTGAGTGGTCAGTTCACGAAGAAGCTGATAAACTATTTATTTTAATGACAATGAGACTCCTTTAGAAACTACTCAGTCTCAGTTGCACACACTGTAACTACAGTGTTGTTGTTGTGTCTGTTTTTGTATGTGTGCAAATATGCCTTTGTCTTTGTGTCTGTGTGTATACGTGCTTCCCTGTCTGCACTGCAAGCCCTGTGTGCAGACATGCTTTGTGTTTGAAGATGTGTGTATCCAAGGTTTTCTGTGTACAGATCAGGTTCTGGGTGTGTTTGTGCGTGTGTGTGTCTACAGTCACGTGTTTGTGGCTTTTCTGTGTGTGTGGGCTTCACTTTGCCGTAAGTAGTTGTTGCACATGATCTATGACGGCAGCGTTCAACCTCGCCTCTATCTTTCTCTTTCTCAGTCTCTTTGTCTATCCTTTATCTTTTTAATTTGATTACACTTTCACTTACCAACAATAACTTATAAAACATTTGGTCTTTATTCTAGTTTGGGGTTTTTTCAGTGTGTTGCATGCTATGCTACAGTTTTGGTATTAAAGACAATGTGTTAACGGGAAGAAGATGCCGGCGATCCTGATGGACAGAGTGCGTCTCTTACTGAGCAGGAGAGACAAAAATCATACTTAAATACTTTAGATTATACGTACAAATTTAAATAATGTTAGTAGAAACAAGCGCCAGTATTTCCTTAATGAAGATGGCTTTTCTGTCCTCATTATTCTTCCTACTCTGATGACCTCTCATCTCTGTGATATTTGATTTCTTCCCCATTCCTGATGCTATTACCGTTTGTCCACAGCTCGGTTTTGCATTTGTGCAATAAAACTCATTGGAATTTTTTTTTTGTGTTAACAGGTCTGGTTTTCATGTGAGCTTTAAAAATTTCAAGTAATAAATTGAAACTCCCATCTGTGGTTAAGTTTAGGAAGATCATGGCTTTGATTAAATGTCACAGTCTTTCATGACCTTTCCTAACCGTAATCATAGTTTCGGTGCCTAAAAATAGCCATAAACCATGATGATGGCGTCACCATGAAGCCAGATTTATGTTGTGTTCATTGCCAAGATATTCGGGTTTGCCAAAAATGTTTAATAATATTTTCTCATGACATTAAAATAAGTCACAATTAAGTTTACTTCAAAAGGTGGTTGCTGCTGCAGTTCAGCTGAACATAATTTGTAGATTTCTAGGAATTTGTTGCTCTAGTGCAAGGCCCTCTCCTAGAATTTTCTCCTTAATTAAAGTTTATTTTCCCAAAGACAGAAAAGGGGAGTAGTTTCTTTTCCATTATAGTAACCACAGGATAAAGAAAGTACATTTTTCGAATGGGAAATAAGTAGCAACCTGCAACATTTGCAGATTTGTGTAACTTTTTTTTGTTTTTAGCATGATTGCAGCTCTTTGTGAGGACGACTGCGGAGTGGGCAGTGTGTGTGTGTGTGTGTGTGTAAGCCTGTCTTTGCTTGTCTGTCTATCAGTCTGTCTCTTTCTGTTTTTCTCCTATGTTTGTAACGGCAACTGACACCTACTCAGGGTGTGTTAATGTGTGTGTTGCACTTTGTCAGTCTCTGCTCATTTCATTTTGTCTACCATAAGTGTGTGTGGAGACTGAAGATCAGGTTATTAGTTCTGAAATCCCTCTTGCTTTCGATTGTGTCTATCTTGTTGTGACTCACCGTACTGCACTTTACCTGGTTAATCACCACAGCATTAAATGTGATTAGTTTTCATTGTTGCTCTGCTTTGGTAACAGACAGTGGTTTTGATAGGGAAAGGAGAGGCAGTCAGCCAGACAGTCTGCTGTGGTGCTGAAGTCACAAAAAATGTGATTTTCAACCCCGTCTGACTTGCATTTTAGCGTTTCTCAATAAGGCTAGACTTGCTCTGTTGCCAGAAAGACAATGGGTGTTGTTGATACACACACACAACAGGTAAAACCTAATAATAACCTAATAATAATACAGTTTAACATCTATTAAGTCTTTCAGGATTTATTAAATGCATCATCCATCTTGTAGTGGTACTTATTTGACAGAAAAAGTATGATAAGGTCCTCAGAGCCTCAGTCCTCTTTAAAGTAAACCTGGCTGAAAATAAGCATTAAAAACTACGTTCACAAACCTTTTTAGGATTATTAGAGAGATAATTTCAAGAAATCTTAAGAAGAATACTTTCATTGCAGGTTTCGGAGCATGCGGCTGATCCTTCTAACACGTGTGTGTGTGTGTCCACAAATACATCAATGAGCATCGCTGTCGTACGGTGTGGCATAAACACACTATTTTGATTCTTTTCCATGTACACTTAGCTCCTACTATAAAAACCTACAAAATACTTCATACTGAGTCTTTTTTTAAATAATAATAATAATAATAATAATAATAATAATAATAATAATAATAATGAACAACAACCCCAAAACGCTATATACTGTATTATTGGTATTCATCTATAAAAATAGACATATCTTCATTTTTAACTTCTGGACTCAGGTTAACAGAATGTTGGGAAGCCCATTTTTATTTTGTGCAACTATGAAAAGGTTTGTGACAGTGCAAACACAAGATTTCCATAAAATGAGAACCTGAGTCCAAATGCCAGTATTTTTCTTCTCTGCTTTACCAGTTTCGTCTGTTGATCTTGGTTCCAGCACCACAAATGAACTTTTTACTGACCCAGTCATTATTTATGATTTGATGGTCACCTCTGAACAATATTATGAGAAGACCAAACTATGGCAAGCTCTAATTGGGTTTAGATGAGAGCAAACTGGACACAGGTGTTCAGACTTTAGTAGAAGTGGGCAAGCAGAAAAATCAGTTAACGAACAAAACCTCTTGTTTTGCAGTCTGTTTTTTTTGTGGGATTTTCCCCTTTATTCTGACTTATGTCAAAACAAAGCATTATCTGGAATTGATAGTACAAGGGGTTAACCGTCTGTTTTTCTGAAGAAGGATTACAGGCACTGAAGTAAAAACTCAGGGATGAAGATGAGCAGTGATGCATGAGTTGCAAACAGGCTTGTTTGCGTTCTCAGGTTGATGCTGTTTAGTATCTTATAGCAACAACTGGGATTCCACCAGGTTGTTAACAAAGGGGAAATTTACCTGAGCTGAACTTCTGAAGAAAACCCACAGCACAGGTTGTGCATCAGAAAGATTAACTTGACCTTGATACACCTTCGATACCCAACACTGTAAAACTAGAGCAACATAGATTTGATAAGTACATGTCTCAGCTCTACTTGCATTTTAGTTGAGGTAGTTTTAGGAATGAAACTTAATTGCTTTTAAGTAGAGTTACAGGCTAAATCCAGAGCTCAGTAAGCTCATCGTTTCTCAAGCACCACCACTTATTTTTTGTTAAGCTTATTTCATTAAGTACAGTGATAATACTAGCTGTGCTAAACAAGCAATCATTTTTTTTCTTCCAAAGTATAGTGTGGCCGTTTTAAGAGACGTTAATAAGAACGTAAACTGGAAACAGTAGAAATTAAGGAACAAACATCGGATTTTGAAAAGCACAAGAACTGAACGGATTTACAGAGCAATACTTTATTTCCATCCTCAATTTTTTTTTAATTAGATCTTTTATAGACGTTTTACTTCCCTTTCCTTCCTTTCTTGTTTCCTTTAATTCTGCTACTCTCCCACCCCACACCCAACTCCTGACCCCCTTTCTTCTCCCTCTCCGTCTGTGTTATGTCTTCCTGGTTTGTCCTTTTATCCTTCAGAGGACAGAGAAGAGGAGGACGATGAAGTTCCCTTTTGAAGTTGGCGTCTGTCCCAAAAACAGTGGGCACACCTGGAGGCCAAATTGGTGGTGTTGTCCTCTGGTGGCAAAAGTGTACACACACGCGCACGCACATGCACGCACATGCACGCACACACACAAACACTAATGCACACGCAGTCCCCTACTCGTTTTCTCACAGACACTCTCTCTCACATTCACACACACATTTCCATCCTCACATCAAAGTCCCATGACTACAGGGCTTGGAAAGACTAAATACCGTTTACCTTCAGCTCCACTGACGGATCAGCTTCCTCTCCACTTACACACCACCGGAAACACATGTGTGCACACACATACACTCAGACTGTACACAGAAAACTTGATGACATTATGTTTTTCAACTAAATAGCTCCTCCAAGCTATTAGAAATGAGTGCATCTTGTGTTTGTGTTTCAGTATGTGCGCGTGTCTGTTTATACTTGTCTCTGTGTCACCCTACACCTATATACGTTTCAGTGCCAGGTGTCCAGTTCTTGTGTCTGGTTGAGAGACCACTGTATGTGTGTCACCATTACCATTATAGCATGTCTACCCTGATAGTGCTCATCTTACATGTGTTTGCAGTGTCTGTGCTTTGGTGATCTATCACTTGTAAGGTAGTTATTCACCCTGATTACAGAAACACACTTATGACTACAGTATTATATAAAATAATAAAAGTGAGTTTTAATATTCTATGGATTTAAAACAACAATAAATGAATAAAATAAACTGTGTAAAATACGCCAAAGTTCTAATCAAAACTAAGAAAGAAAAACATAAAATCTTTTTTAAACAATTGATTTCTAGTTCACTAGACTCTAACAGGTTTACTATCCCAAAAGGATTTAGACACACTGTAGTTAAAGCTGAATCCAAAAACAGTATTCATATTTAAATATAAATGTAAATATTTTCTATAACTATTCTTAACATAATTTATTTAGGTAATGTCAAATAGGGACATAAAACATCCTGGCTTCTTCTGCTTGTGCTGACATGATGACAGACAATAGAGATAGAGAGTGAGCACAGATTAAAAAGGAGAAGCTCAGCTTGAATAAAATATGGGCAAGAAAGTTACACTGACACATTACATAGTGTTTCATTACATAGTTTTCTAACTTAACTGGCTGGCTGTTGTACTTCATTCTAATGATACTTTTTTAAAAATGTTCCTGCTAGAGTGAAAATGAGGAGGAGTCTGTTTAACAAAAAGCAGATTAGCCTACACTCTGGAAACACGGTACCTCAGGTAGTGTCTCAGACAGTGCGGTACTAACTGTGATTATTGCTTGAAAAAAAAAACCACCTTTAATTACCTTATAATCTTGTTTTTAAGGAAAATGTAATTTATTTCCAATCATTAAGGTGCTCCATTATTATGTTTTATTATATTTTAGGCATTATTATGTATAGATTGCTATATTATAAATCCATATTCTTTTTCCATGAAATTTTAATTGTATTATTCACATAATTAAAATGTCTAGTTCCTTATATTTGTATCAGGACAGAAAACTCAGAAGACCCCTCAGATTAGAGAATCTTTGATATTAATTTAATACAGTGCGCTCTTTTGCACTGTTTTAAATAATGCGCTGTAAAGACAGATTCACCTGCCATAGAGGATTAAAGAGAAAGAGTTGATGACAACAGTCTGCTGTGTCAAAGTCAAACTTGAATTGCAGAACCTTAAGCCCTCAGATTACTGATTTGCGCTCCAGTAATATGACTCATGTCATACTTGTAATAAATAGATTTCTAATATTCGCAATACACACTTATTAGTATTATATATCTTATTGAGAACATCTGATGAAAGGAGTTGTGCTTCTGTCCCACAGGAACAGGATAGGCTGTCTGTAACTATTACGTATTTGTGTTTATGCCTTCTGTCATACAATAAACTCCTGTCAGATCCCAATGTGTAGGAGATATCCTGTCACAGCTCATCCTGCGTCTACTGTGTCAGTTCTCTTTTGTGTAACAGGCTTCAAATGTGTCAACATAAGGTCACGTGACAAGGATCCTCCTGACACGTGACAAGGATCCTCCTGAATATGAAGGCAAGACACTGTGATTCAAAAACTGTAAATAAATAAAGTACGGCAAATGAGTGAAAGGTGAAGCAGACTGGTCAAGTTAGTATCACAAACAGTAAAATGATCTCACGCTATCAGTCCCACAGAGCAAACAAAACGAATGCAGCAGGTGCAAGCTCAAGTGACAGCAATCACCAGAAAGCCTCTCACAGGGTTTCACCACAGTATCATAAGCTCAAATCTAACTCATGACATATTTCACAAGTTATGCCTCACCCCATCTCTTTCTCTCCAATTTGAACAATGTGCATGCACCAATAATACACATACAACTAACAATGCATTACCTGATCATGTTCCTTTGTATATCTTTAGTTATTGAACACAAAATTAAGTGTTGACCTGATGCAATCACACTTGTTTTTTCTGCATTTCATAAGTCTCAAACATAATTGTCTCAGAAGTTACCTTTTTTCTGAACAAATAGAAACAAAAAAGTCTCAGATGAACTCAAATATTAAACAATATTAGCCATATCATGTTAATAATTATGTTATTGTTCAATAAATGAGTAATGAGTAATTTGGGCCCGACTGGTTTTCATCACTGGTCAGTAAACTAACAAAGAGCTATCAGATGATGCGGCTCATCGAGATTAGGGACTCAGTTCTACAGTGCTGACCTGTTTCACTATATCCCCTAATCTACTAAGGGATTTCTGTCTAAATTTGATTACAAAATCATATACATAGTTGTGAAATAATGATGAAATAAACATAGGCAGTCAAAGGGAGACAAAGATTTCTCACATGGGTAGGAGACACTGTTACATAAGCTGAAAGGCAAGTATTAAGTATAAATTTTGCAAGTCACATGTTCAGGTTTTAGTTCAAATGTCAGAGTGTGAATTTCCAATGGTGTCATGAGACAGTTGCTCCTGACATGAGATGTTTGTGTCTGCTGCGTGGTTTCACTCGCTCGCTCACAGGCACGCACGCACACACACACACACACACACACACACACACACACACACACATAAATTGAAAACAGACAGGCCTGTAGGAAATGACTGGATGAATGCCTTTTATTTTGTCAACATGCTAATGTTCCACCAACCAATCAGAGCGCAGGTCAATCAAGCACAAAGATTAGGCAAACTTAGACGTACATAATGTACTGATACACAAATGATACACACGCACCTTCATGACCCAGACATAAATGCTTCAAGGGTTTCATGCACACCCACACACCATCAAATCTCTCGCTTCTCTCTTGAAATTAGAAACACATTAAAAACAGTTAGCCAGAAATCACACCCAATCACAGAGCGATGACAGGTGAGGCCCTCGGGACACACAACACACATCTCCTATGAATGCACATAAGCAAAGGGAAAACCACTGGTTTCAGTGATACAGTATAATTCACTTTAAATACATATGCATTATGCCCATTTACTGTATGTGACTTTCTCAAGCTGCTGATTATCATGTTTAATCACGCTATTTTCCTTTTTTTCCCCATTAAGCAACACTTTAATGTTCAACTCATCCAGAAACATTGAGGGCTAGGAGTGTTTCTAATAACTGCCGGTAACATAAATTCTTACTTCAACACTGGCAGAGATGTAATTAGATATTTAAAAAGAAAAATGAAATAACAAAACAAAGCTGTAGGTGTTCACAAAGCAGGTTATTTTTTTTTCTTGTCACAGGAAATGTTGCAAATATCAGTAATGACTCATGGCTTTGAGGATGGACGTGCCACACACCCACATTTTCCAGAAGTTCCAGATATTCTGTAGTCATCAGTTGTTGCAGTTATAGGTGCAGACAATGAAAGAGCCTGTTCTTTTCATAAAACCTTCAGAAACCCCAAGAAACCCTAATGACCCTTCTGTTTGAAAAAGCTTCCAGAGTCAGAACTAAGAGCACCTAAAGGGTGGCTGTTTCTCATGCTTTTAATAATTTACTTAATGATTTTCACTGTCTTCACAGTTTCAATGTTCTGACTTTTGTATTATTGTACTATCACTTTAGATGCCAGCTCACCATGATATAAGTTCAGCCATCGTTATTCACATTAGGAGAGTAATCAGACTTTGTAATGCATCAGAATAACATGTTTTTAACCATTATCAGGATATTTATTTGCATCAAAGGCAAACCCACATGTGAAAAACTAAATCAATTAATCATATAAAACACATTTCTATCGGCTCCAAAATATCACCAATTTTTTACCTGTTTCAAAGCAAATAATCAAAACCTGGAACAATTTTAAACACAGTAAGTAAAAAGGATTATTGTGTATGCATATGTGGTACATAACAAGATCATATTACTTACCATATTCATGCTATTTAAGTGAGACACATGCACATGCATTGTTTGTGACCAACAACCCATCTCCAGTCAAATAGGTAACTGTACAGAAATGTGTTTCCTCACACTGTAGGACGATAAATAAATAAATAAAACCTCTGACATCCACAATGACAATCAGAACAGGAACTCATATCCTCTGTGTGTGCACACGTGTGTGGGTGTTTGTATGTGTGTGTGTGTGTGTGTGTGTTGGTGTGTGTATTTGCTGATGAGAAGGGACTGTCCTATTGCACCTGGAAATTACATGGACTGCTATGCGTGCCTGTGATGACAAACAGTTCACTTGTGAGTCATATGACAACATAAAGTATCTATTTAGTGGTTTCACCGTGCTGATTGAAAAGTTATCATAGTCATCATAATCTGATTCCAGTCTGTTCTATTTTTAGATCCTCTTATGATAGCAGGATTTAGATTTCTCCGTTTCTTTTTTCTATTTTGGTTTTACTTAGTGAGGTACTTACATACTGAGGTACATCATTGGTACTGTATATATTTAGACTTTTTAAAAATCATTCCTTCAAAATAACCAAACAATTTTGAGGAGTACCCTAAACTAGGTGGTGGATAGAAATCACAGTCAGATGTTGTAGGTGGGCTGCTGTGCTCAGAGTACAACTCCTTATTTTGAACTTTTTGTCAGAGAATTATTTATAGATTGGTCTAAGGTTCATACAGTCCTGATGCTTTACCATAATGAATCAAGCTACATGTCTGTGATATATATATGTCTATATATATATATATATATATATATATATATATATATATATATATATATATATATAAACATACATGGTGAAAACCCCTTTAAAAAACAGAATTAACAGAGAGTGACTGTTGTCTCTTTAAAGGCCAACACAACACACTACATATGTGAAATTAATCCAAATATTTTGTGCATTAAAAAAATATTTACGTTAAACTTGTTTTGCAGGGCAAGTTTCCTTCATTATTTTTCAGATCAAGCTCAATTTTTCTCATGCAAATAAAGATCTCACCAATCAGACTACTGAATTTAGCAACAAGCGTGTTCGTACCTCATAATGCTCCTTCTGCCAGTAAAAACTCAAACCTCCCCTCTGACATCCTGAAGATGTACAGATGTGAAATCCTCCCTGCTTCTGCCTTGTCTTAAGAATTGGCAGAAAAAAATCCCAGTTTTAGTCAGTTGGTTGGTAATGCATTTTTTTCACAAAATCAGAATGTTTTCAATGTTTATATACGTTACTCAAAAAAATTCACGTCTGAAAATAGTGTCACTTTTTCTCAACGCACTCAGTGTATGAAGGATTTAAATTGGCAGGTGTGTATGCTTTAACTGTGAGTGTGTTCATAATGTCACAGCAATGAATTACGCCTGCCTGTACTGTGTTGTATGTCAGTGTGTGTCCTTGGAGGTAGATGAGTTGTGAGAAAAAGGGGGGTTTTCAGCCCAAACCTGATCAGGGCTGGCAACCTTTAAATCACCCCACACTTTTGGCCCTGGGGTCACGAAAAAATCTGGGATGGCAGATTAGATGAAAACCCACTCTCTCTATCCATCTCTCTTTATCAGTGTCTGATTAGGCACTGACAGAACAGTGAAGGAGATGGATAAATGAGGAGAATAAAACCGTTGGGAGGTGGATGGAAAAATCAGGATAAAAAAAGGACAAATCAGTGAGAGTAAGAAAAGATGGAAGGAGAAAATTAAAGGAGAGAGGGATGAGAAGAGAACACTGAAATCCTAAGGCAACAAGGCAGAAAGAAAAGGTGAAAGGAGGATTGAGAAAGAGAAAAGGGAGAAAAGAGCAAATAAGAAAGAGGGATTGTGTAACTATGACAGGAGCTTGGCAAATGAAAAGGATCAAGTTGTTGAGAAAAAAGTGGAAGACTTATTACACCCATAAAATAAATAATAGCTGCTCACTGGCACACACACACACACACACACACACGGTATGAAATATTGTTTTCAAAAGCCACAAAACCTTAATCATTTAACATGTGACAGGACATGTTATTTCATTCCCATGTGTCAATACATCAAAATGTATTGCTTTTATTTCTTTGTGCATGCAAATGGATCACACAACCTGATCAAGGGGAAGCAGTGCTGTTGTATCTGCAGCATTTTCCACTGGCTGAAATGTTCCATATTTCCTATGAAAAGGAGAACATTTATATTAAACTGAGGTCAAACCACACCAAAAGCTGCATTTGGATCCAAGTTGCCAAGCTTCAATGCCTTGAACCAGATTTTTTGTTGGGTACCTGTGTTCCAATCCTTTGGGTAAATTTAGATCAATGGCCAAGATGTGAAACCATTAGGGTATAATTTGTATTCCAGTAGGAATCTCAAATTCTTGACTAAAGAAAACAATACCTGTACCATGTCCCTTAAATGGCTCTTTTGAATTAGCTTCCAAGCACAATGAATAAATATAAATGTATGTGTCACTGTTGCATGCATATATATTCTGTTTATAAACAACTGACTGAGTACAGTGGTAAAATAAGGATATTCAAAATAACAAGGTAAATTAACCATACATGATTTTCTGTACACATTAAAGCCCGTAGGCTGGGGTTTTGATAGTACAGAGATATTTCAATCAGGACCAGAGTAGTGGACCAAGTAGCATTCAACATATTTATTTATTTGTTTGCTAAACAAATACATATCAAATATCAAATAATTTCAAACTAACTGCTATGAAAAAAAACTCAGTCCTGATTTTTAGCTAGTGGAACATCCAATAGATCTACATTTCCCATACAGAAAAAGATTTTCAGCTTTCTACTTTCTTGTTTTCTCGACTCTCAGTTCTCCTGTTGGTGGCCTGTTTATATCTTTACTCCATTAGTTTCCAGGTGTGGCTATCAGGGAAAGCCCTGTTCATGCCACTAACCTGGTTCTCGATATCAGCTGTCAGACTGACTGACTCACTCACTCGATGCATGTCTGGTTATTAATGACTCACATTCAGTATACACATAGCGGCACCCACGCACCGGGAAATTTGCTAACTGCGGTATGGTGAAGGACAGACAAACACACAAACAAACACTCTAATATGCATGAACACATGCACATGCACACTTTTGTGTACACACACACCTTACTGACTTATGCTAATTTCCTAAAGACCTACTTGACTCTCAGCCTTACTTGTCCAAATTTAACCTAGAATACACATTACCATAATGTGACTGTGTAAATGAATTTAGGTCTGCACAACCCAAGTAGTACCTGGACCACACATAAACATACACACACACACACAAATTGAGGACATTCCCGTGTGTAGGTGACTCAGCGTCTGTGAGCGATAGACACAGACTGAGGAATGTAAACAGCAGTGATTGCTGGTTCAAATCCCTTCAGAAAGCAAGAGAACATGTTGTGGCTCTGGCTGCATGAACAAGGCTGAAACCAGTTGCTGTTTACACTTTATTTACTCTTGGATGCTTTTGAGCATCATCGCACACTTTGACACCACCCTAATGCATTCTTTTGTAGCTGGGATCAGTGAGTAAGTTTCTAAAAGACAGTTGAGAAATTAAGTCTGGTTCACAAAAACAAGCAATCATGTCTTTGACAACTTCCTTAACAGCTTCCTAGGAAGTTTCATGGTCATAATAAGCACATTATATAGTTTCGGAGGCAGTACTCATATCATGATCCTGTACAGAAAAAAGAGAAAGAAATTATGTAATTTGCCTCAAACATGAAGTAAAATGTGTCAATTTCCCCAAAGGCTTCACTGAAATATATTAAAATTGGACTTGCTATGATAATAATGATCCATCTCAATATTTTGGACAACATAAAACTACATATTTCTTACATTAAATGCTTGCGGTGCAGCAGCTGACTCCAACTGTACCAAATAAACACAAAAGTAGAGGTAAAAAGATGAAAGAGTAGTCAACTTACATTGTACATGTGGACTGGCCTTCACATTTCAGTGAATGTAAATCTGCAGCATGTAACTCCAATAAATGGCATTTATTACATTTACATCATTTTACAAACAGCATTTATAAGTGAGCCACAAGTTGGTAAAAAAAATACAATAAAAATAACACTAGCACACGGAAAGAAAGTATTATTGTATATACATATATATACATACTATTTTAAGTGAGGTGACATTAACATACATAACACAGTAGCTGATAGCCTCTCTAGTGAGCTGATAGCCTCTCTGGTGCTCATAACACTGGAAGTAATGGGACTTATCTTAAGTGTTAGAAGAGGCTGTTCCTACTGTAGTTGTTGTCATGCATGTGGAGGTGACATTAAAGTTAATTGTTCCTTCCACTTCCTGTGTGTTCATGCTCAAACAGTTGTATGGACATGTGTGTGCTCCCATTCATTCATTCACTTGTTCATTCCCATCTGTACTGCTGCTGCTGCAGGTGCATTATTCAGGTCAGACCTTCATTCATAAAAACAGGCTGGGGGAGAAAAACAAAAGGAAGGATGTTGCACTTCAGCGCAGAAAAGAATGGACGCATTGTGTCGTCGCAATGCCACATCCACCACACATTTCTCACACTTTTCATTTTAATGTGGACTTGACGCTCAAGTTCACAATGTTGGGAAACAATGACTCTCTTTATTTCCACACTGCACATAGTTTTTTTTTTGGAAGGAGACAAATCCCAGGCCACAGCAGTTTTCACTCTCATTCACTAACCAATCTTTGTTGCAGTTTTGTTTTTAACTGTTAGTCAGCGGTTTTCCACCAGGTGTCCAGAAATACATTTAGGTAATAAACCTATCTATGGTGTGAAAAAGTATATTGTAAAAATAAACTACTAAAATATACTGACTTCACTGCAATTTCCAAAATTTTCAAAGCCATCCGAAAGCGAGATTGGATCCTTTGGTGTTTCAGTTATGGCCTACAGGTTGTATCCTTAACACCAGAGGGTTAAATCTAATTTTTTTTACTGTACTTGTGACATTTTCTTATTCTAGAGCACAAAACATGTAAAGTACACATTCCCTCCCATCTCAATGGACCTAGTTCTGATAACATCCCCTATTGCTGGTCCTAAAACCCTCACAATGCTCTGTTCATCCACACCCCAACCTACTGAAGAAAGACATATTTATATTGTAGCAAGCCCTCTGAAAGGCTTACAGGTAAACAGCTGGACTTCAGCGCTGAAACATTTTGAAAATGACTCCACATTGAGCCACAGAGAGGCTGTGACTGACTCAGACAAACAAAATTGTAACAGTTACCTAATATCACCAAGTATATTCATTCTTGCCCCTCCTTTCTTTAGATATGACTCAAATATGTCCCAATCAGACTGTTTTCCTGATCCTAATAATTCCAACTCCCTTTCTCCACACCCTATGGACACTCATGACCACATCAGCCACCCTTTAACCCTAGCCTGAGTCACCTTGCCCAGTACCAACCAACACTCTAGCCCCTGGCTCAGTGGCCTTGGCCTCTAGGATAACCAGTCCCGCAGCCACAGCACTAGCTTAAGCTATTCTGAGTCAACAATACCCTTAAGGATTACTGTGTGATGAAACATTGGTTTGGAGAAGTATTAGTGTATTTGCCCCCTTTTCATTTTGATCCACAAGGATTGTTTTTTTTGAATAGTTTCAACTTGCTAATGTGAAGGCTGACTGATGTGCGGTCAGGCTGCATTGAAAGCAATGCTCGGAATTAGCTAACTTGGGTTTTGTTGTCGCTAGGTTGAGAGCTATGGTGTCATTTCTTCTTAAGTGACTGATGAGCTGTGTCAAACACAAACACATTCACTGACTAACACAAACTCATACACACAAAAATGAAAGAACTCTTGGATAATTACAGGAGCAGTACTTTTGAATCACACATGAGTTGCTGCACTTAAAAATATTTACTGTTGTCTTTTTTTTATTCAGAATTTCTATATTTAGAAATTGTGGGATATTTATACTTAGAGCTTTTTGTATCTATTAGAGCAATTTTGGTATGTTTTGTAAAATATCAAAATTTGTAATTTTATTTTTTAATTTAGTTTATGTAGTTACTGTTTTTATTGTCTTGGAGCCACTGTGGACACATAATTTCCTCAGGGATTAATAAAATATTCTAATTCTGATGATTCTAAATGACACTGGGTGCTGGTTTAGCTCAGTCAGTGGAGTGAGTGACTGTATGCACAGGTTTGAGCCTGACCTATGGCCCTTTGCTGTGTGTCCCCCCCTCAATCTCTCCACTCAACCTCAACCATGCAATAAAATGATTAAAAAAAGCCCCCAAATTTTTAAAAAAAGAGATAAATATTATATATTAAATACATTTATATAGATATATACTAGATTTATAGATATGCAATAGATTTCTTATTAAGCTTATGTTTTCATAGTAGTCAGGTAATAGTCGTGTTAAATGCTGCTAATGATAGAATGCAAATTTTTAGATTTTTCAAAAATCTAAAAGAATTTAGAAATCAGAGTCACAGTCAATACTTGTTTGCATAGGTATTTGCCTATATAGAGCAGCACACAGCTCTGTGTGGATAACACCAAGCAAATGCTGACCTTTTGGAAAGTGGGCTGAAACAGGGAAGGGAGTGGCAGTGGAGTTTGCTATGACCAGAAAGACAGCCAAAGGACCCAAAAGACATGAAAAAATACAGTGTGAGAATCACAAAGTGGACACTTTTCATTGTTTTTAACGTTTAGCATCACTTCAGTTCTTTGTAAGTTATAATTTCACTCTTCATCAACAAGCAACGCCTTCAGTAACGATGTGAGGAATCTTGGAGTCAATTTTGACCAGGATATGTTCTTCAAAATGCATATTAAACAAATATATTGGACTGCTTTCTAACAATTTTGCAATATTTCTAAAATTAGAAACTTGCTGTCTCAGAGTAATGCTGCAAAACTAGTTCATGCATTTATCACTTCTAGGCTAGACTACTGTAATTAGCCATTATCAGGATTTCCTAAAAGCTCCCCGAAAAGCCTTCATTTCATTAAAAATGCTGCATTGAGAGAAATGACTGGGACTACAAAGACAGCAAATTTCGCCCATTCTGGCTTCTCTTCATTGGCTGCCTGTTAAAATCGCTGAATCAAATTTAAAATCCTTCTCTTCAAATGCAAGCTCTTGAATAATCAGGCCTCATCTTATCTTTAATACCTTATAGTACCTTATCACCCCAATAGAGCTCTTTAATCTCTGACTGCTGCCTTACTTTGGGGGTCTTACGATATTTAAAACTAGAATGGGAGGCAGAGACTTCAGCCTCTTCATGCCCCTCTTCTGTGGAACCAGCTCCCAGTTGCGATTTGGGAAACAGCCACCCATTTTTTTTAAAATTAAATTTGCACTTTCCTTTTTGATAAAGCATATATTTATAACAAGATCGAGTGATCCTGAACTCTCCCTTAGTTATGCTGCAGTAGGCGCTGGGGGCTTCCCATGATGAATGAATTGTTTCTTCTTCACCCACATCTTCTCACTTTCCTTGTGCTTATACACCACTTTGCATTCAGTCATTAGTTCCACTGGGTTGACACAGATGGCTGCCGCTTTCTGAGCTTGGTTCTGCCAGAGGTCTCTTCCTGTTAAAAGGGAGTTTTTCCTTCCCATTGTCACAGGGGGTCATTTGATTGTTGGGATCTTGAGGTGCTCGATATTGTTGTTTGATTTGACACTATATTAATAAAACTGAAAAGAATTTAACCAAAATGAATGAATGAATTCAATCAAAATAAGCTGATGATGATTAATGACTGAATATATGTGATGACTGTGTAACTTTTTTGGGATCACTCATTTTTTCAACGATTTGGAACAATTTATTTGAATGACAAAAGCATTACAATCGTAAGATTGCTTCTTAAATCGAAATGTAAAAACTTGCAGAAAGAATTAACTAAGAATAAATCAAACAAGAATACAAACCGATGCATTGAAGGATATAAACACACACATGCACACACACACGGCAGATCTGTGGTAATGATATAGCATTTGGTTGACGGTATCCGCTCTGTCCAGCCATCCTCCTCTATTGAGAGCTTTGACTCAGACTCACTGTGTGTGTGTGTGTTTGTGTGTGTGTGTGTGTGTGTGCGTGTGTGCGCCCTTGCACTGTCTTTCAGAGAACCCGTTAGAACTTCAGATCTTTTGAGTGATGACATTTTTAGAAAGTGATGACATTTCGTCCAGTCCTAACTTCTTCAAAGGGCTGTTTGAGGTTTGGTTGAGAAGACTTGGTTATAGGGTTACGGTTTAGATTTAGGTTTAAGGTTAAGGGCTATGATGTGTTTTGTCAATGAGAGTCTCCACAACTGCAGAGGTACAAATGCGCTGCCAAGTGTATGTGTGTGTGTGTCTGCGTGGGGGTGCAGGATGTCTGAATTTTCCTTTTTACTTTTTGCTTTGAAG